>NC_087302.1:2828152-3130199 GCF_015220805.1 Pogoniulus pusillus
GGGCAGCTCGAGGCTCCTGGGGTGTATTAAGCAGAGTGTGCCCAGCAGATCAAGGGAGGTTCTCCTCCCCCTCTACTCTGCCCTGCTGAGACCTCACTGTGAGCACTGCCTTCAGTTTTGGGCTCCCCAGTTTCAGAGGGACAGGAACTGCTGGAGAGAGCCCAAGGGAGGGCTAGGAGGATGAGGAGGGGACTGGAGCACTGCCTGGTGAGGAGAGGCTGAGGGACCTGGGGCTGCTTAGTCTGGAGAGGAGAAGACTGAGAGGGGATTGAATCAATGTCTGTAACTCTCTGAGGGCTGGGGGTCAGGAGGGGGTCACAGGCTGTGCTCACTGCTCCGTGGCACAGGACAAGCAGCAGTGGATGGAAGCTGCAGCACAGGAGGTTGCAGCTCAGCACAAGAGACAACTTCTTGCCTGGAAGGGTCCCAGAGCCCTGGCACAGGCTGCCCAGAGAGGTTGTGGAGTCTCCTTGTGTGGAGCCTTTCCAGGCCTGTCTGGATGTGTTCCTGTGTGCCCTGAGCTATATTGGATGGTTCTGCTCTGGCAGGGGGTTGAGCTCTGAAGGTCCCTTTCAACCTCTAACATTCTCTGATCCTGTGATTTTCTCCCATCCTGTCACTTGTTCCTTGGGGGAGGAGACCAATCTCCAGCTGGCTCCAATCTCCTTTCAGGGAGTTGCAGAGAGGTCTCTGCTCAGCCTCCTCTTCTCCACATTAAACACCCTCAGTTTCCTCAGCTGCTCTTCCCCAGCCCTGCTCTCCAGACCCTTTCCCAGCTTTGTTCATAGAATCACAGAATCAGGCAGGTTGGAAGAGAGCTCCAAGCTCCTCCAGTCCAACCTAGCACCCAGCCCTGCCCAACCAACCAGACCATGGCACTAAGTGCCCCAGCCAGGCTTGGCTGCAACACCTCTAGCCACAGCCACTCCACCACCTCCCTGGGCAGCCCATTCCAGTGCCAATCACTCTCTCTCACAACAACTTCCTAACAACATCCAGCCTCAACCTGCCCTGGCACAGCTTCAGGCTCTGCCCCCTTCTTCTGTCCCTGGCTGCCTGGCAGCAGAGCCCAACCCCACCTGGCTACAACCTCCCTTCAGGTAGTTGCCCTTCTCTGGCCCTGCTCCAGTCTCCCAATTTCCTTCTGGGAGTGAGGGCCCCAAAACTGAAGCAGTCCTCAAGGTGCAGCCTCATGAGTGCTGAGCACAGAGGGACAGTCACTTCCCTGCTCCTGCTGCCCACACCACTGCTGATCCAGGCCAGGCTGCTGGTGCCCTTCTTGGCCACCTGGGCACAGCCTGGCTCATCTTCAGCTGCTGTCCCTTAGCACCCTCAGGTCTTTCTCAGCTGGGCAGTTCCCAGCCACTGCAGCAGTCATGGGGTTGTTGTGACCCAAATGCAGGCTTCGGTGTGGCTGTGAAAGGATGGAGAGTGAAGGGTGAAGAAGGGATGTGGGTGTGACAAGGGAGAGCTCAGGAGCATCTGAGGGCTCTGGGGTGAGCTGACATTGGTGTCACCAACACGAGGAGCACTCTTCCTGCTTCCATCAGCTGAGGAGCCAGCTCCTGCTCGCTGCCTGCCCCCACTGGAGCAGTTTGCTCAGAGCTCCTCAGGCCCAAATATTGCCCTTGGCCGCGGGCAAGGGGCTGGCTGCTGAGGGACTGAAGGGGCTTTTGTTGGGGAAACAGCTGCAGGAGGAATTTGACTTCTCCAAGCTTTCTCTTCCTGCCTCCTCCTCCCAGCTGTTGAGGAAGATCCTGGGGGATTTATAGCTTTGCCCCACGGCTGCAACCTGCAAGGCTCAGGGAGCATCTCCCATTGCTGGGATAAGCGTTGGAGCTCCAGCCCTGCTGCCAGCTCCTTCCCAGCTGTTGTCCCTGCTCCCAGCAGGATCTGAACACCCCCAGGGCTTCCTCCTCTCTCCCTCCCAGCCCTCCCAATTAAATGTTTCCGAGCGAGGTTGTCTTGCAGTGTCTGCAGCTTCACAAAGCCCCAGCAGGTTGCCTCTGAGCAGCAATTTCAAAGGCTCTCTGCTGCTCTGCTCTGCTCTGCTCTGCTCCAGGGTGGCTGCATCCCTGGCTGGGTGGGACCCTGGAACTGAGATGGCACTCCCTAAGGCACTGCTGTGCCCAGGCATTCCTCTCCTCTCCTCTCCTCTCCTCTCCTCTCCTCTCCTCTCCTCTCCTCTCCTCTCCTCTCCTCTCCTCTCCTCTCCTCTCCTCTCCTCTCCTCTCCTCTCCTCTCCTCTCCTCTCCTCTCCTCTCCTCTCCTCTCCTCTCCTCTCCTCCTGGCGGTCAGGGTCACCAAACCTGCCAGTCCTTGGTGCACGGCTGGAGCCCTGGGTGCGGCTCTCCGCAGACAACCAGACCAGGGCTGGAGCCAGCCTGGTATGGAAACGTCTCTGTTGGCATCTGTGGCTGCAGCTGCTTCCTTCAGCAGCCAACAGCTATGTAAGGAGGAGTCTGACTGCACCTCAGATGGTGTCTGATGGAAAGAAGCTGGGTGGTAGCTGGGTGGGTGTGTGAGCAGTGCTGGAGCGATGGGGAGCACCCAGCCTGGCACTGGGGAGCTCTGACTCATTGTGGGCAGCTGGTGACTCGATGGGGCACCAGCTGCCTGCTCAGAGAGCAGTGAAGGCAACCTCAGGCTGTCAAGGTGCTGCTCAGGATGGGCACGCCTGAGCCCCAGGGACAGTTGCCAGCTGCCAAGTGGAGGATGGTGCCAGTCCCAGCCACAGCTTGGCTGATGGTCTAAGGAGTCACCAGGCACCTGTGATGTGCCCTGATCCAGGGGGGACCTGGCACAGCTCCCTAGGGAACATCAGAGGGCATGGCTCAGGTGTCTCTGTCAGCTAGAAGACCATCAGGGCTTTCTGTGCTGCCCTGAGAGCAGCATGGTTGTGCCTTCTGCTGCCTCTCCACCCATGCTCTTGGCTTCCATATCTGCAGGCTCCTGCAGGGTCCATCCTCTGCTCTCTGTGCTGGGCAGGTTTTTGGTAGCCTCATTTCTGTGTGTTGCTGGTGTCCTGCAGACTGTCCCAGCTCGTGCTGGACAGGTTGGCCAGGTGTGAGCATGAAACTGGCCCAATGAGCTTCCAGTCTTACAAGAAGCCTGCTGAACATTGCCAAGAGTCATTCCTTTGGGGGGGGCTGTTGAACAGTTTCATGGTGTAGACCTCTGGGAGCTTGGTTGAGAAGCATCAATGAATTTCTTGGAGGAAAGTGGCTGTACCTATTGATGTGGTTGGTCATCCATTGGTCCACTCACCCAGCCAGCCAACAACCTAATCATCCACCCATCCATCCATCCACCCATCCATTCATTCACCCACCCAGCCAGCCATCCACCCATCCATTCATTCACCCACCCAGCCAGCCATCCATTCACCCACCCACCCATCCACCCATCCACCCATCCATCCATCCATCCATTCATCCATCCATCCATCCATTCATCCATCCATCCATCCATAGAATGGTTTAGGTTGGAAGGGACCTCAAAGCTCAGCCAGTTCCAATGCCCTGCCACAGACAGAGACACCTCCCACTAGAACAGGTTGCTCAAGGACTCATCCAACCTGGTCTTGAACACCTCCAGGGAGGTTGTGGAGCACAGAAGCACAGAATGTGATCTTTGATCCCATTGGGTGCTTCTGTGCCCCACAACCTCTCTGGGGAACCTGTGCCAGTCTCTCACCACCCTCACTGCAAACAACTTCTTCCTAACATCCACTTTCAATCTCCCCTCTGCCACTTTAAACCCATTCCTCCTCCTCCTCTCATTCCAAGCCCTTGTCAATAGTCCCTCCCCAGCCCTCTTGTAACCCCCTTCAGATCCTGGAAGGCCACTTCAAGGTCTCCTTGAAGCCTCCTCTCCTCTCCTCTCCTCTCCTCTCCTCTCCTCTCCTCTCCTCTCCTCTCCTCTCCTCTCCTCTCCTCTCCTCTCCTCTCCTCTCCTCTCCTCTCCTCCAGGCTGCAGACCCCCAATTCTCTCAGCCTGCCCCCATAGCAGAGCTGCTGCAGCCCTCTGAGCATCTTGATGGCATCCTCTGGACTGCCTCCAACAGTCTTTCTTGTGCTGGGGGCTCCAGAACTGTACACAGTACTCCAGGTGAAGTCTCATCCATCCATCCATCCATGCAATCATCCATCCACCCAATCATCCACCCATCTCTCCATCCATCCATCCATCCATCCACCCATCCATCCATCCATCTACCCATCCATCCACCCATCAAATCATCCAACCACCCAATCATCTATCTATCCAATCATCTATCCCTCCATCCCTCCATCCTTACACCCATCCACCAAATCATCCAACCACCCAATCATCTACCCATCCAATCATCCATCCCACCATCCACCCATCCATCCATCCATCCATCCATCCACCCAATCATCGACCCATCTATCCATCCAATCTTCTATCCCACCATCCATCCATCCCATCATCCATTCATCCACCCACCCAATCATCCATCCATCCATCCCTCCATCCACCCATCCATCCACCCATCCACCACCCAACCATTTATCCATCCAATCATCTATCCCACCATCCATCCCACCATCCATCCACCCATCCATCCACCCAATCATCAACCCATCTATCCATCCAATCTTCTATCCCACCATCCATCCATCCCATCATCCATTCATCCACCCACCCAATCATCCATCCATCCCTCCATCCACCCATCCATCCACCCATCCACCACCCAACCATTTATCCATCCAATCATCTATCCCACCATCCATCCCACCATCCATCCACCCATCCATCCACCCAATCATTGACCCATCTATCCATCCAATCTTCTATCCCACCATCCATCCATCCCATCATCCATTCATCCACCCACCCAATCAACCATCCATCCATCCATCCACCCACCCATCCACCCATCCACCACCCAACCATCTATCCATCCAATCATCTATCCCACCATCCATCCATCCCACCATCCATCCATCCACCCATCCATCCATCCACCCATCCACCCATCCATCCACCCATCCACCACCCAACCATTTATCCATCCAATCATCTATCCCACCATCCATCCATCCATCCATCCATCCATCCATCCACCCATCCATCCATCCACCCACCCATCCATCCTTCATTCCCTCCATCCATCCACCCACCTACTCCCCCATCCAGAACCCCTCCAAACACCCCATTATGTGCAGCAAGATACTTTGTGGGGGAAGGAGGAAGTGATTCCAAGTGGAGTGTCTGGGACCTGCAGGATGCTCTGGGGGAAGCAAGGGGTCTGGGGGGGTAAGCTTGGTGTGGCCGTGCTGGGGCAGCTGCCGGCGTTGCTGGCAGGGGCTGGGCTGCTGGCGAGACACAGCTGGAAGGTTCTGCTTTTTTCCAGGCCTGTGTCTCAGTTTCTCTTCATCTGCTGTGTTTTTATTTCCCACTCAAGCTCGCTGTCTCATTTCCTCCCTCAAAAACAGGCTCTTTCAGCAGGGTGAATTCCTCCAGCTCCAGCAAAGCCCCAGGGCTGCGCTGAAAAACAAACAGGCTGTGTGGGATGAGGAACCTCCTCCTGCCCCATAGCTCCCCACTGACCCGTGGACCCCACTGCCCTCTGGCCTCTGCTATGGGATTTGGGTCAGCTTGGGGCAGAGATGCTCAATGCCTTCCCCAGAGACCTCTCTGGGGACAGAGGGCCAATGCCTGCTGCTGCCCAGCACCATCTCCCACCCTGGGCCTCCTCTTCCAACCCAGGAACCTTCATTGATTTGGGCAGGGTTTGGTAGTGGCTAGAGGAGGAGGAAGCAGCTACACATTTCCAGGCTCCTCTGTCCCCTTCCCATCTCAAGAAGGTGCTGGGGACTGCAGCAAAGGGCTTGGATCCCTCTCAGCCCTCCAGCATCTGCATCCTTCCACTCGCAGAGGGACTGAACCTTGCAGGCTGCGGGAGCAGCTCCCGGAGCATCTGCTTCAGCTGGAAGCAGCTTAAAGGATGCCTTTGAGATGAAAACACTTCCTCTGCTGCTCCACCTCCACCTGACATTTGGGAAAGCAGAGCCACAGCTCTCTGGAGCTTCACTGGAGCCATCAGACACGAGGCTCAGTGTGCCCAAAGGCGTGAAGCTGCAGCGTGGGGCACGCTGGCTCTGGGAGGGAGTCTGGAGAGGAACCATCCCAGCTGCTGGTTGGGAAAAATGGGTGTTTGTCCTGGCCAGCAGCGCTGGACCAGAGATGGGAGGGTTGTTTGTGGTCCCTGGTGCAGCTGGCCTGCTAGCTACTGAGTTGGTGGCTCCTCAGCACCCGTTTCTGATGGCTCTGAGGCATACCAGGGGCTGTGCCACCTGCAGCCAAGGGCACTGGGTGAGAGGTGAATGCTTGCTGTACTTGACCTGCTGCAAGCAGCTGGCAGGGCTGGGGCAGAGCTGAGTGCCTGGCGCTGGAGCACAGCCCAGTTGCTTTCCCAGAGCCCAGACACTCCAGGGAGGTGCCTCAGTGGGGTCAGCCCAGGCTGCCCTGCTTATCCCTGGGCTGCAGCTCAGCTCTGAAGGAGGCCCCAACAGAGCTCCAAAAGTGACTGCAACAGAGCAACAAGAAAGACCCCAGCAGTGCAACGAGACTCCAACAGAGCTCCAAAACAAACTGCAACAGAGCAACGAGAGAGACCTCAGCAGAGCAACAAGAGAGACCCCAGCACTGCAACGAGAGACTCCAACAGAGCTCCAAAACAAACTGCAACAGAGCAACAAGAGAGACCTCAGCAGAGCAACGAGAGAGACTCCAACAGAGCTCCAAAACAAACTGCAACAGAGCAACGAGAAAGACCTCAGCAGAGCAACAAGAGAGACCCCAGCAGTGCAACAAGAGGGACCTCAGCAGTGCAACAAGAGGGACCTCAGCAGAGCAACAAGAGGGACCTCAGCAGTGCAACAAGAGGGACCTCAGCAGTGCAACAAGAGGGACCTCAGCAGAGCAACAAGAGAGACCCCAGCAGTGCAACGAGAGAGACTCCAATAGAGCTCCAAAAGAGACTGCAACAGAGCAAGGAGACCCCAACAGAGCTCCAAAGGAGACCCCAGCAGAGCAACAAGAGAGACCCCAACAGAGCTCCAGAGGAGACCCCAGCAGAGCCCGAAATGAGATCCCAACAGAGACTCCAGCAGAAATGCAGAGCTCCAACAGAGCTCCCCAACAGAGCTCCCAGCAGAGTCTTGCACAAAGCTTCAAGGGACACCCTATAGGGGTCCCACCGAACCTCCAGCAGAGACCCCCGGGGCTGCAGATGTTCACCATTTAGAGCTGAATCTCTTTCTGGGCCATGCTGCAATTTACACCCCCCCACCCCCAACCCCCCCTCGCAGCACAGTTCTGTCTTTCTGGCTGCTGCAGCTGGAAGCTGTTGCAAGGGCGATGCCCCCTCCCCCACTCCCCCGAGGGCAGCTCCGGAGCTGCCTCTGCTTTGCTCTGGCTCAGCTCCAGCCTGTCCCTCCGTGGCAGACACGGCTGGTGGGCACGGCTGGGGGAGAGCAGCTCCTGGGAGGGCTCCTGGCAGCTGATTTCCAGGCGCTGGCAGCTCGGCGCTGCCTTGCGACCGCTTCTGCTTCCATCACAATAGATGTGAGATGTTAAAGCATCAGAGCTGAGCTCCCCAGGCAGGCGGAGGAACGCCAGGATGTTTGTTTTCCAGCCCTCAGCTATGTCCTGATTGTGAGAGCTTGGTGCTTGCCTGGCTCACCAGCCCCGGGGCAAATGCCTCTGGTCAGATTCTGCCCCTGCTCAGCTCCTCAGGGAGGAGGAGGCTGAAGATGGCCACAGCATGAAGTGTCCCTTAAGAAAGACACGAAGAAAGGGACAGCACATCTGGAGTGATGTGCCCAGTTCTGGGCTGCCCACTTCAAGAGGGACAGGGATAGGCTGGAGAGAGTAGAGAGGAGGCTGTGAGGATGATGAAGGGAATGGAAGGTCATGGAATCAGTCTGGGAGGAAAGGCTGAGAGCCCTGGAGCTGGTTGGCCTGGAAAGGAGGAGGCTGAGAGGGGACCAGGTTGGTGGTTGCAAATATCTAAGGGGCAAGAAGAAGGGGCCAGGCTCTTTTCAGAGGTGCTCTGTGGCAGGACAAGGGGCAAAGGGCACAAACTGGAACCCCCAGGAAGTTCCATCTCAAAATGGGGGGGGGGGGGGGAAATTTCTTTGGTCTGAGGGTGTTGGAGGCCTGGAGGAGGCTGCCCAGAGAGGTTGTGAAGTCTTCATCTCTGGAGACATTCAGAACCCATCTGGATGTGTTCCTGTGAGAGCTGCCCTGGGTGACCCTGCTCGGGCAGGGAGGGTTGGACTGGATGATCTCCAGAGGTCCCTTTCAACCCCTGCACCATTCTGTGGGTGAAGAATAAACCAGATGAGGCTCTAGGTCTTGCTTTGACACCTTCCCAAAGAGGCTGAGGACCACCAGACCAAACCACCCTTGAGGAGGGAGCTTCTGGTCATGAGCCATGATGCTGTGAGAGGGGAAGGGGCCAGGGAGTGTAGCAAGGAGCTGGGAAAAGTGATGTGAGTTGCCAGCACAGCAAGCTGAGGTCTGACACATCAAAGGAAGGCAGAGCAACCCCCAGAGCTGGTGTTGCCTCCAAACACCCAACCTCTGAGTTGGGTCCTGCCAGACGTGGGGGGAGAAGCAACTGAAACTCCTGAGTGCTCATTACCCAGGGAGTCACTGAATGCCCTGAGTTGCCAGGAGCAGCTCAGTGACTTCTGGATGGAGGAATGAACGTTTGCCCCTCCAGCCAGTGAAAACTGAGAGCTTTTCAAGCCTGAGGCAGCTGCAGAAGCAGCAGGAGGAGAGCCAGAAGGGGTCACACTCCCCACACCACGCTGGGGTCAAACCCGCGGTGAGCTGCATCAGGTCGGGTTTGGAGCCTTGCACAGAGAGGTTTTAGCCACGGCCAGCAGATGTTTGGGATCGAGGGACTGTGGAAATGTTTGTGTCCTCCTCTGAGGGGTTTTTTTCAGGGCTCTGCAAGTCAGAGGAGATGGAAAGTGCAGGTCCAGTGGTGGTCCACGGGGAACCAGCTGTGTTTACTGGGCTTCGGGAGCGCTGGGGATGAAGGGAGGAAATAGCACACGCACCAAATCCAGGGAGGATGCAGAGCTGGGAGGGTTTGCAAATACCAGAAAGGACAGAGAGGTTAGGAAAATCTGCAGGAAGCACAACAAGAGGGGAAAAAAAAAAAAGGCCCAGTTTGGAAAATGCAAAACTAATCCATCTGGAAGGGGCTGGGGACTGGCAGCAGCAGCTCAGGGACGCTGCGAGCGCTTAGGGGCAGCAGGTCTGGGGAAGGGCAGTCAGGAGGTGCCTGCTCAGGGGTCTCTCTCTTTCAGGAAGGGGCTAGGGGGGATTCTGTCAGCTTTAATCTCAGCCTGTCCATCAGCTCAGCTGCCAGATGAGCAAGCAGCCAGGCTTCTGGCAGTGCCTGTGGCTCAGCAAGCGCTGAGCTCTCCATAAGACCCATGCGCAGTGGCTGGCAGGAGCCCATCGAGCTGACCTCGGGGCTTTGGCTGCAGCCTTGTGCTCCTGAAGCTGCTTTATCCCACGGGCTCCAGCTGGGATTGCAAAGCCCAAGCTGAAAATGCTGCCTCCCTCATGGAAGCAAGCTGGGAGAGGTGGAGCTGTTCAGCCTGGAGAAGAGAAGGCTCCAGAGAGACCTCAGGGCAACATTTAAACAGCTGAAAGGGACTTACAAGCTGGGAAGGGACTGGTTAGAAGGGTGATAGGATGAAGTGCAGTGGTTTGAAACTAGGGCAGGGTAGATTTAGGAGGAAACTCTTCACAATGAGGGTGGTGAACTACTGGAACAGGATGTCCAAAGATATGCTTGAGTTCCCAAGCCTGGAGCCAAGGTCAGGCTTGATGAGGCCCTGCCCTAGTTGAGGATGTCTCTGCTCACTGCAGGACGATGACCTTTAGGGGTCCCTTCCAACCTGATGCCTTCTGTGCTTCTTCCAGCCTTGGGGGTTCCAGCCCTGGGCTCCCATCCCACCTCTGGGACCTTGCTGGTGCCACAGGGGTGTAGCAATCAGTGCCCAGCAGTCAGGGTCCCTCTGCTAAGCTGCTGCCACAGTCCTGAGGTGCAAAGGCTGTGCAAGGGGCAGGGAGTGTGAACAGCAACTGTGCAGTGAAAGGCTACAGAGAAGGACCTCATCTCATGGCAGTTGGGTCTGGCAGCGGGGGGGGGACAACACACCTGCCCTCACTTCTTCTCCCCAGTCCTTTGTGTGCTGCAGAGCCCTCAGCTCCCACAGAATCCCAGCGTGGTGCTTGCTGGAAGGGACCTCTGGAGATCACCCAAATCCAAGCCACCTGTCAGAACAGGTTCACACAGAGCAGGCTGCACAGGACAGCATCCAGGAGGCCTTTGAATGACTCCAGAGATGGAGACTCCACCATTACCTCTCTGGGCAGCCTGTTCCAGTGCTCCCTCAACATAAAGAAGCTCCTCCTCACATTTAGATCATCTGAGAGCAGCCAGAACCCCCCCCACCCCTTCTGCTGATCTGAGAGGAGAGCTGAGGTAATGCTGCTGGTGGAGATGGTTAAACATTCCTGGACCATCTCCATCCCTTTAGACAGCTCCCAGGGAAACATCCTCCGGCGTGGGGCAGTCTGAGGAGCACTCAGGGCAGTGGGAGTGGGGGAAGCTTTGCGCAGCAGGAGGATTAAAGGCAGATTGATTGTGCCTTAATAGCTCTGCCATCAACTCCTCCTTCCAAAGCTGCTTGAGAAACCTCCGTGTTCCCAGAGCTCCCTTGCTTATTAAACAACCTAATGAAGTGATTTGATTAAACGCAGGGAAGTTCTTTTCAGGCTGCCCTGGTGCTTCGGAGCAACCTGGGATTATTAAAACTGTTAGTTAGGAGATGCCAGGCTTGAAGATGCTCCTCGTTAGCTCTCGCCGGGTTCCGAGGCTGCAGTGATTAATTGCTGCGGTCGCTGTTTGTCTCTGGCAGCACAGGAGAGCTCCAGGCGGATGCCTCGGAGGGCTCCAAGCTGGAGATGCAAAAGGTTCCGCTCCTCTGCCTAGCGAAGGGTCACGGCTGAGGGGGAGGGGGGGGGGGGGTTAAGTGACTGTGGGAAGCAAGAGCCAGAGCTGGGGGCAGGATTTCTCCTGCAGAAATGCTGCTGGATGGACCTGAGCTGCAAGCGCAGAGCAGAGAGGGGATGGATGTGCCGGGAGGAGTGGGTGGGTGTCCCAGGATGGATGTCCCAGGAGGAGGGGGTGGGTGTCCCAGGAGGAGGGGGTGGATGTCCCAGGATGGATGTCCCAGGAGGAGGGGATGGATGTGCCGGGAGGAGTGGGTGGGTGTCCCGGAGGAGGCGGCGGGTGTCCCAGGAGGGGGTGGATGTCCCAGGAGGAGAGGATATATGTCCCGGGGGGAGTGGGTGGGTGTCCCAGGATGGATGTCCCAGGAAGAGGGGATGGATGTCCCAGGAGGAGGGGGTGGGTGTCCCAGGAGGAGGGGGTGGGTGTCCCAGGGGGAGGGGATGGATGTCCCAGGAAGAGGGGGTGGGTGTCCCAGGAAGAGGGGATGGATGTCCCAGGAGGAGGGGATGGATGTCCCAGGAGGAGTGGATGGATGTCCCAGGAGGAGTGGATGGGTGTCCCAGGAGGAGGGGGTGGATGTCCCAGGAGGAGCAAGGGAGATGGATGTGGTGCTTGGGGATACGTTCAGGGTGCACCTTGTCAAGCAGCGTTACCGGTTGAGACTTGGTGATCCCGAGGGGCTTTGCCAAGCTGAGCGTCTCTGTGATTCTGTGAGATGCAAGCAGTGGTGACAAGGTCCTGGCGTCCACCACCCTTCACTCTGCCTCCGAAAGGACCCAGCACCGAGCTGGTGTGGGCAGCTCCTGCTGCCGGGGGCTCTTTTAACACTGGTAATTAATAGCAGTGGTCGTAAAAGGAGCTGGTGAAGGGAGGAGAGGAGAGTCCAGGCTGCGGAGGGAGAGTGGGAAGAAGCAGCATGAGTAACAGACATAAAAAGAAAGGAGGCAATGTGACCTCTGCAGATACACAAATTACTCAGCTCCTGGCTGCATCAAAGATTTTCTGACTCACCAGCCTGGGGATTTAACCCCTGGCTCCCGGGCTGGGCTGGCAGACTGCTGGTGGCATGCAGGGAAGTGGCTGCCCTGGCTCCTTGCCCTTCTAGGAGCATGGCAGGGGGCTGCCAGCCATCTCCCATCCTCTTTGGGGTGAGGAAGGCTTCCAGGTGCCCACCCTGGGCTTTGGGGGAGCATGGAGAGTTTGCATGGAGGCCTGAGGACTGAAGAGGTGGAAGGATGAGGAAGGAGGTAGAGGGATGAGGATGAAGGTGGAGGGATGAGGATGGAGGTGGAGAAATGAGGATAGAGGTGGAAGGATGAGGATGGAGGTGGAGGGATGAGGATGAAGGTGGAGGGATGGGGATAGAGGTGGAGGGATGGGGATAGAGGTGGAGGGATGAGGACAGAGATGGAGGGATGAGGATGGAGGTGCAGGGATGGGGATAGAGATGGAGGGATGAGAATAGAGATGGAGGGATGAGGATGGAGGTGCAGGGATGGGGATAGAGATGGAGGGATAAGGATGAAGGTGCAGGGATGGGGATAGAGATGGAGGGATGAGGATAGAGATGGAGGGATGAGGATAGAGGTGCAGGGATGGGGATAGAGGTGGAGGGATGAGGATAGAGATGGAGGGATGAGGATGGAGGTGCAGGGATGGGGATAGAGGTGGAGGGATGGGGATAGAGGTGGAGGGATGGGGATAGAGGTGGAGGGATGAGGCTAGAGATGGAGGGATGAGGATGGAGGTGCAGGGATGAGGATAGAGGTGGAGGGATGAGGTCCATCTCTTCCATCTCCCTGCACTTCTGGCTCCCAGATCCTGCAAATCCTCTTTGCTTGCCCCCTCCCCTCTCTGTCCAGCACCTTGGGAGCTACCCGGATCTGGCTGGATCTGAAGGGGAGTGTGTGTGGAGTGCACTGAGCAGCCACTGGGGGATCTGCCTTCCCAGGCTGCCCATGCAGAGATCCAGAAAGCCTCCTTGGGTTAGCTCAGCTTTGCCTTCCACCTCCCTGGCCCTGCAGGGGATGAAGGGTTGGGCTCCAGCCTCCAGGCTGCCCCTGTCCTCCCCTGCTCTCCATCTCTGAAAGGGTTAAACCCTCCCAGCTCGGGGCTGTCGTTCCCTTGCACTGGTCTGGGGGAATAATTGGAACCAGGCTGCTGCTGAGCAGAGCTACTTAGTTGGAGGATGTCTGAGCTGCTTCATCCCTCATGGAACCTGGCTTGAGAAAAGAGGAAAGATGCTGATGGGCACCAGATCCTGTCACCCTGTCCTGAGAGCAGGAAGGGCAGGTCTGGAGGGACACCAGCATAGGAAACTTTCTGCTGCCTCTCACCCCAAATCACCTGGAAAAAACAGGAAAGGGCAGAGGTGAAAGATTCCAGCAAAGGAGGGAAAGCAGCTCCAGGAGGCAACCTAAAGCCTGTGCCCATGGAGCTGTGCCAGGCAACGGCTGGAAAAGGCTGGGAGCAGCTGGGGAGAGAAAAAAGAGTGATAAGGAATGGGGCTGGGCTAGGTGGAAAGTACAGGAGGGGGTTGATTTATTTGGTGTTTCCTTTCATCTCCTCTGCTTCCAATTTTCATCATGGTTTTGTCTTGAACCTCTGAGCAGTGCCTGGGCCAGCTGTGTGCAGAAAGAGCCTGGGAGCAAAACCATCACCAACAAAACAAACCTGAGGCTTGAACCAGGCTGTGACTGCCAATCCCCAAGCCTTGGGGCCTCTGGAGTTTGTTTGAACCCAGCTGAGATTTTCACCAAGGCAACTTTCAGTGTTGAGGTTTCCTGAGCTGCCAGGAGAGGCTGAAACCTCATCACAGAGCAGCCTCTCCCTGCTCCTTGCCTTTTCCATTGCTGGGGCTTGGGTGGGCTCTGTTTAGAGTAGGCAGAGGAGGATGAGAGCAGGACTGGGGCTGGATCCTCTCCCTGCTCCTTGCCTTTTCCATTGCTGGGGCTTAGATGGGCTCTGTTTAAAGGAAGCAGAGGAGGATGAGAGCAGTGACTGGGGCTGGATCCTCTCCCTGCTCCTTGCCTTTTCCATTGCTGGGGCTTAGATGGGCTCTGTTTAAAGGAGGCAGAGGAGGATGAGAGCAGGACTGGGGCTGGATCCTCTCCCTGCTCCTTGCCTTTTCCACTGCTGGGGCTTGGGTGGGCTCTGTTTAAAGGAGGCAGAGGAGGATGAGAGCAGGACTGGGGCTGGTTCCTCTCCCTGCTCCTTGCCTTTTCCACTGCTGGAGCTTAGATGGGCTCTGTTTAAAGGAGGCAGAGGAGGATGAGAGCAGTGACTGGGGCTGGATCCTCTCCCTGCTCCTTGCCTTTTCCATTGCTGGGGCTTGGGTGGGCTCTGTTTAGAGTAGGCAGAGGAGGATGAGAGCAGTGACTGGGGCTGGATCCTCTCCCTGCTCCTTGCCTTTTCCACTGCTGGGGCTTAGATGGGCTCTGTTTAAAGGAGGCAGAGGAGGATGAGAGCAGTGGCTGGGGCTGGATCCTCTCCCTGCTCCTTGCCTCTTCCACTGCTGGGGCTTGGGTGGGCTCTGTTTAGAGTAGGCAGAGGAGGATGAGAACAGGACTGGGGCTGGATCCTCTCCCTGCTCCTTGCCTTTTCCACTGCTGGGGCTTGGGTGGGCTCTGTTTAAAGGAGGCAGAGGAGGATGAGAGCAGTGGCTGGAGCTGGATCCTCTCCCTGCTCTTTGCCTTTTCCACTGCTGGGGCTTAGATGGGCTCTGTTTAGAGTAGGCAGAGGAGGATGAGAGCAGGACTGGGGCTGGATCCTCTCCCTGCTCCTTGCCTTTTCCACTGCTGGGGCTTGGGTGGGCTCTGTTTAAAGGAGGCAGAGGAGGATGAGAGCAGTGGCTGGAGCTGGACAGGAGCAAGACTTTCAGTTGCACTGGAAAGGCCTCATAGTTGGCTTGCTTTTATTTTCCACTCCAAAATACTACCCAGACAAAACAAATTGAGCCTTTTTTTCCCCCCTGCAAAACAGAACCACTGGAACAACAACAACAACAACCACAAAAAGCCTCTCCTGGACTGGAAAGCATCTGGTAGGGTTGGCTGGTTTGGGCTTTCTTTTCTTTGTTTCATTTGTGGCTTTTGTTTTGTTTTGTTTTGTTTCTTTCAATGCCATCCAAACATTTCCCTCCTGTTTGTACCTTCAGCAAAGCCCTTCCTGGGAACTTGAGACTGCTCCCAGGGATCTGATTTCTCCTGCACTTGATGGTTTCTGCAGCACTTGGCCTCCTCAGGGTGATCTCTGTTGGTTGCTGGAGGAAGGGGGGGGGGTCTTGAGGTGTTAGCTAACCTCTGCCCCCCACCACTCCCTCCCCTCTTGAGGCAAAGGCTGAAGGAAAGGCTGTGGCCAGAAGGAGCAGGGAGGGGATTGTGCCCTTGGTGAGGGCACAGCTTGAGGGTTGTGTTCAGTTTGGGCCACTGCAATACAGGAGAGATGTGGAGGTGCTGGAGCAGGTCCAGAGGAGGGCAATGAAGCTGGGGAAGGGCCTGGAGGGTAAATCTGATGAGGAGAGACTGAGGGAGCTGGGGATGGGCAGTGTGAAACAGAGCAGGCTGAGGGCAGAGCTCATTGCTGTCTGCAGCTACCTGGAGGGACATTGTGGAGAGGCTGCTGCTGGGCTCTGCTCACAGGGAACTGGAGCCAGCACATGGGGGAATGGCCTCAAACTGAGCCTGGGGAGGTTTAGATTGGACATTAGGAAGAAGCTTTTCATGGAGAGAGTGGTCAGGGACTGGGATGAGCTGCCCAGGGAGGTGCTGCAGTCCCCCAGCCTGGCTGTGTCTCAGGGTGGTTTGGATGTGGTGCTCAGGGCTATGGTTTAAGGTGAACCTTGCAGAGCAGGGCTCTGGGTTGGCCTTGGTGCTCCTGAGAGGCTTTGCCAACCTGGGTGGTGCTGTGAGGCTGTGGATGTGGCCATGAGCAAGCTGCTGGTGTAGAAGATGTCCATGGGTGGGGGGGGTTGGACCAAGATGACCTTTAAGGTCCTTTCCAGCCCAACCCATTCCATGGTTCCATGATCCTGCCCTTGCATAACCAGCCCCAGATTTGGCATCTCATTCCAAGAGGGATGTGGAGGTGCTGGAGCAGGGCAGAGGAGGGCAAGGAAGGTGTGGAAAGGCCTGGAGAATGAATGTGCTGAGGAGCAGCTGAGGGAGCTGGGGCTGGGTAGTGTGAAACAGAGGAGGCTGAGGGCAGAGCTCATTGCTGTCTGCAGCTGCCTGGAAGGAGGCTGTGGAGAGGCTGCTGCTGGGCTCTGCTCACAGGGAATGGGTGACAGAACAAGAGGGAATGGCCTCAAGCTTTAGCCTGGGTATTAGGGAAGGTTTTTTTCCCAGCAAGAATTGGACTTGGTGATCCTGAGAGGCTTTTCCAACCTGGATGCTTCCATGCAAGGAGTCTGTCTGTGTGTGGGGGGAGGTGTCACAGAGTGCCTTGTGCACCCTGGAGCCTTTCACAACCTTTACAGAGTGCCTTTTGCAACCTTTTACCTGCTGGAGCTCTGCAAAATGGAACTGAGGAGCCTCAGTGTCCCAGACCTGAAGGCAACACTCCTCATGCTGCTGCCTTTACACAGGAGATGCTGAACCCTCCACCCCCACCCCTCCATACAGGGTGGAATTAGTTGCTGAGCTCCTCTCATGAGTGGCTGGGCAGATTTCTGCTCCTTCCCCCCTGCACCAGAAGTTCCTTTGCACAACCCAGCCTCAAATATTTGGGTGATGAAGTGGCCAGAAGCAGCCAGGGGAAGGGCAGGCTGCTGAGGCCATGTGCTGGGTAATTCCCAGCTCTACCACGCTTGGGGGTTGATCCTGGGATAATCCCAGCCCTGCTCTCCTCCAGGGTGGGAAGAAAGGCTTTAATAGGGGGGAGGAGGGAGAGGATACAGCCCTCGGAGGACTGCTCCAGGAAGAGCTTTGGAATCCGATGCTGCCTGTGGTGCTTTGCTGCTCAAGAGCTGAGCCCAAAGAAGAGTTAACTCTTCCCTGGGAGCAGCCTGTGTGTGCTGCTGTAGGGAGGGGAGAGGGCTGGCTTCAGCCCCTGCTCCTGCCTGCCTGCCCTGGCTGCTTGGGCATGGCCAGGTGTGGCAGTGAGACAGCTTGGGGAAGGGAGGAGAAACCTCATCAGGTGTTCTCCTGGGGAGGGCAAAGACCCTTTTCCCAGGGGATCTTTATTCCTAGGCTCTGGGCAGCCTGATCTACTGTGAGGTGTCCCTGCCCATGACAGGGAGGTTGGAACTGGCTGATCCTTGTGGTCCCTTCCAACCCTGACTGGTTCTGGGATCCTTCCAACCCTGACTGGTTCTGGGATCCTTCCAACCCTGACTGATTCTGGGATCCTTCCAACCTTGACTGGTTCTATGATTCCCTGACAGAGGCTGAGAGAAGAGAATGGAGCAGTTCCAAAGGACAAAGGCTGCTGGGCAGGGCAGAAAAGCCTGGATGAGGCACTCAGTGCCATGGTCTGGTTGACTGGATAGGGCTGGGGGATAGGTTGGACTGGATGAGCTTGGAGCTCTCTACCAACCTGCTTGATTCTATGGTTCTATGGGGTTTGGGTTGAGAGCAAGGGAGGCAGAAAGAGTTGTGGAGCAGCTACTGCAGCCTGAGAGTGTCCAAGTAGGATCCTAGGATAGTTTTGGTTGGAGCAGACCTTGTGGTGGCTTTTCAGGGGCTGAGCAGAGAGCTGGGGACAGACTTTTGAGCAGGGCCTGTTGTGACAGGACAAGGATGGATGGTTTGGAACTAAAAGAGGGAGTCTGAGCCTGGAGAGAAAGGAGAAACGTTTGACACTGAGGGTGGTGAGAGCCTGACCCAGGGTGCCCAGAGAGGTGGCAGCTGCCTCATGCCTGGCACCACTGCAGGTCAGGTTGTTCAGGGCTCTGAGCCAGGGATGTCCCTGCTGACTGCAGGGGCTTGGAGTGGATGAGCTTTAAAGGTCCTTTCCCACCCAGACCAGTTTGGGATCTCCCTTCTGAGGGTCTCTCTGCCCATGTGTGCTGCTGCCCAGGGTGGAGCTGTTTGCACCACTGAGCTCCACTGCCCCTGAAGCACAGCTGCCCAGGGGGAGCAGCCCCATCCACCTGAACCTGGAGGCTGTGTCTTGTCCCCAGCCACAGTGAGGGATGTCCCCTGACCGGGGGGGTGGTGCAGGGGCAGCAGCTGAGCTCCTGAGGCAGCTGATGTCATGTGAGGAATGCGTCCGGCTGGCTCCTGCCTGCCGAGAGGAAAAACACTGGACAAGGAGGAGGAGGCAGGGATGAAGGCCAAAGCAAGAGAGGAGCAGACACCGCTGAGGTGCTTGCATTGCCAACAGCAGCTCAGTGGTGAAGCCCAGAGAGTGCAAAGGAGGTGATAGAAGCCCTTGGGTTGCTGCAGCAGTGCCCCAAGCCAGCAGCTGGAGGGCTCAAGGGGCACCTGCATGCTGGGGTCTCACTGCTTCCCCCCCCCCCCGCCCCTGCAGGGGCTCCTCGGGGACACAGCAAGCCCCAGGCAGTGGTGACAGATTGCTGCCACCTAGAAAGGCAGAGCAGATGTCCACAGAAGCTTGGTGAGCCTTTTTCTTCTGCACCCCAAAGGTCTTTTGGGTTGTCCTCTGTGGCTCCTGCCACCCCCAGTGTCCCCAGCCCCCCAGCATGGTGGTGCCCAGGGAGCTGTGGATGCCTCATCCCTGGAGGTGCCCAAGGCCAGGCTGGATGAAGCCTTGAGCAGCCTGAGCTAGTGGGAGGTGTCCCTGCCCATGGCAGTGGTTTGGAGCTGGGTGACCTTTAGGTTGCCTTTCCCAGAATCACAGAAGGAGGACAGAGGAGAGCTGTGGGCAATGACTGCAGCAGACAGGTCCTGCCTGCACCATGGTCCCCTCCCAGACCAAGCTGAAGAAGAGGAGATTTAGGTTGGATGCTAGGAACAAGTCCTGCACCACGAGGCTGCTGGAATACTGCAACAGGTTGCCCTGGATGTCTTTAAAGGTGGTGCAGAGGTGGTGCTTGGGGATGTGCTTTAGGGGTGAACTTTGTAGAGCAGGGATATGACAGAATCACAGCAGCTTAGAGGCTGGGAGGGACCTCAGAGATCATCCAGTCCAACCCTCCCTGCCAAAGCAGGATCCCCCCAGGGGTAGTTCACCCAGGAATGCATCCAGGTGGGGTTGGGAAGTCTGCAGAGCAGGAGAACTCCACAACCTCTCTGGGCAGCCTGCTCCAGGGCTCTGTCACCCTCACTGCAAAGAAGTTCCTCCTCATGTTGAGCTGAAACTTTCTCTGGTCCAGTTTGTCCTCATTGTTCCTTGGCTTACTGCTGCTGACCACCCAAAAGAGCTTGGCCCCCTCCACTTGCCCCCCACCCCTCAGCTATGTGTGCACATTGCTCAGATCCCCTCTCAGCCTTCTCCTCTCCAGACCAAACAGCCTCAAGGCTCTCAGGCTCTCTCCACAGAGGAGATACTCAAGTCCCCCAGACATCCTCCTGGCTCTCTGCTGGCCTCTCTCCAGCAGGTCTCTGTCTCTCCTGCACTGGGGAGCCCCAAACTGCACACATTATTGCAGCTGTGGTCTCAGCAGGGCAGAGCAGAGGGGGAGCAGAACCTCCCTAGCCCTGCCAGAGGTCAAACCGTTCTGACACTAAAACCCTGCCAAACCCTTGGCCACAGCAGCATCTGCTGGTGCTGGCTCCCACCAGCTGATGGTGTGTTCAGCTCCCAGGCTTTGCTGTCCTGGCTTCCACTGTGCTTCATCCAGAGCTGAATCACCTCCTTGTTCTTCTTCTAACCACCACTGGCAGCTCTTCCCACCACTCAGCTGACACTAACAACCCTTCATAGAATCATACAATCATAGAATCAACCAGGTTGGAAGAGAGCTCCAAGATCATCCAGTCCAACCTATCCCCCAGCCCTATCCAGTCAACCAGACCATGGCACTGAGTGCCTCATCCAGGCTTTGCTTGAACACCTCCAGGGATGGTGACTCCACCATCTCCCTGGGCAGCCCATTCCAATGCCAATCACTCTCTCTGCCAACAACTTCCTCCTAACAGCCAGCCTGAACCTGCCCTGGCACAGCTTGAGGCTATGTCCCCTTGTTCTATTGGTGGTTGCCTGGGAGAAGAGCCCAACCCCACCTGGCTACAATGTCCTTTCAGGTAGTTGTAGACAGCAATGAGGTCACCCCTGAGCCTCCTCTTCTCCAGGCTGAACAAGCCCAGCTCCCTCAGCCTCTCCTCATAGGGTTTGTGTTCCAACCATCCAAAGTGGTGTTGTGGCTGGAGGAAGCCTTGACAGCCTGGTACCCACCAGCCCTGCTGCCAGTGTGGTCTGAAGCATGCTGAGACATGTGGGGGTGCAGCTACCTCTTCTCCTGCATGAAAAGTGAGGAGGAAAGGAGCTCCTGGCTTCTGCTCAGAGCTGGCCAGAGTGTGGCTGCTGCTGGCCAGGGTCATGCCAGCATGGGGCCAGCTGCAAAGAGAGCAAGAATCACAGAGTCACAGAATGTCAGGGGCTGGAAGGGAGCTCCAAAGCTCAGCCAGAGCAACTCCCCCTGCCAGAGCAGCAGCACCCAGAGCAGGTCACACAGGGACACAGCCAGGTGGGTTTGGATATCTCCAGAGAGGGAGACTCCACAGCCCCCCCGGGCAGCCTGTGCCAGGCTCTGGCACCCTCACAGGGGAAAAATTCCTCCTCATGTTTCCATGGAGCTTCCTCTGCCTCAGCTTCCACCACTGCCCCTTGTGCTGGCATTGGGCATCCCCCAGCAGAGCCTGGCCCCAGCCTCTGCCACTCACCTGCACATCTTTAGAGCCATTGCTGAGGTCACCTCTCAGCTGCTCTGCTCCAAGCTCCCAGCCCCAGCTCCCTCAGGCTCTGCTCCTAACAGAGCTGTTCCATTCCCTGCAGCATCTCTGTGGCTCTGTGCTGGACTCTTTCCAGCTGTTCTATGTCTCTCTTGAACTGGGGGGCCCAGAACTGGACACAGCACTGCAGATGTGGCCTCAGCAGGGCAGAGCAGAGGGGCAGGAGAACCTCTCTGGACCTCCTACCCACAGCCCTTCTAACCCACCCCAGGGTGGCATTGCCTCTCCTGCCCCCCAGAGCACATTGCTGGCTCAAGCTCACCCTCCCATGCACCAGGCCCCCCCAGAGCCTTTTCCCCTTTGCTGCTCTCCAGCAGCTCAGTCCCCAACCCATCCTGCTCCCTGGGCTTGTTCTTTCCCAGCTGCCAGACTCTCCCCTTGCCCTTGGTGAGTTTCATTCCATCTCCCCCTGCCCACCCCTGCAGCCTGTCCCAGTCTGGCTGAATGGCAGCACAGCCTCTGCTGTGGCAGCCTCTCCACCCAGCTTGGTGCCATCAGCAAACTTGCTGCCAGTGCCCTCTGTGCCCTCAGCCAGGGCATTGATGAGTCTATTGAACAGAACTGGTCCCAGTCCTGCCCCCTGAGGGACTCCACTAGGCACAGGCCTCCAACTGGACTCCATCCCATTGAGCACAACCCTCTGGCTTCTTTCCTCCAGCCTGTTCTCCTGCATGCAGAGAGAGGAGGAAAGGGGAAAGTTGTTGTGCCTTCTGCTCAAAGCTGGGCAGAGTGTGGCTGCTGCTGGGCAAGCTCATGCCAGCCTGGGGCCAGCTGCAAAGAGAGCAAAAAGCAAGCAAAGCATGTCAGAGAGTGAGCAGGGTGGCATGGGCTCCTCCTTGCCCAGTGGGACAAGCAGGGCTGAGGGACAGGCAGGGCTTTGGGGGGGATGCAGGTGGTCCCCTCCTCATGTTGGAGAAGCATCAAGCAGCTGCTGGCTGAAGTTGTCAGCCCCAGCCCTGTCCTTGTGCAGAGTTGGGGATCCAAAGTTGGTGCTGTTTACCCCCAAGGGTAAATTTCTCCTCTTGGTGGTGGTGGTGGTGGTGGGGGGGGGATGTGTTCAAGGAGCTGTGGCTGGAACAAAGAGGGCTGGCAAAGGCAATTCCAGCCCTGCTCTAGCTGCAGTTGCTGGCTGGGAGGTGATGGATATGCTGATCTTGGCTGGAATCCCATCCTCAGCTGCTTGAGGGGGAGGCTGGCAGGGACTCCTCCAGCTCCAGGCTGCAGGGGGGATGGGGCAGAGAGGTTGCTGCTGCTGCTGCTACTGCTGCTTGGGGATGGGGCAAGAGGAAGCCACCAGGCAGCAAAACTCCTTCACCCCACCCCCAGAATGCTCCCAGCTTGTTGTGCTGCTAAAAGCAGCGCTGGAGGAAGTGGTTCAGTGACAGGTCAAGCTGCTGGAGATGAGAAGCAGCAGGGAGGGGACATCCTGGATTCCCAAGGGAGCAGAGCAGCTAGCTCTGAGAGAGCTGAATGTGCTGGAACCTTGCTGGGCTTGCAGACCTTGGGGGAGGATGGGCACAGGGAGCCTGTTTCTTGCTCCCAAATCAGTGCCTGGGGCATGTGCCTCAGTTTCCCTCCCTTCTCCTCCCCCTGCAAAGCAGGCAGCAGAATGCTAGAGGCAGCTTTGGGGTGAGCAGGTGGGACATGACCTCTGAGATGGAACAGAAGTCCTGGAGGAGGCTGCAGGGAACTGCTTCCTGGAGAGCAAGCCCTGGGGAGCTTGGAATCACTCAGCTTGCTTCAAACCTCAGCCCTGATATTGAAGTCTTTAAGCCCAGGCTGGATGAAGCTTTGAGCAGCATGGGGCTAGTGGGAGGTGTCCCTGCCCGTGGCAAAGGGGATTGGATCCAGATGAACTTTAAGACCCCTTCCAACCCAACCCATTCCATGACTCTATTCCATGAGCAGAGGGACAGGACCTTCCATAGCACCTCTGCACCATGCCAGGAGCTGCCCAGCTGGGGAATAACAGGAGGTTACTTTCTCTAGAGGGGGGGTGCAAGAGGCCAGTCTGGGAGGGGGTCACTGGGCTTTGCTTCCTCCCAGCCTGGGGGCTCCAGCTTGGCAGAGAGGGCAGGAGGTGTGCTGGGAGGAGTCTCCACTTGCCAGGGCCCCGTGAAGATGCTGTGGTCGTGAGCTGATGTGCTCAGCAGCCTTGGCCCTGATGCCAAGAGCTAGGAAGAGGCTGCTCAGCCTTGCAGGGGTGAAAAGAGAGAGGGAGAGAGAGAGAGAGAGAGAAAAGGGTTTTGGACTTCTCTGCCTTGGAGAAAGGGAGAAATGAGTCTGGTGATTTAATCCCTGAGCAATGTGAGGTTTGATGAATTCTCTTTCCCCTCCCTGCACTTAAAGCAGCCACGAGAAGAGTGCAGAGGATGGGATGTGGAGTAGGGAAGGGGCTGGGGGGGAGCAGAGAGGATTGGGGTGGGGGTGGAGGGCTCAGTGGCACAGAGCTGGCTGACAGCCATCCTGCCATCACTGCCTGGGGACAAGGCTGACCTGCTGGCACCCCATCTGTGACCCTGTGTGCCATGGCGAGCTGGGCAAACCCCTCCCTCCACTTTGCCTTTTGCTTGGCAGGCAGCAAGCCCCATCCAGGCTGTCACAGCAATGAGTTTGTTTGTTCTCAGCCCCTGCTGGAAAGCTTCCTCCTTCCTTATGGGGAGGACAACTGCTTCCAGTTTGGCCTCGTTGCTGGGAGGACTTGGGAGGACAGGGGGGGAGCTGGGTCCCATCAGGCTGAGGAGGGGATGCCAACAACCCTCCTGGTGGGAATGTGAGTGCCCTGGTGGCATGGGGGGTGGGGGGGAGTGTGCACCAGGCCCTCAGTGCCAAGGCTGAAAAGGAATCCAAACAAAAGCTCTGCATGACTCTGGGAATACTCTGAGCTGTTGGAGCAGAGCAGGCAGCTGGCTCCATGGCCCTGCAAGCACAGAGCTCCATGGCCCTGCACAGAGCTCCATGGCCCTGCAAGCACAGAGCTCCATGGCCCTGCAAGCACAGAGCTCCATGGCCCTGCAAGCACAGAGCTCCATGGCCCTGCACAGAGCTCCATGGCCCTGCAAGCACAGAGCTCCATGGCCCTGCAAGCACAGAGCTCCATGGCCCTGCACAGAGCTCCATGACCCTGCAAGCACAGAGCTCCATGGCCCTGCAAGCACAGAGCTCCATGGCCCTGCACAGAGCTCCATGGCCCTGCAAGCACAGAGCTCCATGGCCCTGCAAGCACAGAGCTCCATGGCCCTGCAAGCACAGAGCTCCATGGCCCTGCACAGAGCTCCATGGCCCTGCAAGCACAGAGCTCCATGGCCCTGTAAGCACAGAGCTCCATGGCCCTGCAAGCACAGAGCTCCATGGCCCTGCAAGCACAGAGCTCCATGGCCCTGCACAGAGCTCCATGACCCTGCAAGCACAGAGCTCCATGGCCCTGTAAGCACAGAGCTCCATGGCCCTGCAAGCACAGAGCTCCATGGCCCTGCAAGCACAGAGCTCCATGGCCCTGCAAGCACAGAGCTCCATGGCCCTGCAAGCACAGAGCTCCATGGCCCTGCAAGCACAGAGCTCCATGGCCCTGCACAGAGCTCCATGGCCCTGCAAGCACAGAGCTCCATGGCCCTGCAAGCACAGAGCTCCATGGCCCTGCACAGAGCTCCATGGCCCTGCAAGCACAGAGCTCCATGGCCCTGCAAGCACAGAGCTCCATGACCCTGCAAGCACAGAGCTCCATGGCCCTGCAAGCACAGAGCTCCATGGCCCTGCAAGCACAGAGCTCCATGGCCCTGCACAGAGCTCCATGGCCCTGCAAGCACAGAGCTCCATGGCCCTGCAAGCACAGAGCTCCATGGCCCTGCACAGAGCTCCATGACCCTGCAAGCACAGAGCTCCATGACCCTGCAAGCACAGAGCTCCATGACCCTGCAAGCACAGAGCTCCATGACCCTGCAAGCACAGAGCTCCATGACCCTGCAAGCACAGAGCTCCATGACCCTGCAAGCACAGAGCTCCATGGCCCTGCAAGCACAGAGCTCCATGGCCCTGCAAGCACAGAGCTCCATGGCCCTGCACAGAGCTCCATGGCCCTGCAAGCACAGAGCTCCATGGCCCTGTAAGCACAGAGCTCCATGGCCCTGCAAGCACAGAGCTCCATGGCCCTGCAAGCACAGAGCTCCATGGCCCTGCACAGAGCTCCATGACCCTGCAAGCACAGAGCTCCATGGCCCTGTAAGCACAGAGCTCCATGGCCCTGCACAGAGCTCCATGGCCCTGCAAGCACAGAGCTCCATGGCCCTGCAAGCACAGAGCTCCATGGCCCTGCAAGCACAGAGCTCCATGGCCCTGCAAGCACAGAGCTCCATGGCCCTGCACAGAGCTCCATGGCCCTGCAAGCACAGAGCTCCATGGCCCTGCAAGCACAGAGCTCCATGGCCCTGCACAGAGCTCCATGGCCCTGCAAGCACAGAGCTCCATGGCCCTGCAAGCACAGAGCTCCATGACCCTGCAAGCACAGAGCTCCATGGCCCTGCAAGCACAGAGCTCCATGGCCCTGCACAGAGCTCCATGGCCCTGCAAGCACAGAGCTCCATGGCCCTGCAAGCACAGAGCTCCATGGCCCTGCACAGAGCTCCATGACCCTGCAAGCACAGAGCTCCATGACCCTGCAAGCACAGAGCTCCATGACCCTGCAAGCACAGAGCTCCATGGCCCTGCAAGCACAGAGCTCCATGACCCTGCAAGCACAGAGCTCCATGGCCCTGCAAGCACAGAGCTCCATGGCCCTGCACAGAGCTCCATGGCCCTGCACAGAGCTCCATGACCCTGCAAGCACAGAGCTCCATGGCCCTGCACAGAGCTCCATGACCCTGCAAGCACAGATCTCCATGGCCCTGCACAGAGCTCCATGGCCCTGCAAGCACAGAGCTCCATGGCCCTGCACAGAGCTCCATGGCCCTGCAAGCACAGAGCTCCATGACCCTGCAAGCACAGAGCTCCATGACCCTGCAAGCACAGAGCTCCATGGCCCTGCACAGAGCTCCATGGCCCTGCAAGCACAGAGCTCCATGGCCCTGCACAGAGCTCCATGGCCCTGCACAGAGCTCCATGGCCCTGCAAGCACAGAGCTCCATGACCCTGCAAGCACAGAGCTCCCTGCACAGAGCTCCTCCTGCCTCAGTTTCCTCTGCACATGCTGGGGGTTAGGCTCCCCCATTTGTCCCCTCCTTACAGCCTCAGCTCAAACCATGCTGGGGGCAGGGCTGGCTCTGGGGCAGGAGCATCCTGGTTGAGGCTGGCAGGTGGTGCCTGCTGGCTCCTCAGTGCCACATCCTGGCAAAGGCTGAGCAGAAAGGGGGGGGATGGAAAGCTGTGGAGGGGTTCATGTTCCTCTGCTGTGTCTGCACCAGGAGCCAGCACCCAGGGTGAGCAGGTCACAGAATGTCAGGGGCTGGAAAAGACCTCCACAGCTCATCCAGTCCAACTCTCCCTGCCAGAGCAGGGTCACCCAGAGCAGATCACTCAGGAACACATCCAGGCAGGTCTTGAATATCTCCAGAAAGGGAGACTCCACAACCCCCCCCGGGCAGCCTCTTCCAGGACTCTGTCACCCTCACAGGGGAAAAAAAAACCTCCTCCTCATGTTTATACCAAACTTCCTTTGCCTCCAAAGAGGTCAGGGAGCTTTTTCCATTGCCTAACCCTTCCCTGGCTGCTGCAGCTCCTCAGTTTGGGCATCTGATGCCTGAGGCTCTTCTCCAGGGGAGATCTGTAGCAGCAGCTGTGCTTAGAGCAAGGACTGGGTCCTGCTTGTCCTCTTTTCCTCTTTTTTATCCCCTTTAAACACCTGCCTGGGGCAGATGTCAGCTCCAGGCTTGGCTGCATTCCTCACTCTGGAGCAAGTGCTGCTTCCTCTTCCCAACCTGGCCCTGGCTCTGTCCATCTGTGCTGGTGAGGCTGCCTGTCCTGCTCTGTGTGTGGGGGGGGGGTTTGCTCCCTGGTTCCAGCACTGTAGGATGCCAAGGGGTGGATGGGGAAGCTTGGAAAGAGGGAAGAGCTATGTGGGATGAGCATATTTGCATGGAAGGGATTGCAAGGGGCACCTCCTCCTCCTCCTCTCACCTGCCTCCCTCACTGTGTGACCAAAGTGACAGGGGTGTCCCTGCCCATGGCAGGGGGGGGGTTGGAACTAGATGACCTTTGTGGTCCCTTCCAACCCTGACTGGATGAGGCACTTAGTGCCATGGTCTGGCTGACTGGCTGGGGCTGGGGGATAGGTTGGACTGGATGAGCTTGGAGCTCTCTTCCAACCTGCCTGATTCTCTGATTCTATGATTCTCTGAGTCTGTTCTGTGCCACAAATGCCCTCCCCAGCCAAGCACTGAGCTGGGCTGGCAGATCTCTTCTCCTTGTCAGCAGCAAGGAGCAATGAGGACAAAGTGGAACAGAGAAGATTTCATCTCAACATGAGAAGAAACTTCTTTAGAGGGAGGGTGGCAGAGCCCTGGAGCAGGCTGCCCAGGGAGGTTGTGGAGTTCTCCTGCTCTGGAGGCTTTCCAAACCCACCTGGGGGGAGGTAAGAGGATGGTGCTGGGCTCTTGTCAGTGGTGCCCAGCCACAGGACAAGGGGCAGTGGGCACAAACTGGAACTATCTGAACAGGAGGAGAAACTTCTTTAGTGTGAGGGTGCTGGAGGCCTGGAGCAGGCTGCCCAGAGAGGTTGTTGGAGCCTCCTGCTCTGGAGGCTTTCCAAAGCCACCTGGATGCATTCCTGTGTGAACTGACCTGGAGGATGCTGCTTTGGCAGGGGGGGTGTGGATTGGATGATCTCTGGAGGTCCCTTCCAACCTCTAGAGTTCTTTGTGCCTCTGGAGTGTTGGGGGCTGGGTGGGATGCTTGGTCAAAGCAGCATCTCCGTGTCCCCTTGGCAGCCACACTCAGGGAGCACATCGGTGGGCAGGGAGCAGGCAAACTCTGCCCCGAGTGCAGGCAGGGGGAGGGGGAAGCACATCAGGGCAGCACCTCGGGGAGGTGAGGGCAGGATCCATGCATTACACAGCAGCATACTTTCCCCCTTCACTCACTTCCCCCTGCAGACACTTTGCTGGGAGCCAAGAGTCTCTCCCAGCCCCACGGTGACGTTTTCTCTGCTCTCTTCTGCCTCTCCCTGCCTGCTCTCTGCTCCCCCCGGGGTGGAGGAGACTGCAGCTCAGGGCTGGGATGAGCAGGAGCCTGCCCCTGGCTCCTGGGGAAAGCTGAGTTGAATTTTCCGGGCTGGTGACCACCCAACAGCAGTGACAACACTCTGGGAGGTGGGGATTTGTGTAGAGCCCCCACCCCCCCCGGGAGGTTTGGCTGGTCCAGCTGAAGGCTGTGCAGGTATCCAGTGAGACCTGGGCAGACAGAGCTGGGCACAGAGGAACCAAATGAGGTTCAAAAGGCCAAGTGCAGAGTCCTGCACCTGGGGAGGAAGAATAAACTGCAGCAGCACAGGCTGGGAGGTGACTGCTGGAGAGCAGCCCCAAGGAGAGGGAGCTGGGAGTGCTGGGGGAGAGCATCCCTGGGGCAGCAATGTGCCCTGGGGGCCAAGAGGGGCAGTGGGAGCCTGGGGGACATTGAGCAGAGTGTGCTCAGCAGAGCCAGGGAGGGTCTCCTGCTCCTCTACTCTGCCCTGCTGAGACCTCATCTTGAGCACTGCCTTCAGTTTTGGGCTCCCAAGTTGCAAAGGGACAGCAACTGCTGGAGAGAGTCCAAGGGAGGGCAATGAGGATGATGAGGGGACTGGAGCACTGCCTGGTGAGGGGAGGCTGAGGGCCCTGGGGCTGCTTAGTCTGGAGAAGTGAACACTCAGAGGGGATTGGATCAATGTCTGTAACTCTCTGAGGGCTGGGGGTCAGGAGGGGGGGACAGGCTCTGCTCACTGCTCCCTCAGATAGGACAAGCAGCAGTGGATGGAAGCTGCAGCACAGGAGGTTGCAGCTCAGCACAAGGGGCAACTTCTTGCCTGGAAGGGTCCCAGAGCCCTGGCACAGGCTGCCCAGAGAGGTTGTGGAGTCTCCTTGTGTGGAGCCTTCCCAGCCCTGTCTGGATGTGTTGCTGTGTGCCCTGAGCTGCATTGTGTGGTCCTGCTGTGGCAGAGGGGTTGGACTGGATGAGCTCTTTGGGTCCCTTCCAACCCCTGACATCCTGAGAGCCTGTGAGGGCAGCACAGCACCCTCCTGCCATGCTCCTATGGGAATGAGCCCATCCTAAGCTACCAGCCATCATTCTGGGGGGTACTTGGGCTCCTTTTGTCCCTGCTCAGTGGCCAATTCCCACCACACCAGTGTCTGATGCTGGAGAGCTTGGTTGGGATGTGAGGCTTTGCTGCCAGCCCCTGAGCTGTGCCCTTGCTCTGGCTGAGGAGCTGCAGGGGCAGCTCAGCTTTCCTCCTGCCTTTGTTTTTTCCTCCACTTCCTTTATGAAATTTAGACCAGGGAGTTAGCTGGAAAGTCACTTTATTGGCTCTCTGGAAGGAGTTTTACCGTCTGGCCACCAGAAAGGAGCACTGCACTGCCTATCAGCTGTGCACTGCCTATCACCTGGGGGTGCTGCTGGAGGAGAAGATCAGCAGGAGCCAGCAGTGTGCACTTACAGCCCAGAAAGCCAAGCAGAGCCTGGGCTGCAGCAGCAGAAGTGTGGCCAGCAGGGCCAGGGAGGGGATTCTGCCCCTCTGCTCTGCTCTGCTGAGACCCCACCTGGAGTCCTGCATCCAGCTCTGGAGCCCCTGGGACAAGAGGGCTGTGGAGATGCTGGAGAGTGTCCAGAGCAGGGCCAGGAGGATGCTCAGAGGCTGCAGCAGCTCTGCTGTGAGCACAGCCTGAAAGAGTTGGGGCTGTGCAGGCTGCAGCAGAGGAGGCTCCCAGGGGACCTTCTTGTGGCCTGCCAGGATCTGAAGAGGGCTCCAAAAAAGCTGGGGAGGGACTTTTGAGGCTGTGAGGGAGTGGCAGGAGTGGGGGGAATGGAGCAAAGGTGGAGGTGGGGAGAGTGAGGCTGGAGGTGAGGAGGAAGTTGTTGAGCAGGAGAGTGGTGAGAGGCTGGAATGGGTTGCCCAGGGAGGTGGTTGAGGCCCCATGGCTGGAGGTGTTTGAGGCCAGGCTGGCTGAGGCTGTGTGCAGCCTGCTCTAGGGTAGGGTGCCCCTGGGCATGGCAGGGAGGTTGGCACTGCCTGCTCCTTGTGGTCCCTTCCAGCCCTGCCTGATTCTGTGATTCTAAACCAGTCTGGGATTTTGTGCCTCCAAAGAACCTTTCCTTGAGAGGCTTCCAGTACCCCAGGGGATGGATCTGGCAGTGGATTCTATCAGCACCAAGCACAGCAGAAGCTGGGGCTAAGCTGGCTGATGCTGGGGGGGACACAAAGGGTCAGCATCTCTCTCTCCCTCTCTCTCTCTGTCCAAACCAACATTCTAAGCTGGTAAAGCTCCTGAGGAGCCCAAGCTGTGGTGTGGGGAAGGTGAACCTGGCTTGGGCACAGCCTTTGCTTGGCTGTGTTTGAATCACAAAATGCCTTGGGCTGGAAAAAGATCTTTAAGATCATTGAGCCCAACCTGCACTGAGAAGCCTCCTGCACTGCTTTGCTCTGCAAAAATTCCCTTGGTGCCACCTTTTGGGCTGGCACTGCCAACCCTCAGCATGCTGCCATGTCCTGTGCCTCTGCTTCTGCCTTGGCCAGAGGGAAATGGAGATGCTGTGGCAGCCTGAGCTGCAAATGCTCACTGCTGGGATGTGTGAGCTGCAAATGCTCACTGCTGGGATGTGCTGAGGTTCAGAGTGGGACTTTCTGCCAGGAGAAGGTGATGCTGGCTTTAATGCTGGCTGAGCTGGGCTGCTTGCAGGAAGCAGCACCATGATGTGGTGCTTGAAGGGTCTAGGGATGGGTGGGGGAGGATGGAGAGGATGAAGGCTGCAGTATGCAGGTGTTCACTCTCCTAACACTTCCCAGCAGGAGGCTACAACAGGATGGGGTTTGCTCTGTGTTTTCTCCTTTGAGGAGTCTGCATGGCTGCTGCATGGCCAGAGTGACCAGGGCATGACTGAGTGCTGAAACCCCCTGTTCCTGATGGGCTGGTGGGACCTGGCCAGGCTGCATGGGTGGGCAGAGGCCAAGGGGATGAGATTGAAGAAGGCCAAGGGCAGGGTTCTGCACTTTGGCCACAACAACTCCAAGCAGCACTACAGGCTGGGGCCAGAGTGGCTGAGAGCAGCCAGGCAGAGAGGGAGCTGGGGGTGGTGGGAGAGAGGAGCTGCAGAGGAGGCAGCAGTGCCCAGGTGGGCAGCAGAGCCAATGGCATCCTGGGCTGGCTCAGGAGCAGTGTGGGCAGCAGGACAAGGGAGGTTCTTGTGCCCCTGTGCTCAGCACTGCTCAGGCCACCCCTGCAGTGCTGTGTCCAGTTCTGGGCTCCTGAATTGCAGAGAGCTGTTGAGGTGCTGGAAGGTGTTTGGAGAAGGGCAGCAAGGCTGGGGAGGGGCCTGGAGCAGAGCCCTGTGAGGAGAGGCTGAGGGAGCTGGGGGGGTGCAGCCTGCAGCAGAGGAGGCTCAGGGCAGAGCTGATTGCTGCCTGCAGCTGCCTGCAGGGAGGCTGTAGCCAGGTGGGGTTGGGCTCTGCTGCCAGGCAGCCAGGGACAGAACAAGGGGCCACAGCCTCAGGTTGTGCCAGGGCAGGTCTAGGCTGGATGTTGTTAGGAAGTTGTTGTCAGAGAGAGTGATTGGCACTGGAATGGGCTGCCCAGGGAGGTGGTGGAGTGGCTGTGGCTGGAGGTGTTGCAGCCAAGCCTGGCTGGGGCACTTAGTGCCATGGTCTGGTTGGTTGGGCAGGGCTGGGTGCTAGGTTGGGCTGGAGGAGCTTGGAGCTCTCTTCCAACCTGCTTGATTCTCTGATTCTGTGGTGCAGCCTCCAGGCTCACTGAGGACCACATTCCTCCCTGTTTACCCACTTGATGGCTGTGCCTCCTGTTGCCCTTGGTCGAGACAAGGAATTCCTGCAGCCCTGGCTTTGTCTCCTGGTGCTTTCGTGCTCAGACATTTCCTCTCCTACCTCTGCCAGACCAAAGTGGTATTTCTGTCACAAACCTCTGCTGAACAAACAGGCCATGGCTGGGAAAGGGAATAAACTGAAGGGACCTCTCCTGGGCTGCAGCAAGAGCAGTGTGGGCACAGGGTAAGGGAGAGAATTCTGCCCTTTGGCCCTGCTCTCCTCACACCCCACCTGCAGTCCTGGGTGTAGTTCTGGAGCCCCCAACACAAGTAGGACATGGAAGTGTTGGAGCCAGTGCAGAGGAGGCCACCAAGATGCTGAGAGGTCTGCAGCTGCTCTGCTGTGAGCACAGGCTGAGAGAGTTGGGGCTGTGCAGCCTGGAGAAGAGAAAGCTTCCAGGAGACCTTGGAGTGGCCTTGAAGGATCTGAAGGGGGCTACAGGAGGGCTGGAGAGGGACTATTGACAAGGTCTGGGAATGAGAGGAGGAGGAGGAGGAATGGGTTTGAAGTGGCAGAGGGGATATTGAAAGTGGATGTTAGGAAGAAGTTGTTTGCAGTGAGGGTGGTGAGAGACTGGCACAGGTTGGGGGATGGTGAGACAATGGCACAGGTTGAGGGTGGTGAGACCCTGGCACAGATTTCCCAGGGAGGTGTTCAGGATCAGGTTGGATGAGGCCTTGAGTGACCTGTTCTAGTGGGAGCTGTCCCTGCCTATGGCAGGGGGTTTGGAACTGGCTGAGCTTTGAGCTCCCTTCCAATCTAAACCATTCTATGTTGACCTGACATCAGGGTACCATAGAAGGTAGAGGTTGGGAGTGACCTCTGGAGATCATAGAATCATAGAGTTGGTTCAGGTGAACAAAACCTCTAAGATCACCATCAATGGGTGGAAGTTGAGGCACAGGAGGTCTCATGTGAACCTGAGGAAGAATTTTTGCCCTGTGAGGGTGACAGAGCCTGGCACAGGCTGCCCAGGGTGGGTGTGGAGTCTCCCTCTCTGGAGATATTCAAGACCCACCTGGATGTGTTCCTCTGTGATCTGCTCTGGGTGATCTTGCTCTGGCAGGGGGGATGGACTGGATGAGCTTTGGAGGTCCTTGCCAGCCCCTGACACTCTGTCATTCCATGAGTCTATGATTCTATGATACCATGAGTCTGTGATTCTATGATTCCAAGAGTCTATGATTCCATGAGTCTGTGATTCCATGAGTCCATGGTTCTATGATTCCATGAGTCTGTGATTCCATGAGTCTATGGTTCTATGTTTCCATGATTCCATGATTCCATGAGTCTATGATTCCACGAGTCTATGGTTCCATGATTCCATGAGTTTGTGATTCTGTGATTCCATGAGTTTGTGATTCCATGAGTCTATGATTCCATGAGTCTATGGTTCTATGTTTCCATGATTCCATGAGTCTGTGATTCCATGAGTCCATGATTCTATGATTCCACGAGTCTATGGTTCCATGATTCCATGAGTTTGTGATTCCATGAGTCTATGGTTCTATGTTTCCATGATTCCATGATTCCATGAGTCTATGATTCCACGAGTCTATGGTTCCATGATTCCATGAGTTTGTGATTCCATGAGTCTATGGTTCTATGTTTCCATGATTCCATGATTCCATGAGTTTATGATTCCATGAGTCTATGGTTCCATGATTCCATGAGTTTGTGATTCTGTGATTCCATGAGTTTGTGATTCCATGGTTCTATGATTCCCTGGGTCTATGATTCCATGAGTCTATGGTTCCATGATTCCATGAGTTTGTGATTCCATGAGTCTATGGTTCTATGATTCCATGATTCTATGATTCCATGAGTCTGTGATTCCATGATTCCATGAGTCTACAATTCCATGAGTCCATGGTTCTATGATTCCATGATTCCATGATTTTATGAGTCCATGGTTCTATGATTCCATGATTCTATGATTCCATGAGTCCATGATTCCATGATTCTATGAGTCCATGAGTCCATGATTCCATGATTCTATGAGTCTATGGTTCTATGATTCCATGAGTCCATGATTCCATGATTCCATGATTCCCCAGCCCAAGCAGCAACCCACCACCACCATGGCCACTAAACCATAGCCCCAGGTGCCATCACCACACATTCCCTGAACACCTCCAGGGATGGGAACTCCACCACCTCCCTGGGCAGCCTGTTCCACTCATCCAGTGCTCACCACTCAGTGCCTGACCTGCATCATCTACTCCAGTCCCCCTTGACAAAGCAGGACTTCAGCAGCATCTCCCCAAGCCAAGCCCTGAGAGCAGCTTTGCTCTGTGCCCACTCTTCATCACCCCTAGATTTTGGGGCCAGGTTTGGCTGCAGACAGAGGACAATCAGAGCCTGTGGTGCTCAGAGCCCACACCTGAGGCTGCAGCAGCCTGGTGCACCTTAGAACTTCCAAAGAGTGGCTTTGAAGCTGGATGCAAAACTTGGACCCTGAAAGAAATTCCTGCAGGAAGAAAATTCAACCAAATCCTTTAGCTGAGAGCAAAATTGATGCTCCCCACATCTGCTGAAAGGTTTTTCTTGCTCCCCAAGCTGCAGTCCAGGCTTTACAGGTGGGTGAATACATGGTGGGGGAAGGGTTGGGAGAGGAAACCTTCCCTTGGTAGGCTTTCCACAGGGAATTGCCCCATTCTGTGCCTCAGTTTCCCTCTTTCAATGCCCAGTGAGCAGAGATTAACAAATCCCAAACCTTGAACCACATCCCTGTGGATCTGGGGGGAATTCTGGCCAGTTTGTAAAGCAGTTGGCATGGATCTCCAAAGAGCTTCTCTCCTCCCTATTGATTCTGAGCCTCCTCCAGCTGGCAAGCACAAGTCTCCCTCTCAGCCCTCTCTTTAGCAGGCATGGAATACCGATGTGGTTTCTCCCTGCTCCTTTTCCTGGCCCCTGCTCCAGCTACCTGCTGGTTCTCAGGCATCTCAGTGCCTCAGCTCGCTGCAGGGCAAGGGCTGAGCCCTCAGACCACTCTGCTCTCAGCAGGCACCAGCAGTCCTCTGGTTCTGGGGGGAAGGGAAGGGAAGGGGCACTGTGCTGGGAATGCTTGGAATTGATGATCTCTGAGAGCTTTCCCAACCTAAATGGCTCTGATTTTATGGTTCAGGAGCTGTGGGGAGCTTGGAGCAAAGTGAGGGGAATCCAGCAGGGTGGTGGGGAACTGTTGGGGGGGGGAGGCTCTGATTTGGGCTATTTGAAGCTGCTCTTGGTATCCTCTGTCAGTCACATGTGGGAGTGCAGGATTGGACCCTCCTGGGTGGCTGCCAGCTGCTGTGGGAGTGCAGGATTGGACCCTCCCGGATGGCTGCCAGCTGCTGCTGGGGTTTGGATGTCTTTAATGAGGCAAAGCAGCTCAGGTTTCCTGGCCCCTACAGCAGATTGGCTTGGCTGGAGAGAGGATACCTTGTGGTGAGGAAGAGGACCTCCTGAACCTCTCTTCTCAGGGATGCCAGGGACAGGGATGCCTGTTGGGGGATGCCTGTTGAGGGATTGGGGCTTGTGGTGGGGAAGAGGACCTCCTGAACCCCTCTTCTCAGGGATGCCAGGGATGGAGATGCCTGTTGGGGGATGCCTGTTGAGGGATTGGGGCTTGTGGTGGGGAAGAGGACCTCCTGAACCCCTCTTCTCAGGGATGCCAGGGATGGAGATGCCTGTTGGGGGGAGATCCTGGTAGTCGTTGTGCCCTCTGGGACTCCTCGAGCACACCTGGGCTGTATCTGAGATCTGTGAACATGCAGCAGGTCCCAGACTGCCTCTAAGCTCCTTGGAGCAGAAATGTCCCCAAACGTGGGATGTCCCAGGGGGTCCCTCAGCCCTGTCCTCTTGGTGCACAGCAGTTTTCCAGTCCAGGATCTGGCTGAGGCTCCACACAAACCCCAGCGGACCTGTGCCCATGTGCCCCTTGGCCGCATGGCAGTGTCACAACTCCCATCCTCCTCCCTAACTTCCACCGGGATTTAAACCAGAGCTGGGAGCGCCTGGGAGCAACTGAACCCCGCACAGTGTTTCTGGGACAGCTCCCGTCCTCTTCCCTAACTTCCACCGGGATTTAAACCAGAGCTGGGAGCGCCTGGGAGCGAGTGAACCCCGCACCGTGTTTCTGGGACAGCTCCCGTCCTCTTCCCTAACTTTCACCGGGATTTAAACCAGAGCTGGGAGCAGATGGGGGCTCCCCGCACCCTGTTTTCTGGCATCCCATCTGCCCGGCAGGAGCAGTGGCCCCAGCACTGGACCAGCTGCCTTCAGCAGGCAATGAGGGGTAGCTACAACTCACTGCGAGCCTGATGACAACCAGACTGCCTGGTGGCCCCCACCAAGCCCCCCCACCCCCGTGCTCCCCATCCCCATGGCCACTGAGTTGCGTAGAGCTCCAAAGCTCCATCCCAACCGCAGGCTCCTGGCAGAAAGAGGAGGAGGAGGAGGGTGGGGGGGAGAGGAGGGGAGCCATGGCGAGGGAAGGGCTTATTGAGCTGATTATTAATTAGCTTTGTTTTGCAAGCCAGGCTGGGAGCAGCCTCTGCAGCAGACGGCATTGCGCTGGAACGCCAGCCCCGGGCGGCCGCGTGTGCGCAGCCGAGCCCGCGGAGCTTGGCTGCCAGATAAAGACGTTATTGTTGTCGTGGTGCCTCGGTCCCAGCCTCCTCAGCTCCCACCCAAGCAGCTCCCAGGAACAAAACCTCCCCCCCGTGCTCGCTTGAGGTTCACTCGTGGCGGAGCTGCGGTGCTGAGAGGAGGAGGAGAAGGAGGAGGAGGAGAAGGAGGAAGAGGAGGAGGGAAAGAGCCCGAGGGGGGAAAAAAAAACCTCAACCAAACTTGTCTTGGGGATTAATAAGAGGCAGGAGGAGGGAGAGGTGCACACAGGTAAGATGTGGGCAGGTGCTTCTCCTTCCCCACCCCTACCCCCCCAGGTTCTTCTCACCTTGCCTGATCCTCCAACCCACGGGCGATGATGCTCCTGCCTTCTCCAGCCTCTCTTACCTGCCGAGCAGCCTCTGCTCTCGCTCTGCTTTCTCTCCCCTCGCCGGTTCTTCTGTTCCTCAGCAGCTGGACTCTTTGTTCCTTGCTTCCCCTCTTGTTGCAAGAGTTTGTTCCCTGCATGGGGCAGGGATGGAGGGGGTGGGGGGGGGGGGGAACTGGGGCTGCAAACTCAAGGGGAAGTCCTGAATGGGGTAATGCTGCAGCTCCTGCCAGGAGCTTTCTGTGGGGACCCCCTTGTGTCCCCCCACACCGACCTGTGCTCTCAACGTGCTCACAACCCCTCGGATGCTTGGTGCTGGCTCTGCAGCCTTGCAAGGCAGAGTTGCTGTGGGGGCTGCACACTGTGAGTCATGCCCAGGACAGTTCCCTGCCTTGGAAGGGCAGCAGAGAAAGCATCTGAGGAAGGGGAGAGGTTGAGAGGGAAGCAAACAACTCCAGAAGTGCTACCAGGGAGCTTCCACTGACTTTGGGTCTCCTCTTGTGCTGAGCACTGGCTCCAACAGACAAGTTGGGAAAATGAGGGGGCTGAAGGGTCCTGCCCCTGGTGGGGAGGTTGGGGTGGGGGGTTGTGCACAGCCCCTCATCCCCATGCTGCAGTGGGGAGCTTGTGGAGGGGACCAGCACTGTGCTGCTTGGAGCCTCAGATGGGAGAGAGCAGCCAAGCAGCACTTTGATGCTTCTGGGGCACCCTAATGCCCAAAATGTAGGTGGTGAAGTCTTTCTCCAGTGCCTGGATCACACTGACCATTCCCTGGGCTTGTGACATCAGTTTTGTTGCCTCTGTCCCCAAGATTTGAGCCAGCTCTGCTCCAGCCAGGCAAAGAGGTGCAGCCCCCTCCCCACACCTCACTGAGGTGCCAGCTGCTGGGTCCCGTTTGGAGCCAGCTCTTTTGTCTCTGCTCCAGTTGAGGCAGGAGGTGATGGGAGGAAGCAACAGGGCAGAGATGTTTGATGAAGTCATAGACTCATGGAATGCTTTGGCTTGGAAGGGAGCCCTGAAGGTCCCACAGCAAACAAGAACATCTTGGACTAGATCAGGTTAAATCTTGGGGAAAGAGTTTTGTGGCATGGGAGAAACTCATCCCAAACTTGCCCTTCTCTGCCTGTCTGAGAGCTTTAGGAGTTGCATGGACAAGGCAGAGAGTGGGAACTGATCTCCTTGGCAGCTGCTTGGCACACACGAGGGCTTGGAAGCCTTCCTGGGAGGCTGTGATCATGGCCCTGCCTTATGTGGTGCTCTGCTGATGGCATCCCACAAGCCTGCTGAGATGCCTCCTGGGAAGGACCCTTCCTCAGCCAGCCCAGTCAGGAGTGCAGGGTGCTGGGTGTCCCTGCTCCCCTGGGGAGGGAGGGAGGGATGGAGGGGATGTTTGCACCTGGGAAGAGATAGAAGTGCAGCTGCTGGAGGTTTCCTCTGCCCTCAGGAAGAGGCTGGAGAGGAGGGATGAGGTAGCAGCAGCTGATAAAAAGATCAGCAGCTTTCCCACCCTCGGGAAAAGCGGAGCTGGGAGGACCTCGGTGAGGTGTCTGCTGGGAGGGGAGGGGAGTGTGCCTGGGGGGCAGGCTCAGGGGCCAGGCTGCGGTGGCTTTGGCGACGTTTGCTGCCCCCACTTGCTTTTGTCTGTGTCGAGCCGGTTGCGCTGTGTGTGGCAGAGGGATGTGTGGGCATGCAGAGCCAAGAGCAGCCCTAGGAAGGGTCAGGACATGCAGCGAGGGAGGAGAAGGAGCGGGAAGGAGTTGCTGACATGGAGAAGGCAGCAAAAAGGTGTCTTGTGCCAGGGCTGCCTTCCCACGGCCCCTGCTGCCAGGGGAGATTGCTGGAGGGAGCAGTGAACGTGAGAAGCCTTTTTGCAATGGGTCTGGTGGCTGTGGTGCAGTGAGGAAATGCTCCTGGCAGGCAGAGGGATGCAGAAGCTATGCATCATCATCATCCTCACATCTTACAGCCCTTGGGTTGAGCCTCAAAGCGCTGCTCCAGAGCCCAGAAGCGCTTCTGAGCTGCTCTGTGGCAGGTTCTCCATCCCCTCCATAGACTCAGCACTGACCCTGCAAGAAGAAACACAGCAGGACTGAGCCCCTCAGATGCCTTGCCCATGGCCAAGAAACGTGGACATGGCACTTGGGGACATGGCTTAGTGGCCACGGTGGTGCTAGGCTGAAGCTTGGACTCGATGACCTTTTCCAACCAAAACAATTCCATGTCCCAGCTCCAGCCCCAGCTAAGCTGGCTGGGAAAGGGTGAGAGGAGGAAGTTGTTGCATCAGGACTCTGCTCCCCAGAGGCCCCAGGGTGACAGTGTGTCTGCCCTCCCCTCAGAGGACAGGCTTGCACTGTGTCCAGTCCTGCTCCAGCACTCCCAGCTCTCTGGCGCCACTGGATCCTAAGGAGCTGCCTGTATTGGTTCCAGCTGCTCCAACCCAGGCTCCTGTGGAGATGTGGAGGAGCTGCAGTGGTGCTTGGTCACAGGGGCAGCTAAGGAGGAAGCTTTTGTTTCCTTGGGGTCATTTTTAGCTTGTCCTCCTTCTTCTGCTCCACCATGCAGGTTCCCAAGCTGGCTGGGGGGAGTTTTCTAGGGATGATAGGAATTGGGGGGTATTGGTGAGGAAGCTGTGAAAGGATCTAGCAGGGTTATGGGTGATGGGGCTGGGAAGGATCCCTGGTCCCAACCATCTGGCTGGAAAGGATCCCTGGTCCCAACCATCTCAGCTTTTTGGCTTGTTCATGTTCTGCTCCACCATGCAGGTTCCCAAGCTGGCTGGGGGAAGTTTTCCAAGGCTGATAGGAATTGGGGTTCTTGGTGAGGAAGCTGCAAAAGAATCTAGCAGGATAATGAGTGATGGGCTAGAAAGGATCCCTGATCCCAACCATCAAGCTGGAAAGGATCCCTGATCCCAACCATCAAACTGGAAAGGATCCCTGATCCCAACCATCAAGCTGGAAAGGATCCCTGATCCCAACCATCAAGCTGGAAAGGATCCCTGATCCAAACCATCTAGCTGGAAAGGATCCCTGGTCCAAACCATCTAGCTGGAAAGGATCCCTGGTCCAAACCATCTAGCTGGAAAGGATCCCTGACTCAAACCATCTCAGCTCTTTGGCTTGTCCTTGTTCTCCTCCACCATTCAGGTTCCCAAGCTGGCTGGGGGGGAGTTTTCCAAGGCTGATAGGAGTTAAGGTTCTTGGTGAGAAAGCTGTGAAAGGATCTAGCAGGGTTATGGGTGGATCCCAGGTCCAACCATCTCAGCTCTTCCCTCTCCTCCCAAAAGGTCCTTTTATCCTTGCCAGCCCCCGGGCAGGAGCAGAGGCCCCGGGTGCATGGGTGAGAGCCATCTGGAGCCAGCTGCTGCACATCAAACTGCCACAAGAGGAGCTGGGGAGGGCAGGAGGCTCCCAAGGGAGGGCGTTGGGACTTCTGCCCGTGCCAGATCCCCCGATGGCCCCTGCATAGGTCACTCTTGCCTCGGAGCTTGTGGTTTTTGCCTGCCCTTGGCAGCAGTCCCTGGGCTGGCAGCAAACTAAAACTGTTTGGAAAGCAAACCCCAGTGGCATTTGGAGCTGGAATTTCCAGCTGTTGGGCTGGAGTTCTGTCTGTTGTAATGGGATTACTGAAGGAGCATCTGCCTCCTTCTGGGAAACCTCCTGGGCTGGCATCTGTTGGGTGCCTCTGTCAGCCCAGCCCGCAGCTCAGGAGGTGTCAGGGCTGGCTTTGGCCATGAATCCAACCTTCTCTCCACACCAGGCAGCTGGTTTCCTGAATGTCTCCATTGCTTCATGACTGAACTTTGTTCCAGCTGCATGGATTCATTGTGGGTGCCTGGGATCTGAGCAGTCCTGTCTGTCAGGGAGTGGTGGGGAAGGTGAAGGGGAGATGTTTGCGGAGCAGGGTTATGGGTGATGGGCTGGAAAGGATCCCTGGTCCAACCATCTCAGCTCTCCCCTCTCCTCCCAAAAGTCAGAAGGTCCTTTTTATCCCTGCCAGCCCCCCTGCAGGAGCAGAGGTCTCGTTCCCTGAATGTCTCCATTGCTTCATGGCTGAACTTTATCCCAGCTGCATGGATTCTTTGTGGGTGCCTGGGGTCTGAGTGGTCCTGTCCATCAGGGAGTGGTGAGGAAGGTGAAGAGCAGCACAGGATCAGATGTCAGGGGTTGGAAGGGACCCAAAGAGCTCATCCAGTCCAACCCCTCTGCCACAGCAGGACCATCCAATCTAGCTCAGGGCACACAGCAACACATCCAGACAGGCCTGGAAAGGCTCCACACAAGGAGACTCCACAACTTCTCTGGGCAGCCTGTGCCAGGGCTCTGGGACCCTTCCAGGCAAGAAGTTGCCTCTTGTGCTGAGCTGCAACCTCCTGTGCTGCAGCTTCCATCCACTGCTGCTTGTCCTATCTGAGGGAGCAGTGAGCAGAGCCTGTCCCCCCCTCCTGACCCCCAGCCCTCAGAGAATTACAGACATTGATTCAATCCCATCTCAGTCTTCTCTTCTCCAGACTAAGCAGCCCCAGGCCCTCAGCCTCCCCTCACCAGGGAGTGCTCCAGTCCCCTCATCATCCTCATTGCCCTCCCTTGGTCTCTCTCCAGCCTCTCCCTGTCCCTCTTCACTTGGGCAGCCCAAAACCTGAAGGCAGTGTGGTTGTGGGGCAGAGGCTGAGCCACGGCTCCAGCCCCGGGCTCTGCCACCGCTGCTCCTGCAGCGTCAGGCTGTGGGATCTGAGTTCTGGCTTCTTGCACCGGTGCCAGCAAATCCAACTGCGTGGAACTGGATGGAGAACAGACTCTCGACTGTGCCGTGGCCAGGCAGGGCTGGCTTTGAACCTTGAGCTGTGCTGGAGGCAGCTGCGAAGCTTGCGGTGGCCGCAGGCTTGCGGGCGAGGCTTGCGCGGCTCTGCGGGCGGGGCTGTGCCGGGGAGCCGCTGCCTGGAGCTGGCTTCCCGCAGGGCGCTTGGCCGCGGGTCCTGCTCCCCCAGAGCCGGCTGGGGGGCGCTGGGCAGAGCCTTGGCTGGGAGCCGCAGCTTTGCGGGGAGAGGCTGGTGGGGAGCAGCAGCAGAGAAGGGCTGCGGCAGTGCCCGGCTGCGGTGGCACAGCAGATCAAAGAGGCTGCCTCTGCCTGCTGGCACCTTCCTTCCGCGCTGCCCAACGCCCCACGGTGCCGCTGCTCTCCAGCCTGCCTTTCTGGCTCGCTGACTGCGTCTGCGATGTGCCGAGTCCCGCAATATCTGCAGCCTGAAGCCTCCCGCGGAGGGGATGGTGCAGGCTGTGCAGGGCTGGGCTGTTCTTGGAAGGGCTGAGAGCTCAGCCAGCTCCCGAGACCAACCGGGTGACAGCTCTGCCTTGGCCCCTACCCTCCCCTGCGACATCGCCCGGGGTGGCTGCTGGGTGGCCCGAGCTGAGCATCACCCTGTGAGGGGAAGGAGCTGAATGCCCTCATTGCAGCATGTCCTAGCTGGGGGTGTCCTGTCCCAGCTGCCTCCTCCCTTCTGCAATGGGCTGGATGCAGCCCTCAGCCCTCGCTGCTTCCCCCCTCCCCCCCCCCCCCCCCCCAGGCTGTTGTGGGTGTTAAAATCCAGGTCTGAGTTTTGGAAAGGAGGCAAAATCCCATGGAAAAGTTTGGAACAAGGTAGAGGGAAGAGCCACGTGCAGGGAGGGACGTGGCTGAGGAAGGAGCAGGATGCTCCAGGGGCAGGGAGGAGGCTGCAGCACGTAGAGCAGCTCCCTGTCCTGAGTGGGTCTGTTCTCTGCAGCCTGCTGTGGGATCCGAGCTGCAGAGCTGAATGGTTACAGGACAGAAGCACAGACGTCCATCCCCAGAGGGGTCTGCCTGGCTGCAGCTCTGCTGAGCTGAATGTCTGGCAGCATTTGGGCCTCGCTGCTCTTTCCCTGTTCCTCCCTTCCCCCAGTGAGATGCCAGAGCTCTGATTGAAACCAGCAGCCACGGGAGGCTGTGGGGTTAACCAGAGCCAGATGGGAACCAGCGAGACAAAAAGGAAAGGAGCAGGCTGGATTTGGAGGGGGGAGAGAGAGCAGGATCTGTACTTGGAGAAAATCCATGACTTGGAGCCCCAGGAATGTGTTGGGAGTGCTTCAAAGGGAGCTGGGCGAGCACAGCCCTGGGAGCAGTGGCCCTGGGTGGGACGAGGACTCCTTTGTGATGCTGGGAGCCAAAGAGGGTTGGTGTGGACAGGAGGCTGCCCCAGCAGTGGTGGTCTGTGCTGGTCAGATGAGGGTGTGGAGACAAGTCCCTGCTGCTGGGCAAAGGCAAACATGATATACCCAGCTCAGGCCTGCCTGCTGGCTGCTCCTGCCAGCCGTGCTGACTCCAGTGCCCCTGACACTGTGGCCACCAAAGCAGTGCTGTGGGCCAGTGAGCTGAGACATCTGCTCCATTGTGCTGCATGGGAGAAAGCAAGGAGCCAGGAGAGCCTGATCTCTCTCTAGCTTCAGAGCCATCACCCAGTGCTCCTGCCCAAGCCACAGCCCCAGCAGTGCTGCCTCCCCCAGCAGACACTCCGTTCCCCCTGGAGATCCATCTTGCTTTGAAACTCCTCAGCTTCCTCCTTCTCTACCTCCCTGCCTCATCTCACTCGATTCTATTTCCCACCTTGCCTCTGCCAAGCTCCTCCATCTGCCTCACCATGCATCCAGCTTGGCTCTGACAGTGCTGGGTGAGAAATGCTGCTGGGAGAAGCCTGGCCAGCACCCCAAGGTATCTACCCAGCCTGGGCTCCTCCAGCTGTCCCCAGAGAGTGTCACATCAGCCAAAGCACCTTCTGCATGCTGCTTTCTGGGGAGCTTGTCTGCAACAAGCTGGTTCCCTTCAGCTTCCAAGGCATCAGATGGAGAGCTACCAGCAGCAGTCTTGCAAGGATGAATGCTGCTCTTCCAGGCAGCAGCAGGAAGGGCAGAGATGATGGAACAGGCAGAAATGGGATAGACAGAGATGAGACAGGCAGAGATGGTAAGACAGGTGGAAATGGGACAGGCAGATCACAGAGTCACAGAACCAGGTTGGAAAAGACCTCTGAGATCATTGAGTCCAACCTAGCACCTAACAGCTTCAAATTCACTAACCCCTGGCACTAAGTGCCCCAGCCAGGCTTGGCTGCAACACCTCCAGTCACAGCCACTCCACCACCTCCCTGGGCAGCCCATTCCAGTGCCAATCACTCTCTCTGACAACAACTTCCTAACAACATCCAGCCTCAACCTGCCCTGGCACAGCTTCAGGCTGTGTCTCCTTCTTCTGTCCCTGGCTGCCTGGCAGCAGAGCCCAACCCCACCTGGCTACAGCCTCCCTGCAGGCAGCTGCAGGCAGCAATGAGCTCTGCCCTGAGCCTCCTCTGCTGCAGGCTGCACCCCCCCAGCTCCCTCAGCCTCTCCTCACAGGGCTGTGCTCCAGGCCCCTCCCCAGCCTTGCTGCCCTTCTCCAAACACCTTCCAGCACCTCAGCATCTCTCTGCAATTCAGGAGCCCAGAACTGGACACAGCACTGCAGGGGTGGCCTGAGCAGTGCTGAGCACAGGGGCACAAGAACCTCCCTTGTCCTGCTGCCCACACTGCTCCTGAGCCAGCCCAGGATGCCATTGGCTCTGCTGCCCACCTGGGCACTGCTGCCTCCTCTGCAGCTCCTCTCTCCCACCACCCCCAGCTCCCTCTCTGCCTGGCTGCTCTCAGCCACTCTGGCCCCAGCCTGTAGTGCTGCTTGGGGTTGTTGTGGCCAAAGTGAAGAATCTGGCACTTGGACTTGCTAAAGCTCCTGGCACTGGACTGTGCCAATCTGCCCAGCCTGTCCAGGTCTCTCTGCAGAGCCCTCCTACCCTCTAACAGATTGACACATGCTTCCAACTTCATGGCATCTGCAAGATGAGGCAGGCAGAGATGGGGCAGAGCTGATGGGACAGGAAGAGAGGATGGGACAGGGAGAAATGGGTCAGGGAGAAATGGGTCAGGGAGAAGTGGGGCAGGGAGAAGTGGGGCAGGGAGAAGTGGGGCAGGGAGAAATGGGGCAGGGAGAAATGGGGCAAACAACCTCCATGGGCTTGACTGTAACCCAAAGAAGAGGGAGAGGTGGTCTGTGTAAGGTGTTGGGCTGATACCCAGGAGAAACTCCCGGGCTGGGGACAAGCAGAGACCTCACTTGATCCCTCCAAATCTCTTCCTGTCACTGGGACTCTCCCCAGATCACCACCCCAGCCTCCCTGCAGTGGGACTGGAGGTTATGGGTTGCTTATTTGGGCAACTCAGGGAGCTGTAGAGCCAAAGATCTTCGTTATTGTAATCTTGCAAAGACTCTTTGACTGCCACAGCCTTGGAAATGGAGTGACCTGCACAAAAGCCTTGTCCCTGAAGCCCACAACCATCCATCTTTGCTGTCCCACTGACTGCTGCTGGCCTCCTGATACTGTGGCTCAGCCAATTTGCTACTGACTCATTGATTTTCTGGCTCAAGTGCAAAATGAAGCTTCATCCATCAAGGTATCTCAAGGAGCAGAGATCTTGATGGAGTGCTGGTAGGGCTCTGATAGTTGGGGGGTGGGGGGAGAGACCCAGGCTCTGTGGGGCACTGCTGGGGATGGCATACAAAGGGACCCAAACAAACAAAACAAAAAGCCCAATTTGAATGAAAAATATCCCAAATTTACCACCCCCAGCATAAAGCTGAGCCAGAGAGAGGAGAGGTCCTGGGCTAGAGAAGTTATGCATTTAAGGCTCATGTCCAAGGGGAAGGAAAGATAGAAATGGGGAGATTCAGACTGGATGTTAGGAAGGAGTTCTTCAGCATGAGGGTGGTGAGAGCCTGGAAGGGGTTGGCCAGGGAGGTGGTGGAAGCTTCATCTCTGGAGGTGTTTTAGGCCAGGCTGGATGAAGCTCTGGGCAGCCTGATCTAGTATGAGGTGTCCCTGGGCATGGCAGGGGAAGTTGGAACTGGCTGCTCCTTGTGGTCCCTTCCAACCCTGACTGACTCTATGAAAGAAAATAGGTTGCTGGCAGGAATGTGAGATGGATGGGAGCTGATGTGGTACCTAAATTGGGTACCTTCAAGAATCATAGAATCCTGGCTCAGGAGCAGTGTGGGCAGCAGGACAAGGGAGGTTCTTGTGCCCACCCCTGTGCTCAGCACTGCTCAGGCCACCCCTGCAGTGCTGTGTCCAGTTCTGGGCTCCTCCATTGCAGGGAGATGCTGAGGTGCTGGAAGGTGTTTGGAGAAGGGCAGCAAGGCTGGGGAGGGGCCTGGAGCACAGCCCTGTGAGGAGAGGCTGAGGGAGCTGGGGGGGTGCAGCCTGCAGCAGAGGAGGCTCAGGGCAGAGCTCATTGCTGTCTACAACTACCTGCAGGGAGGCTGTAGCCAGGTGGGGTTGGGCTCTGCTGCCAGGCAGCCAGGGACAGAACAAGGGGCCACAGCCTCAAGCTGTGCCAGGGCAGGTCTAGGCTGGATGTTGTTAGGAAGTTGTTGTCAGAGAGAGTGATTGGCACTGGAATGGGCTGCCCAGGAAGGTGGTGGAGTGGCTGTGGCTGGAGGTGTTGCAGCCAAGCCTGGCTGGGGCACTGAGTGCCATGGTCTGGTTGGTTGGGCAGGGCTGGGTGCTAGGTTGTGCTGGCTGAGCTTGGAGCTCTCTGCCAACCTGCTTCATTCTGTGATTTCTATGATCACCCAGTTCCAATCCTCTTGCCAAAGACAGAGACACCTCACACTAGATCAGGCTGCCCAGAGCCTCAGCCAGCCTGGCCTAAAACACCTCCAGGGATGAAGCTTCCACCACCTCCCTGGCCAACCCCTTCCAGGCTCTCACCACCCTCATGCTAAAGAACTTCTTCCTAACATCCAGTCTGAACCTCCCCATTTCTGGCTTTGTTCCATTCTCCCCAGTCCTATCTAGTTCTAATCCATCTCTCCTTCTTGCCTCCCTCAGGGAAACATCTGGACCATGAAGGTAGCCTTCGGGTTGCTTCTCCCACTCGCTCTCGTGCTGGTCTCAGAGGTGAGCGGGCAGCGCAGGAAGCCTCCCCGGAAACCCACCCGGCCACCTCCTGCCTTCGTGGAGCCCGTGGAGCCCACAGAGCTGCCCCCACCCTTGCCACCTGGTCCCCCTTCCATCTTCCCTGACTGCCCCAGGGAATGCTACTGCCCTCCAGACTTCCCCTCTGCCCTCTACTGCGACAGCCGCAACCTGCGCAAGGTCCCCATCATCCCCTCCCGCATCCACTACCTCTACCTGCAGAACAACTTCATCGATGACCTCCCCGAGGAGGCCTTCAGGAATGCCACGGGGCTGAAATGGGTCAACCTGGACAACAACCGCATCAGGAAGGTGGACAGGAGGGTCCTGGAGAAGCTGGAGAACCTCATCTTCCTCTACATGGAGAAGAACCAGCTGAAGGAGGTGCCTGCCTTCCTGCCACCCAACCTGGAGCAGCTGAGGCTGAGCAGGAACCAGATCTCCAAGATCCCTGCTGGGGTCTTCAACAAGCTGGAGAACTTGGTGCTCTTGGATCTGCACCACAACAAGCTGAGCGATGGAGTCTTCAACAAGAACACCTTTAAAGGGCTCAAGAACCTCATGCAACTCAACCTGGCTCACAACATCCTGAGGAAAATGCCCCCCGGCGTGCCCAGTGCCATCCACCAGCTCTTCCTGGACAGGAACAACATCGAGGACATCCCCAGTGATTACTTCAAGGAGTTCCCCAACCTGGCATTCATCAGGCTCAACTACAACCAGATCTCTGACAAGGGTCTCCCCAAGAACTCTTTCAACCTCACCAACCTGCTGGTGCTGCACCTGGCCCACAACAAGCTCACCAATGTCCCCTTCATCAGCCCAAAGCTGGAGCATCTCTACCTGAACAACAACTCCATTGAAAGTGAGTGGCCCTGGCCTGGTGGGAGGTTGTGCTGAGGGTTGGGTGGGCAGCAGGTGGGCTTGAAGGTGGTAGCTGTGTGCTTCTGAAGGTCGTTTTTCACCCAGTGAAGCCTTCCCATGGGCATGCAGCGATGAGAAGAGCTGGAAGCTCGCTATAGGTCAACAAGACCCTGAGTGGGGTGGATGTGCAGGTGGGGCAGGATGGTCTGAGGGGTTGGGCTGGTGGCTGAGGGGCAGGGATGAACTCCTTCTGATGCTGAAGGGCTGTTCTTGTTGGTTCTCGTGGGCAGCTCTCCTCTGGGGCCACAGGCAGTGGAATAGTTACTTGCCTAGCAAGAGATGGGGCCAGACTCAGTGCAGTGGAACCCAGTGACAGGACAAGGGGCAATGGGCACAGACTGGAACCCAGGAGGTTCCCTCTGACCAGGAGGAGAAAATTCTTTGGTGTGAAGGTGCCAGAAGCTTGGAGCAGGCTGCCCAGAGAGGTTGTGGAGTCTCCTCTAGAGAGCTTCCAACCTCACCCTGACCATTGTGCTCCTGAGCAAGCTGCTGGGGGGTGTTCTGCTTTAGCAGGGGGTCTGGACTGGATGATCTCCAGAGGTCCCTTCCAGCCCCTACCCTGCTGGGAGTCTGTAATTTAAAAAGGAGACTTTCTGCACACGCTTCAAGAGCAGATGCCAAACCCACAGTCAAGATGGTTAGAAGCAACCCAGCTTGGCTCCAGGGCTGAGCCTCAGCAGGGAAGCAGCAGGGAGAACAAGGCTGAGCTGGAGATTGCCTTGGCAAACCCAACTGGGACAGCTTCACACCCTTCCAGGCAGAGCACTGCCACTTCCTGGGAGAGAGGCTGGCCTGAGAAATGTGTGAACAGAGCTTGGAGGTGTGAGGAGAAGACAGAGAGTCACTGCTGGTCAGCCCAGATGTTACTGCTGCCAGAGAGGGCCAGCAACCTGCTGTTCTTGTAGAATAGAATAGAATAGAATAGAATAGAATAGAATAGAATAGAATAGAATAGAATAGAATAGAATAGAATAGAATAGAATAGAATCAAGCAGGTTGCAAGAGAGCTCCAAGCTCATCCAACACAACTTCACACCCAGCCCTAGCCAAGCAACCAGACCATGGTACTAAGTGCCAACCTAGCACCCAGCCCTGGCCAAGCAACCAGACCATGGCACTAAGTGCCAACCTAGCACCCAGCCCTGGCCAAGCAACCAGACCATGGCACTAAGTGCCAACCTAGCACCCAGCCCTGGCCAAGCAACCAGACCATGGCACTAAGTGCCAACCTAGCACCCAGCCCTGGCCAAGCAACCAGACCATGGTACTAAGTGCCCCAGCCAGGCTTGGCTTCAACACCTCCAGCCACAGCCACTCCACCACCTCCCTGGGCAGCCCATTCCAGTGCCAATCACTCTCCCTGCTAACAACTTCCTTCTAACATCCAGCCTAGACCTGCCCTGGCACAGCTTGAGGCTGTGTCCCCTTCTTCTGTTGTAATCCAGTAGCTCTGTCAGAACCCCTCCATGAGCAGTTGGCAAAGGGTTCTGGGCTCTTCTCTTCCTGCTGTGGTGGGGTGTGTGGGGGCTGCAGAGCCCACCCAGGGCTTTACTCACCCTGAAAGCAGCTGCTGGACAGGAGGATGGTCCCCAGGAGGGGTGTGACATGAGTTATCACAGGATCACAGTCTCACAGTATCATCAGGGTTGGAAGAGACCTCACAGATCATCAAGTCCAACCCTTTAGCACAGAGCTCAAGGCCAGACCATGGCACCAAGTGCCACGTCCAGTCCTGCCTTGAACAGCTCCAGGGACGGCGACTCCACCACCTCCCCGGGCAGCCCATTCCAGTGGCCAATGACTCTCTCAGGGAAGAACTTTCTCCTCACCTCCAGCCTAAATCTCCCCTGGCACAGCCTGAGGCTGTGTCCTCTTGTTCTGGCGCTGGCCACCTCAGAGTTGTGTGATAGCAGAGCTTCCCCTCTGGGAAAGTGCAGTGATGGCTTTGCCAAGAGTGCTTCACACCCAAAGAGAGGCTATAAAACCACCCAGCAGCTTTAGTGGCTCCTAAAGTGGGCACTGCCCATGAGCCAGGAAGGGGCAAGCAAGAAAGCTGCTCCTTGCAAGCAAGCACTCACCACGTTACGGGATGTGATGCCAGGGAGAGGGACAAAACCCTCCCAAAGCCATATCCCATCTCATGGGGGTCACCAGCAGCAGCTCCCAGAGAAGCATGCCAGAGTGGTGAGCATCTGCTTCAGATCTGCCTTTGATGTAACCACCAAAGGGCAGCCAAAGGGCACCCAAAGGGCACCTTGGGGCAAAGGAAGGTGGTGGCTGCTGCTGGCTTCACACTCACCGATGCCCAACCGCTGCTGGGGCTTTCCTTGGAGAGATGCCCCAGTTCGTGCCCCAGTTCATGCCCCAGGTCTCTGTTTTGCTCAGGTTTGAGAAAGTTTCAGTCTCTGGAGACATAAAAACGCCCAGGTCTGTTTTCCATAGCACAAGCCCTGGGGTAGGGGAGGAGCAGGTGGAAATCCAGCAGGGAGCAGGGGAGTGATGCTGTCTGCAGCACAGGGCTGCTGGGCCGTGGCTCCCTGGTGGGGGTTTGGGGTTTATGAAGGCTTAGGGCTGGCTCTGCAGGTTTCACGTTGGAAATAATCCTCCTCCTCCTCTTTCAGATGACACCACATTGCTCACAGGGCCTTGGCTGAGCCTGACCTACTTGTGGCTGAGCAAAAGGCAGCTCTTCCCTCTCTCTGGGGCTGTGCTCAGCTCCTTGCTGCCAAAGCAACCTCGTTTTGGGGTTTGGCAGGCAGGCAGGCAAGGAGGTCTCTAGCAACCCTCTCTGCCTTCCTTTCCCCTTAACCTCCCTCCCCCTTTCCTCCCTCCCATTTTCCCCCTTTCCTCCCTTCCCCTTTTCCCTTAATCTCCCTCCCCCTTTCCTCCCTCCCCTTTTTATCTCTTTCCTCCCTTCACTTTCCCCCTAACCTCCTTTCCTCTTTCTCCCTAACCTCCCTTCCCTTTTCCCCCTAACCTCCCTACCCCTTTCCCCCTAACTCCATACCCCTTTGAGCCTAATCTCCCTTCCCCTTTCCCCCTAACCTCCTTTCCCCTTTTCCCCTAACTCCATACCCCTTTTCCCCTAACCTCTCTTCCCCTTTCACCTTTTCCTCCCTCCCCTTTTCCCCCTTTCCTCCCTTCCCCTTTCGCCTTTTCCTCCCTTCCCCTTTCGCCTTTTCCTCCCTTCCCCTTTCCCCCTTTCCTCCCTTCCCCTTTTCCCCCTCACCTCCTTCCCCTTTTCCCCCTCACCTGCCTCCCCCTTTTCCTCTCTTCCCTGCAGAAATCAACGGGACACAGATCTGTCCCACCTCCCTGGTGTCCATCCACGACTTCTCCCCCTCCGACCTGGACAGCGTGCCCCGGCTCCGGTACCTGCGGCTGGACGGGAACCTCCTGAAGCCCCCAATCCCCCTGGACCTGATGATGTGCTTCCGTCTCCTGCAGTCTGTGGTCTTCTAGCCCTGCCCTGCAGCGCCTCTCTCCCAGGACTTGGCTTTGCACAGACTTGAGCCCTCCCCCACCCCCCCGTTGGTGTTTGACGTGCGGGACCCTCTCTGCCTCCTCTTTCTCTCACCTCACCTCCATCCCTCCTACCTGTCTCCCTTTCCTTCCCTGTGGTGGTCGCGGTCACACATGGCTGGAGCATCCCTGGGGACCACCTCCATCCCTCTTGCCTGTCTCCCTTTCCTCCCCTGTGGTGGCCGCGGTCACACGTGGCTTGGGCATCCTTGGGGACCACTGTCTGCAGGGCAGCAGCGCAGCGCAGCAGCCCAGGCTGCAGCATCATCTCCTGCCCGTGGGCTCTGCCTTCTCTGCCCTCACCCAGGCCAGCCCTGCAGCTGGCTCTGCCTCTCCCCTTCCATCCAGCAGAGTTTCAGGAGATCGGATTCGATCTAAGCCAAAAGCAACTCCAGATGGAGCTGAGGGAGTCCAGGGCCCTCCCCTCGCTGCAGGGCTTTGGCTGGCAGCACCCGGAGAGCCTACGATGTCCCCGGGGGGAAATCAGCCGTGGAGGTGGCACGGGGATGCCCCCAGTTGCTGTGCCAGCCTCGGGCTGTAGGAGGGTGCCAGCTGGGCGCGCTGGTGGCCAGGAGAGCAGAACCAGCGCAGGCAGAGGGTGGCCAGGTCCGGTGGTGCCCGGCAGGACCGGCAACGACACCTCGTGGCCAGAGCCACATCCATGACCCCTGGGTAAGGGACAAAGTCCTCCTAGCCTGGACCCTTCCTCCGGGGCTTTGGCCTTGGTCCCACATAGCTCTTGGGGAGGTGAATTGGGCAGGAGGGTGCGGGGAGGGTGCCCAGACCCTTGCAGCTGGAGCTGAGCTCTCCTGCACCCTGGGCTGGGCTGCAGCTTCCCCACAGCAATACCCCACAACAGCAGCCCCCTCCTCAGCTTTCATCCCCCCCAGCCTCCCCTACCCCAGCAGCTCATGGGGCTGCAGCCCCCTCCCAGCCCCCTGTGCTGCAGGGCTCGGCTCATTGGCTGCATTCTGCTGCTTGCAGCCAAACCCAAGGCCCCTCCCTGGTGCAGGCAGCACCCCAAGCCTCCAGGACCCCAATGCTGAGCATCTGCCATCAGCATGGGACCCTCCCCAGAGGGCAGAGCAGAGTGAGGCCAGTGGGATACCCACTTTGTGTTTAGTTTGGGGGAGGGTGAGGGGGGGCAGATGCTGGCATGGGTGCAAACCCAGGCTGTGACCCCTGAGGTCTCCATTCTGCCCTCCTACCTCAGCTCCCACCTCCTGGAATTTTAGCTCTCTCTTGCTTTCTTGCACCAAGCACACAGGACTGGTTTTGCTTTATGCTTGAAGAAGAAGAAGAAAAGTGGGGAGGAGGAGAGAAAAAAAAAAGGGAGTTTTAAAAGCCTTTCTTTTTTGTTTCCCCTTTTCTCCCTGTTGTCACATGGATCACTCCCCTCCCTCATAGCTGTCCCTGCATATTTAGGGGGTCCAGGTTCAGGGGTGGGGGGGAGTTAATCTCTCTTCTTTTTTCACTTCTTCCTGAGTCTCAGGATTTTAATTTAAGAGAGAGGAGGGGGAAAAAAATCCAACTGAAATCAGCCTTAAAGCAACAGACCAAAGAAAGCAGCCATTACCTCCTGAGCCTTCAGCCACCCAAAGAAACCCTCCTCTGAGATGGACATGGACAGGCACCGTGTCCTGCTTCCTGGGAATGGCACAGGGATGCTCCCTGCAGCCTGGGGACACCCCAGTGAGGTGGGGGCTCCCTTCCTTCCCAGTGCTAAAAGGTTCATTGATTCCCCCCCCCTGCCCCCCTCTTCTAATTCAGGCTTGGTTTCTCATGGGAATGGGTTGGACTGGAAGGACCTGGACCTGATGGAGCAGGTCCAGAGGAGGGTCATGAAAATGATCAAGGGGCTGGAGCACCTCTGCTACAAGGACAGGCTGAGGGAGCTGGAGTTGTTCAGTCTGGAGAAGAGAAGGCTCCAGGCAGACCTGAAGAGGAGGGTCATGAAAATGATCAAGGGGCTGGAGCACCTCTGCTACAAGGCCAGGCTGAGGGAGCTGAGGTTGTTCAATCTGGAGAAGAGAAGGCTCCAGGCAGACCTTAGAGCAGCCTTGCCCTGAAGGGGGCTACAAGAAGGCTGCAGAGGGACTGCTCCTAAAGGCCTGCAGGGACAGGACCAGAGGCAAAATGAGAGCAGAGCAGCTCGAGATTGGCTGTGAGGAACAAATTCTGCACCAGGAGGCTGCTGGAACCCTGCAACAGGTTGCCCAGGGAGGTGGTTGAGGCTCCATCCCTGGAGATATTCAAGATCAGGCTGGAGAAGGCTCTGAGCAAGCTGCTCTAGTGGAGGACATCCCTGCTGAGAGCAGGGAGCTTGCACTGGCTGAGCTTTGGAGGTCCCTTCCAGCCCAACTCTAGGATGCTTTTATGACCTTAAAGGTCTTTTTCCAGCCTAAACCCTTCCATGCTCCTAGGACAAAACCAACCCAACCCTTCTCCACAATCCTCTGCAGTGGGCTTTAGCTGGGTTCCACAGGTCCCAGCCTTCCACCCCAGTGCCCCTGCGTGTACATTTCTCTGTGATGTGTAAATATCCTGGTAGACTGTACAGACACAGCTAGAGCCAGACGTAGTTCTCAACTGATCGCAACTTAATGGTATTTTCACTCCTACTCTCCACAGCCGTGGAAATAAAATGATTCACAAGGGACCCAGCGCCGCGCTCGGACCTGCCTCTCGCTCTCTCGCCCTCCCCCTCTCTCATCCATCCTCATTCTCCATGCTGCTGCTTCCTGCAGGACCACGTTTGCTCCCCAGGGGACGAACTTCCCACCGGTTGGAGCTCAGGAGACCGTTGAGGTCCCTGCAGCAGGAGGTTGGGGGGCTTGGGGTGAGGGGTGGGGGTGGGTTCTCTCCTGAGCGCATCGATGGGATGGACTTGCAAGCGGCACCAGGTGAGGGGGAGAGCATGGGGGCTGTCTTAATGAGCTCTTCTGCTAATTAAGAGAGCCTGCCCTTGGATGCAGCTGCCAGTGCTGTGGCTGCAGCTGCCAAGGCTGTGACTGCAGCTCTTGAAAGAGTGGCTGCAGCTCTTGGGGCTGTGGTTGCAGCTCTCAGGGTTGTGACTGCAGCCCTTGGGACTCTGGGTTGCAGCTCCCAATGCTGTGGCTGCAGGTCTTGGGGATTGCAGCTCCCAGTGCTGTGGCTGCATCTCCTGGGACTCTGATTGCAGCTCCCAGTGCTGTGGCTGCATCTCCTGGGGCTCTGATTGCAGCTCCCAGTGCTGTGGCTGCATCTCCTGGGGCTCTGATTGCAGCTCCCAGTGCTGTGGCTGCGTCTCCTGGGGCTCTGATTGCAGCTCCCAATGCTGTAGCTGCATCTCCTGGGGCTCTGATTGCAGCTCCCAGTGCTGTGGCTGACGTCTGATTGCAGCTCTTGGGACTGTGGCTGCAGCTCTTGAGACTGTGGTTGCAGCTCTGGGATTCTGATTGCAGCTCCCAGTGCCATAGCTGCAGCTTCCAGTGCCATGGCTGCAGCTCCCAATGCCATAGCTGCAGCTCCCAATGCCATAGCTGCAGCTCCCAGTGTCGTAGCTGCAGCTCCCAGTGCCATAGCTGCAGCTTCCAGTGTCGTAGCTGCAGCTCCCAGTGCCATGGCTGCATCTCCCAGTGCCATGGCTGCAGCTCCCAGTGCCATAGCTGCAGCTTCCAGTGCCATGGCTGCAGCTTCCAGTGCCATAGCTGCAGCTCCCAGTGCCATGGCTGCAGCTCCCAGTGCCATGGCTGCAGCTCCCAGTGCCATAGCTGCAGCTCCCAGTGCCATGGCTGCAGCTCCCAGTGCCATGGCTGCAGCTCCCAGTGCCATGGCTGCAGCTCCCAGTGTCGTAGCTGCAGCTTCCAGTGCCATAGCTGCAGCTCCCAGTGCCGTGGCTGCAGCTCCCAGTGCCATGGCTGCAGCTCCCAGTGCCATAGCTGCAGCTCCCAGTGCCATGGCTGCAGCTCCCAGTGCCATGGCTGCAGCCACCCAGGAGAAGCCATCGCCTGTGCATGCTGTGGCTTGGAGCAGGCTGTGTGACCCCCCCCTGGTCTGCCTCACATCCTCATCACGCTCCCAGAGAAGCTGGACAAATGTCCCCAGGGTGAGTTTTCCCCCTCTGGGAAGCAGCAGGGTGGCATCCTCAGGGCATGCACGGGTGCAGCCAAGTGGGAGGCATCCCACCCAGGGTGCCAAGGCTGGCTCCATCCGCGGGGCCGCGGTCACGCCACGCACACGTGTTTCCACACCAGCAGAAGGGGTGTAGGCAGCAATTCCTCCTTCTGCCCATCTCCCGAGCTTCAGAACCCCTCCTCTCTCTGCTGCTGCTCTCCCCACGTGAATCATGAGCGGAGCAGGAGGGAGGCTGCCCGTGGGAGTGGGTGCGAACGCAGGGGCTGCGGCGTGGGGATGCTCACGGGAGAGAGCACGTTGGGGAGGGGGGAGGGATGGGTTGGGGGGGGTGTGTGTGTGTGTGCAGAGTGTGCAGAGCCAGCACAGGCACTGAGCTCCCCTGGTGGGGCTTTGGGGTTATTTGGAGGAGGGAGGGTAAGGAGTAAACTCTTCCTGTATTGCAGTGGGGGTGTGGATGCTGAACCTGCTGGGGGTGCGTCGCTGGCTGCCTCCGTGGGCAAGGCAGAGAAGCATTTAGGTTGGAAAGGACCTTCAAGATGCAGGGTTTGTGGTGGCAGGGTGAGAGGGATGTGAGGTAGGATGTGAGGGATGAGAGGTAGGATGAGAGGGATATGAGGAAGGATGAGGTTTGAAGCTTGAGGAAGGCAGATTGAGACTGGAGATGAGGAAGGCATTTTTGACAGTGAGGTTGGGGGGAGACTGAAACAGGTTGCCAAGGGAGGTTGTGGAGCACAGACAGGGAGGGTGAGGAGACACTGGCACAGGTTGCCCAGAGAGATTGTGGAGCACAGACAGGGAGGGTGAGGAGACACTGGCACAGGTTGCCCAGGGAGGTTGTGGAGCACAGACAGGGAGGGTGAGGAGACACTGGCACAGGTTGCCCAGGGAGATTGTGGAGCACAGACAGGGAGGGTGAGGAGACACTGGCACAGGTTGCCCAGGGAGGTTGTGGAGCACAGACAGGGAGGGTGAGGAGACACTGGCACAGGTTGCCCAGGGAGGTTGTGGAGCACAGACAGGGAGGGTGAGGAGACACTGGCACAGGTTGCCCAGAGAGATTGTGGAGCACAGACAGGGAGGGTGAGGAGACACTGGCACAGGTTGCCCAGGGAGGTTGTGGAGCACAGAAGCACAGAATGTGATCTCTGATCACATTCTCTGCTTCTGTGCTCCACAACCTCCCTGGAGGTGTTCAAGACCAGGTTGGATGAGGCTTTGAGCAACCTGTTCTAGTGGGAGGTGTCCCTACCCATGGCAAAAAGGTTGGGACTGGCTGAGCTTTGAGGTCCCTTCCAACCCAACCCATTCTGTGGCTGCTGTGAGCAGGCTCTCAGGAGCAGTGGCTGCACCTCCTGTTCAACCAGGCTAAAAGCAGCTCCTTCCTTCAGCAGCTCTGCCCTGCCCCTCCAGAAGCTTTTGGGGGCAGGAGAGTGTCAGCAGCAGTGTCCTCATCCTCTGCCTGCATGGCTGCACTGGGATGGCAATTGGATGCTCAGGTGACCACAGAATAGCAGGGATTGGAAGGGACCTCTGGAGACCTTCAAGGCAGGGTCAGCTAGGGGAGGTCACTCAGGATCACATCCAGGTGGGTTTTGGATGTCTCCAGAGATGGAGACTCCAGAGCCTCTCTCTGCAGCCTGCATCATGTTTAGATGGCAAGATGCAGACTGCCAAGGCAAGAGGACAGGTCACAGGATGACAGAATGAAGCAGGTTGTGAAAGACCTCTGAGATCATCGAGTCCAACCTAGCAGCTAACAGCTCCTAACTCACTAACCGCTGGCACTGAGTGCCTCCTGCAGCCTCCTCTGAAACACCTCCAGGCATGGGGACTCCAACCACCTCCCTGGGCAGCCCATTCCAGTGCCAATCACTCTTTCCATGAAGAACTTCCTAACATCCAGCCTGAACCTGCCCTGGCACAGCTTCAGGCTGTGTCCTCTTGTTCAGTCCCTGGCTGCCTGGCAGCAGAGCCCAACCCCACCTGGCCACAACCTCCCTTCAGGTTCCTTCCAACTCAAACCATTCAGTGCCATCTCAGCCCCCACTCTGCCAAGTCCATCACCAAGCCCTACCCCCAAGCACCACATCTCCACAGCTCCAGGGGTGGGGACTCCACCTGGGCAGCCTGATCCAGTGCCCCACAACCCTTGCCACGAGAAAACGATTCCCAAGATCCATCTTAAACCTACCCTGGGGCCACTCGAGGCCATTCCCTCTTGTTCTGTCCCTAGGTGGGAGAAGTCAGCCCCAGGGAGCTGAGCACTGCACAAGCAGGGGAGGGTCACTTCTTCTCTCTGCAAACAGCCACTGTGCCACCTCGGGGGTGTGACCAGGGCCACCAGAGTGTGATCAGGGCCACCAGAGTGTGATCAGGGCCATCAGGCTGTGACCAGGGCCATCAGAGTGTGATCAGGGCCACCAGAGTGTGATCAGGGCCATCAGGCTGTGACCAGGGCCATCAGAGTGTGATCAGGGCCACCAGAGTGTGATCAGGGCCATCAGGCTGTGACCAGGGCCACCAGAGTGTGACCAGGGCCATCACAGTGGGATGCCCTCCCCTCACTGTGTATGTCCTGGGGTGATGGGGAAGGCTGGAAACCCCTTGTCAGTGGGGGGCTGAGGTGGGCATCAGAGGGGGCAGCTTGGAGCAGGAGCAGGTAGTGCCAAAGCAAGCTCCTCTTGCAGATGGTGACACTCCTCCAGCCCACTTGTGGGTGTATGGGTGAGGACCTCCCCTGCTGCAAGGGTTTGTATTGAACCTTTGAGGTCTCTTCGGGGCTGCCGAGCAGCAGCTGCCCCCCCCCCCCAGTCTATCATCAAGCTGGAGCCATCTGAAGGCCAAGTCCCCTCCAGCCACGCTGGACCAAAGCCCCCACTCCTTGAGGTAAAGGGGTCCCAGCAGCAGGGCCGAACTCCTGCAGCCCCTCCGAGGAGCAGAGGCTCTGAGCCAGCTCTAACGTCCCCTCCCTCCCCCCAGAGCTGCCACATCGCCCCCATCACGGCGGCTGAAGAGCTGCCTAATGAGCGGCTTAATGAAGATTAGTGCTGACCCTCTGCTGCCCTCCACGCTGAGCAGGGCTGGGGCTGCCCTGGCAAGGGGAAACACGGTGGGCTGATGAAGAGGGGGGCTAGGGGTGCATGGATGAAGCCTGTGCCCGCTGGGGAGGGAGCTGCCAGGGCGTCCCTGCCTGCCCAGCAGGCTCTGGCAGATGGGTGCAGTGCCTGGGGTGGGTGAGTGTGGGGGCTGCGAGCTGCCTGCCAGAGAAGAACATTTTTACAGCAGTGGGTGGCTGTGTGTGTGCACAAAGCTGCCCAGAGCTTGCCAGGGGGCTGCTGTGCCCACCCTGGCACGTCCCAACCCCACAATGCAGCCTTCCCCTTTCCATGGTGGCTTCCAAGCTGAGCTCTACAGCAGGGGGTACCGAGCAGCCCCCCTGCCCCAGAGCATGGGAGTGCACACGAGGGGGAGGTGGAGGAGGTGTCTCCCACCCTACCTTGGTGAAGGGAGCAGCACTGCCCACCCTCCCCAGCGTCTGCACCAGCTCCCCCTCCCCAGACCTCCCCCATGTTTCCAGAGCAACGGTGCACAGAGGGGTGAGGGCTGCTGAGCCCTGCGGGAGGGGAGGGGAGGGGATGGATGAGCCAAATACCAGCAGCAGTCTGCCTGCTGGAGTGGCTCCCCCAAACCCTGAGGAGCAGCAGCTGCCCCCACTCCCTCCCTAGGGCTGGGATGCTCACTGGATCCCGAGGTCCCACCCAGCTGCACCCCAGATCAGCATATGGGGAGAGGGAGGCTGTGGTTGGTGCTTTGTCCTTCCTGTAGCCATAGGGATGGCTACAGCTGGAGATAGTTTTCCAGCTTGGCAGGATCTGGGGTGGTCGGGGCAAGGATGGAGCTGGCTCTGTCCCCTTTGCTAAAGGCTGTGGCCTCCCATTGTCCATGCAAGGACAGGGAGCACAGCACAGTCCCCATCCTATCCTGTCCCCCCCACAAGTTGGAGGGCAGCCACCATTGGGGTCCATAGAAGGTCCCAGTGGGGAACTGCCAGCTCGTTTGGCCACATCCTGCCTCTCCCCTTGCCAGCAGCCATCCCAGGCCCCTCTGTGAAGCCCCTTCCCCCACTTCCCCACGCATTAAAAGCCCAGCAGCCCTGCCCCAGCCAGTGCAGCAGCCCACGGGAGTGCAGTGGGGCTGTCCACAGCCAGGAGGAGGAAGGGGGTAGGTCCCTGCTGCCTTCTTTCTGCTGAGCAGAGCCCTGCTGGGCTGGGCTGAGCTGTGAGGCTGGAGGCAGGGGGTCAGGAAGAGGGTCTGGTGGTGTGTGTGGGGAGCCCACTGCACCCATGAAGGTTGGATCTGAGAGAATCCAGCAGAAATCAGGGAGCAGCATTCCCAATCCGGGGTGCAAACCCCCTGGGCTCGGTCGTTGCTTTGGCATTTGGTTTTTGGGGGATGAGTGGGAGGATGCTGGGTGCTGGACCCTCCTCCTCAGCTGCTCTGCTGTGGGTGTGTGTGGGGCAAGGCTGCAGTGCTGGGTGCACAGTGGGTGCTGGAGACCCACGAGCAGGGGCCAGTTTCAGGTGGGAGCGAGATCCCATGGGGAAGAGATCCCTGTGGGTTTGGGGGGGGGGGAAATGCAGAGTTTGGGGTGTCCCCCTGAAGGCAAAACCTGTGCTCAGGGTTGAGTCACAGCCAGATCCCCCTGGAGGCTGAGAAACATCCCCCTGGGCTTTAGACCTGGGTGTGGTAGGGGACCGAGGTGGAGGGCAGCAGAGTGCCAGGCTTCCCGGGCTTGGTCCTGCTTGGCTGCCAGGCTGGTTTGGCCAGCAACCAGCTTCACCCATCGCTTTGAGGGGCTACATCAGGACCTCAACCCCCCCTCATCACCCCCTGGCCCCTTGGTGGCCTCCTTGGAGCTGGGAAGAGCAGGAAGCAAGAGCAGCCCAGCCCAGCACTGGGGCCTCTCGGGCACAGGCATCCAACCGAGCGTGAAATGTGCTGAGCAGCAAAGGGTCTGCGCAGTGCTCCCGGGCTGGGGGGGGAGGATGTTTGTCCTCCGTGGTGCCCACAGTCCCCAGCAAGGCTGCAGAGCTCTGTGCTGCCCCTGCCTCCCCTTCCCCTCTCTGCTTTCAACCATTTCAGGGCGCCCAGCCCCATCCTGACCTGCATTGCTGGCCCTGTCAGAGCCCAGTGCCCCTGCCAGGTGCTGCAGTGCCCAGTGCTGCCCTCAGAGCAGTGACCCTGTCTGGGTGCAGGATGTGGGCACTGGTCTGGCTGAGCATCACCAGCCTGTGTCTGGGGCCAGCTTGGGCTGTCCCAGCCAAGGGGGAGAGGAGGAAGGTGGAGAAGCTAAAAGCTGACCTGGCACCCTATGAGAGCCTGGACCTGGACAGCTACGACTTGACCTTGGACAGCTACGGTGAGATCCTTGACCTGAGCAACTATGAGGACCTCTACGACTATGGTGACCTTGCTCCAAAGGTGAGGAGGATGAAGGAGAGCACCCAGCACATGGGACAGGTCTTCCCTTGGGTGCCTCGGGGCTTGCTCCAAGGGGTGGATGTGGCACAGCAGGAGAAGCAGCCTCTTGCACAGGCCTGCAGAGGAGGCTTTGCTTGACTTCAAGCTCTGCCAGCACCTTTGTCCCCTGCCAGCACCTGGCCAGAGCAGCTCTGCAGGAAGCCAGGACATGAGGCTTCCTGCATCCCTCTGGGCAAGTAGAGAGGGGAGTTCCTGCAACTGAGCTGGGAGATCTCTGCAGGGAGCATCTGGCTTTCTAGTAAGACCTACCCAGTGCCCTTGCCCCCTTGATCAGCGTCTCCAGCGCTGGATGGCAGCGAGAGGACTCCCTGTGCCACTCCAGCCCTCACGCCCAGGCTGTGTTTGCAGATCGAGGTTGGCACCTTGGCTCCTCGCCCCAAGGACCCTGAGGCTCTGCCAGACTTGCCCACCACGGCTGAAAGCCCGGAGCTGCAGCCTCCCAGCACCACCAGCCCCAGCCTCCCAGCACCCATCCCTGCCCAGGGTGAGTGCAGAGCCCCTGGGTGCGACACAAAGGCGCTGCCAGCAGGGTTTGGTTCTCCTGGCATCATAGAATGGTAGGGCATGGAAGGGAGCTCTGGAGATCATCCAGTCCAACCCTCCCTGCCCAAACAGGGTCACCTAGGCCAAGTCACACAGGAACACACGCAGGTGGGTTTTGAAAGGCTCTAGAGAAGGAGGTGCAGCCACATGTGCTAAGGGAGGGCAGGGGGGGACCGGCAAGGCTGCTGCTTTGGAGACAAAGGAGCAAATCCCTTTGCCACCGGCAGCCAGCAGCAGTTGTTTGCTGTGCCCAGGGTGGTGGTGGTGGGGATGAGGTTGGGGAGGTTGTGCCTTTATCACACAGCAGGCAGGAGGGCAGGGGTGAGACGTTTCTGGGAAACAAGAGCTCCAGCAAAGCAGCAACACTGTAATGAGCAGAGGCACAGCGACGGTGGGGCAGAGTAGCAATTAGATTAGTGACAATTAAAACCCTGGAGCGAGGGATAAATATCTTTGTTCGTTCTCTGTCACTCTGGACTGGGACAAATTAAGTAGGAGGCAGAGGGAAATTGTTGCCTTGCTGCTTCCAACTCCCCCTCTAACGGCTGCTGAGTCTTGCTGGTAGTGGAGGGGGGAGGGAGAGGAGAAGGCAGCGTACTGAAGGGATGGGATATGGCTTTGCCCTTCCTGCCACCCCTGCCCAGCTTGCCAAGGCTCTCACAGAGCCCAGGCAGATGTTTTCCTCTCTAGCACTAAAGGGAGTCCTGGGTGTAAGGCTGCCAGGCTTGGCAACCTCACCCCCTGCTCCTGCAGGAGGTTGTTGGCCCTGAGTGGTTTCAATCCTGGCTTGGTATCTTCTGGCCCTTCTCTCCATGAGGTGCCCTGGGCTGCTTCGCTGGTGGAGGTGGCAGGGCTGGGACAGCTCTTGGGTGCCAAAGACTCACCCGCTGTGTGGGCAGGGGTGGGCATATCCTCCCTTCTCTCTGCATGCTGGGGTGCCCTGTGGAAGGGTGGATGAGCCATGCCATGTGCCATGCCATGTGCCAAACCGTGTTATGTGCCATGCCATGTGCCAAACTGTGTTATGTGCCATGCCATGTGCCAAACCGTGTTATGTGCCATGCTGTGTGCCATGCCACGTTATGTGCCATGCCGTGTGCCATGCCACGTTATGTACCGTGCTATGCCAAGGGCTGCCTCTGCACCCCCAGGCCTGTCCAGCTGCCTGCTCTGCCTGTGCATTGGCACCTCTGTCTACTGTGATGATGCTGACCTGGAGCACATCCCACTGCTGCCTCCAGAGACCACCTACCTCTATGCCCGCTTCAACCGCATTGGCACCATCCGTGCCAGTGACTTCATGGGGCTGAGTATGTCCAGGCAAGGGATGGGGCCAGACTCTGCAATGGGGCATGGGGGGAACGAGTGGTTCTGTGGGGGTCCCTTTTCACCTACACGAGTCCCTGCTCACCTCTGTGGGTTACTGTTCACCTCCATGGATCCCTATTCAACTCCATGGGTCCTTTTTCAGCTCCATCAGTCCCTGTTCACCTCTGTGGGTCCTTTTTTACCTCCGTGGATACTTTTTCACCTTCGTGGATCCCTTTTCACCTCTGTAGGTCCCTGTTCACCTCTCTGGATCCTTTCTCATCTCCATGGGTCCCTGTTTACCTCTGCAGGTCCCTGTTCACCTCTGTGGGCTACTGTTCCCCTCTGTAGGTCCTTGTTCACCTCCCTGGGTCCCTGTTCACCTCTGTAGGTCCTTGTTTACCTCCCTGGATCCTTTTTCAACTTCATGGGTCCCTGTTCACCTCTCTGGATCCTTTCTCACCTCCATGGGTCCCTGTTCACCTCTGTAGGTCCTTGTTCACCTCCCGGGATCCTTTTTCACCTCTCTAGATCCCTGTTCACCTTTGTAGGTCCTTGTTCACCTCCCCAGATCCTTTTTCACCTCTCTAGATCCCTGTTCACCTCTGTAGGTCCTTGTTCACCTCCCCAGATCCTTTTTCTCCTCTCTAGTTCCCTGTTCACCTCTGTAGGTCCTTGTTCACCTCCCGGGATCCTTTTTCACCTCTCTAGATCCCTGTTCACCTTTGTAGGTCCTTTTTCACCTCTCTAGATCCCTGTTCACCTCTGTAGGTCCTTGTTCACCTCCATGGGTCCTTGTTCACCTCTGTAGGTCCTTGTTCACCTCTCTAGATCCCTGTTCACCTCTGTAGGTCCTTATTCACCTCCCCAGATCCTTTTTCACCTCTCTAGATCCCTGTTCACCTCTGTAGGTCCCTGGTCACGTCCACAGGTGCCTGTTCACCTCCCTCCTCCTCCTCCTTCTCCCTGCAGAGCAGCTGAAGCGAATAGACCTGAGCAGCAATTCCATCTCCTGGGCAGACGCAGATGCCTTCCGCCTGCTGCCCAGCCTGCAGGAGCTGATCCTGCCCGAGAACAGGCTGAGGGCTCTGCCCGAGCTGCCCCGCAGCATCGTGCGCCTGGACGCGCGGCTCAACAGCATCCCCAGCGCCGGGCTGCGGCCGGAAGCCTTCCGGGTGCGTGCTGGGGCCGCAGGGAGCATCCAGGCTGCCGGGAGGGGAACGGGGACGGTGCAGAGGGCTGGAGCAGCGCTGGGAGCTTCATCTCTTCCCTCTTCTGCAGGACCTGAAGCAGCTGCAGTTTCTCCATCTCTCTGATAACCAACTGGACTCCATCCCAGCCCCCCTGCCCGAGAGCCTGCGCTCCCTGCACCTCCAGGTGAGGTGATTCTGCACCCAGGCTTGGTCCCTAGCTCAGTGTGGCAAAGCTCACCGCTGCCACCACCATCTGCTCCTCACTCCCCACCCCATCCCTGGAGCAGGCTGCCCAGGAAGGTTCTGGAGTCACCTTCTCTGGAGACTCTCACAACCTACCTGGATGAGTGTTCCTGTGTGACCTGCCCTGAGTGATCCTGCTCTGGCAGGAGGAAAGGCTGAGCCCAGGGGCTGTTGAGCTTGGAGAAGTGCAGTCCCAGAGGGGATCTGAGCAATGCTTAGCAAGAAATAAAGGATGGGAAGAAACAGGATGGGGCCAGATCCTTTTCAGTGATGCCCAGTACAGGAGCAGTGTGGCCAGCAGCAGCAGGGCAGTGCTTCTGCCCCTGTGCTCAGCACTGCTCAGGACACCCCTGCAGTGCTGTGTCCAGTTCTGGGCTCCTCCATGGCAGAGAGCTGTTGAGGTGCTGGAAGGTATTTGGAGAAGGGCAGCAAGGCTGGGGAGGGGCCTGGAGCACAGCCCTGTGAGGAGAGGCTGAGGGAGCTGGGGGGGTGCAGCCTGCAGCAGAGGAGGTTGGTTGGCTAGGGCTGGGTGCTAGGTTGGGCTGGATGATCTTGGATGATCTTCCAGTCTGCTGGAATCTATGGTTCTATGGCAAGGGGCAGAGGGCACAAACTGGAACCCAGGAGGTTCCATCTGAACAGGAGGAGAAACATCTTTGGTGTGAGGGTGCTGGAGGCTTGGATCAATGATCTCCTCTGATTAGAGAAGGCTCAGGGCAGAGCTCATTGCTGTCTACAACTACCTGCAGGGAGGCTGTAGCCAGGTGGGATTGGGCTCTGCTGCCAGGCAGCCAGCAACAGAAGAAGGGGACACAGCCTGAAGCTGTGCCAGGGCAGGTCTAGGCTGGATGTTGTTAGGAAGTTGTTGTCAGAGAGAGTGATTGGCACTGGAATGGGCTGCCCAGGGAGGTGGTGGAGTGGCTGTGGCTGGAGGTGTTGCAGCCAAGCCTGGCTGGGGCACTTAGTGCCATGGTGTGGTTGGTTGGGCAGGGCTGGGTGCCAGGTTGAGCTGGCTGAGCTTGGAGCTCTCTTCCAACCTGCCTGATTCTATGATTCTAGGCCTGCAGCAGGCTGTCCAGAGAGACTGTGGAGTCTCCTTCTTTGGAGAACTTCCAACCCTCCCTGGCCACTGTGATGCTGGGCAAGCTGCTGTGGGTGCCCTGCTGGAGCTGGGGGGTGTTTTGAACCGCCTGACCCTCAGAGGTCCCTTCTTACCCCACTCCCCCTGCTGTGATTTTCTGATCCTTTTGAATCCCATTTTGCCCTTTGCCTCTCTGGCCAGAACAACAACATCCAGACCATGCACCAGGACACCTTCTGTGACAGCCACGACCACAGCCAGGTCCGCAGGGCGCTGGAGGACGTCCGCCTGGACGGCAACCCCATCAACCTGGGCCTCTTCCCCACTGCCTACTTCTGCCTGCCTCGCCTGCCCACAGGCCGCTTCTCCTGACCCCCCCTGGCCCCCAGCACTGCCAAACAAGGCCAAGCAATCCTGGGACCACCACTTACCCACCCCCACCCTCCTTGGATCCCTCTGCCCCGTGGGAAACGCAGGGTTCAGGCAGAAGCTTCTGCCCCTGAGCATCCCCGTAGGGGTGAGCTCAGTTCTGGGGGAGGATGGGGCAGGGGATGAGGCAGCTGTAATAAAATGGAAAGTGTAACCATGCATTTTTGTGTCTGGTTCTACCAGAGAGAGCAGCAGAGCAGCAGGAAGTCTTCAGCCAGCCCCGGCCCAGCAGCTGCTCTGTGATCAGTGATGGTTTGCCAAGGAGCAATGGGCACAAGCTGGAGCCCAGGAGGCTCCATCTGAACAGGAGGAGAAACTTCTTTGGTGTTTCTCTGGGCAGGCTGTCCAGAGGGGTTGTGGAGAGCTTCCAACCCCCCCTGGCCATTGGGACCCTGGGCAAGCTGTAGAGTGATCTGCTTGAGCAGTAGGGTTGGAGTGGATGATCTCCAGAGGTCACTTCCAACCCCCACCATGCTGGGATTCTGGGTCCTGCATCTGAGTTGAGGCAATGCCAAACACAAACCCAGGCTGGGCAGTGCCAGGCTGGAGAGCAGCCCTGAGGAGAGGCACTTGGGGGTGCTGCTGGAGGAGAAGCTCAGCAGGAGCCAGCAGTGTGCACTTGCAGCCCAGAAAGCCAAGCAGAGCCTGGGCTGCAGCAGCAGCAGTGTGGGCAGCAGGGCCAGGGAGGGGATTCTCCCCCTCTGCTCTGCTCTGCTGAGACCTCACCTGGAGTCCTGCATCCAGTGCTGGAGCCCCTGGGACAAGAGGGCTGTGGAGATGCTGGAGAGTGTCCAGAGCAGGGCCAGGAGGATGCTCAGAGGCTGCAGCAGCTCTGCTGTGAGCACAGCCTGAAAGAGTTGGGGCTGTGCAGGCTGGAGCAGAGGAGGCTCCCAGGGGACCTTCTTGTGGCCTGCCAGCATCTGAAGGGGGCTCCAAAAAAGCTGGGGAGGGACTTTTGAGGCTGTGAGGGAGTGGCAGGAGTGGGGGAAGTGGAGCAAAGCTGGAGGTGGGGAGAGTGAGGCTGGAGGTGAGGAGGAAGTTGTTGAGCAGGAGAGTGGTGAGAGGCTGGAATGGGTTGCCCAGGGAGGGGGTTGAGGCCCCATGGCTGGAGGTGTTTGAGGCCAGGCTGGCTGAGGCTGTGTGCAGCCTGCTCTAGGGTAGGGTGTCCCTGGGCATGGCAGGGGGGTTGGCACTGCCTGCTCCTTGTGGCCCCTTCCAGCCCTGACTGACTCTATGGTTCTGTGGTTCTTTGTCCCATTTGTTCCTCAGTCCCTCCCAGAGCCTTGGGAACAGCCCTGTGGGTAGATCTGCCTGGCTCCAGAGGAGTGCTGCACACCCAGATGTGAGCTGTGGCCACAGCTGGGCTGTTCCTTTGTACTCCCAAAGATGATGCCATAGGAAACCTCAGCCCAGGACAACCACAGTCCTCCATCACCTCACCCTGGAGCAGCTCCAGCCCCATTGCCCTGTGAGCATCAACTCTTCTGGGACCAGGAACTGCCCTGGAGCAAGGGGTTGGGTCTGCAGCATGAACTCTCCCCAAAGAGAGGGTGAGGGGTCCCTGGGTTTGGTTCTGCTTCAGCTGCAGAGGACGCTTGGGGCAGCAGCAGTGCCTGCAGAGCAGCAGCCCCCAGGACCCAGCAGGAGAGTCACTTGGAAGGAGTTAAAGGATCTCTGCTGTCATCTCAGCCTTCAACACCCAAAAAGAGCTGCCCAGTGGTGAGATATTTTAAACGAGATGTATTCATCCTCTGTATTTTTATACACATGTAGCAAACAGGCACACCAGGAGAGGGATGACACATCCCTGGAGACTCCAAACTCCTCAAGCCTGAAATCACTGAGCTCAGCCCACGCCCTCCAGGCTTCCCCATGGGAATCAAGGCTGCTGGAGCAACCCTCGGCAGGAGGCTCAGCTCCTCCTCTAGGGGCACATTGCAAACCCTGATGGGTTCTCCAGCCTGGGAGCTAGGCTGGTCGGGCATGCAGCATGGGTGCGGGCACTGCACTTCCTTTCCCTTCCCTTCCTTTCCCTTCCCTTTCTTTCCCCTTCCCTTCCTTTCCTTTCCCTTCCCTTCCCTTCTTTTCCCTTCTTTTCCTTTCCCTTCCCTTCCCTTCTTTTCCCTTCTTTTCCTTTCCCTTCCCTTCCCTTCTTTTTCCTTCCCTTCCCTTCCCTTCCCTTCCCTTCCCTTCCCTTCCCTTCCCCCTTCCCTTCCCTTCTCCCTTCCCTTTTCCCTTCCCTTCCCCTCCCCTCTTCCCTTCCCTTCTCTTCCCCCTTCCCTTCCTTTCCCTTCCTTTCCCTTCCTTTCCCTTCCCTTCCCTTCCCTTCCCTTCCCTTCCCTTCCCTTCCCTTCCCTTCCCTTCCCTTCCCTTCCCTTCCCTTCCCTTCCCTTCCCTTCCCTTCCCTTCCCTTCCCTTCCCTTCCCTTCCCTTCCCTTCCCTTCCCTTTTCCCTTCCTTTCCCCTCCCCTTCCCTTTCCCCTTCTCGTTCCATCCCTTTTCCCTTCCCTTTTCCCTTCCCTTTTCCCTTCCCTTTTCCCTTCTCTTCCTTTCCCTTCCCTTTTCCCTTCCCTTTTCCCTTCCCTTTTCCCTTCCCTTCCCTTTTCCCTTCCATTTTCCCTTCCCTTCCCCTCCAAGACCCGACTCAGGCATGATTCATGCTGAGCCAACAGCCTCGGTGCATGGCAATTTGGGCTGGTCCAGGCTTTCCTTCCAGGCAAGATCTGAAACACCAAGATCCATTGGCACTGTGGTCATGCCATCCTCCAGTCAGCTCTGTCTGTCTGTCCCCTCTCTGCCTACCTCTCTATTTCTCCTTGGTCCCCTTAGATACCTTTCATAGCATGGTTTGAGTTGGAAGGGAACTTAAAGATCACCCAATTTCAACCCCCTGCCATGGGCAGGGACACCTCCTACTAGTCCAGATTGGCTCAGAGCCTCATCCAGTCTGGTCTTAAGCACTTCCAGGGAGGGGACATCCACCTGGGCAATCCCTCCCAGTGTTTCTTCATCCTCATAGTAAAGAATTTCTTCCTAATGTCCAATCTCAGCCTCCTCTGCCCTAATTTAACCATTTCCAGTGACCTCATCTGCTGTGGTGGGATCATAGAATCACAGAATCAGGCAGGTTGGAAGAGAGCTCCAAGCTCAGCCAGCCCAACCTAGCACCCAGCCCTGCCCAACCAACCAGACCATGGCACTAAGTGCCCCAGCCAGGCTTGGCTGCAACACCTCCAGCCACAGCCACTCCACCACCTCCCTGGGCAGCCCATTCCAGTGCCAATCACTCTCTCTGACAACAACTTCCTAACAACATCCAGCCTAGACCTGCCCTGGCACAGCTTGAGGCTGTGTCCCCTTCTTCTGTCCCTGCCTGCCTGGCAGCAGAGCCCAACCCCACCTGGCTACAGCCTCCCTGCAGGCAGCTGCAGACAGCAATGAGCTCTGCCCTGAGCCTCCTCTGCTGCAGGCTGCACTCCCCCAGCTCCCTCAGCCTCTCCTCACAGGGCTCTGCTCCAGGCCCCTCCCCAGCCTTGCTGCCCTTCTCCAAACACCTTCCAGCACCTCAGCATCTCTCTGCAATGGAGGAGCCCAGAACTGGACACAGCACTGCAGGGGTGGCCTGAGCAGTGCTGAGCACAGGGGCACAAGAACCTCCCTTGTCCTGCTGCCCACACTGCTCCTGAGCCAGCCCAGGATGCCATTGGCTCTGCTGCCCACCTGGGCACTGCTGCCTCCTCTTCAGCTCCTCTCTCCCAGCACCCCCAGCTCCCTCTCTGCCTGGCTGCTCTCAGCCACTCTGGTCCCAGCCTGTAGTGCTGCTTGGGGTTGTTGTGGCCAAAGTGTAGAACCCTGCACTTGACCTTGTTCAGTCTCATCCCCTTGGCCTCTGTCCATCCATTCAGCCTGGCCAGGTCCCTCTGCAGGGCTCTGCTACCCTCCAACAGCTCCACAGCTGCTCCTAGCTTGGTGTCATCTGCAAACTTACTGCTGCTGGACTCAATCCCCTGCTCCAGAGCATCAGTAAAGGTATTGAACAGGACTGTGCCCAGCACTGATCCCTGGGGCACATCACTGGTGACAGCTGCCAGCTGCATGTGGCATCGCTGGGAGCCAGACTGGGCTGCAGCAGGATGGAATTGGCCAACTCTCCCCAAGGCCAGTCCCGGCCCTTCGCCTTCATCCCACTAGATGGCAAGGCAGAGTGGTTGGAAACGCCTGACCTCAGCTGCAGCCCGGAGACTCCCTCCTGCTCTTCACCTCCCTTCCTGCCCTTCCCCTCCCCTCCTGCCCTTCCCCTCCCCTCCTGCCCTTCCCCTCCCCTCCTGCCCTTCACCTCCCTCCTGCCCTTCACCTGCTCTCCTGCCCTTCCCCTCCCTCCTGCCCTTCACCTGCTCTCCTGCCCTTCCCCTCCCCTCCTGCCCTTCACCTCCCCTCCTGCCCTTCACCTCCCCTCCTGCCCTTCACCTCCCTTCCTGCCCTTCACCTGCTCTCCTGCCCTTCACCTCCCTTCCTGCCCTTCACCTTCCCTCCTGCCCTTTACCTGCTCTCCTGCCCTTCACCTGCTCTCCTGCCCTTCACCTTCCCTCCTGCCCTTTACCTGCTCTCCTGCCCTTCACCTCCCCTCCTGCCCTCCCCCTGCTCTCCTGCCCTCCCCCTGCCCTCCTGCCCTTCACCAGCCCCTCACCTCCCTCCTGGGGTGGGTTGCCCCCCTCAGGCAGCTGGGCTATAACCCAGGTTCTCCACATTAGCCAAAGGAGCATTAAAAGCAGCTGCCCAGAGGAGAAGTTTTTGCTTCTCTGGGCAGGAGAGAGGTAGGTGAGGGAGGTCTCTGGGGGAGTTAAGGCTGCTGGAGCTGCAGACCCCAAGCTTCTCTGACATCAGTACAGGAGTTCTTGGGGGTCTGATGGGCCAGAGCTGAGATTCAGCAGTGCTGTCTGCTCTTGGGAGGCAGGAGGGAGCAGGCTGAGGCAGAGGTCTCCTCCTTCCCCAAAGCCTTGGGGGTGGCTGGGTTAGGGCTGTGTTTGGGAAGGGGCTGCTGGGGGCTCAGCCCCACTGTACTGCTGGTGCAGGAGTTGTGCTCTTGTGCCTTTGCTGCTATGGTGGGGGAAAGAAATCAGTGCCTGCCACTGCAGCACTGTGCAGGCTCTGGGGGGAGGTGGTGGCAGCTCCATTGCTGGAGGAGGTTTAATCATAGAGGGTTGGGAAGGGCCTCTGAGTCCAACCATCGACCAACCACCACTGAACCATGACGTGAGGTAGAGGGAGAAGTTCTGGTCAGAGGAGGGGAAGGGTGAGCTGAGACTGTTTAGCTGCTCAGGGAGCTGCGTGCCCCTGCCCTAGGGCGCTGCAGGGGAGGATGGAGGAGCAGACTGACTCCGGGCACTACTCTGCCTCTCCCTGGGCACCCAGCAAGCTCTGCAGAGGGCTCACAGCCTGCCTGCCCACCTCGTTCCCCTCCTCCCTCACCCGGGGAGCCTCTCCGCGGGTAATCTGCGCAGCTCTCCTCCCTCTCTCTCTGCTGCTCAAGGTCACCTTCCTCGCCTGGGCTGGATTTTCACATATCGATTGCTTGGCTCTCGCAGCCAGCGGCTCCCCTGCTCAGCATCTTTGCCACTCTCCAGGAGCAGCATCTCCATCTGGGCCCCTCCCTCCACCCCTCCTCCATCCTGCCCTCCCCTCTATGCTCTCCTCCCAGCCCTGGCCACGCATCATTAACCAGCACCAAAACAAAGGCAGGGAAGTCTTCCTGCGACCTTCTCCCTTCTCTGCCTGTTCTGTCTCCTGGGGAGCATGACATGAGCAAGTCCCTTCCCTCGGGATGATTTAGGAGGAGCTGGGCCAGCCTGTGGCATCCTTGCAGAGACTCTGTGCTGCTCTGCCTGCCTCCATCCTCTTCTGCTTGAGCTTCCTCCAGCAGATCCTCATCCTCCAGTGGGAAACAAACTCTTCTCCCCTCGCCGTGCCCATTCCTCTTCCAGCTCCCTGCTCCTCACACAGATTTCTTCTCTGCTTTACTCCCACCAACATGACCAGCACCAACCTGTGCCACATCCTTTGGCCACCACCTGAGGACACAGACATCCTTTTTCTGTCCTCTTGCAGCTTCTCAGCCAGGGCAGCACAGGCAGCTTGAATGGACAGGTCAAGAGCAGAGTGGTGGTGGTGGTGTGGATCAGGGACCTGAAAGAGGAATAGCAGCAGGAGGAAGAGAAGGAGAACGATGATGAAGGCTCTTAGCCCTCCTGAGACCCAGGAGAACTGGGAAGAGGCCACAGAGATAACCCAGTCTCACTGTCTGGGACAGTAGCTGTGCCTGCCAGCTCTGTCCCCAACCTGTGCCCAGGGCAGGCAAACAGTAGATTTATTGCCCAAGTGTAAAATCAATGTCAGGATGGAAAAAGGCCACTGGACTCTGGATGCTGACAAGCTCCTGGCCTCCTCCAGGCTAGAAATCACCCTTAAACGCTGCTGGGGAGGAAGCATTGTGGCTCAGTGAGCGAGGCAGGGCTGATAACAGCTTTATTTATAGCACTTAGCTGGCTGCTGGCTGCAGGCAGTGATTTGTGCTTTGCATGGGAGTGTTTGGGGCAGCTCTTTGTGCAGCTCGGGGCTGAAGCCTTTGGTGAGCTGCCACTTGGCTGACTTCAGGGCAGAACTCTGCCTGGGTTGAATGTGTCACAGAATCCCAGCACGGTGAGGGGTTGGAAGGGACCTCTAGGGGCTCAGCCAGTTCAACTCTCTGCCCCCAGGGCAACCCCAGCAGCTTGCCCAGCATCACAATGGTATGGAGGGGCTGGAAGCTTTGCAGAGGAGGGAGACTCCACAACCTCTTTGGGCAGCCTGCTCCAGGCCTCCAGCACCCTCACACCAGAGAATGTTCTCCTCCTGTTCAGATAGAACCTCCTGGGTTCCAGTTTGTTCTCCTTGCCCTGTCACTGGGCACCACTGAACAGCCTCTGGCCCCATCCTGTTTCCCTCCACCCTTTAGCTCTTGATGAGCATTGCTCAGATCCCTTCTGGGGCTGCTCTTTTCCAGCCTCAGCAGCCCCCCAGGCTCTCCAGCAGCCCCCCAGGCTCTCCAGCAGCCCCCCAGGCTCTCCAGCAGCCCCCCAGGCTCTCCAGCAGCCCCCCAGGCTCTCCAGCAGCCCCCCAGGCTCTCCAGCAGCCCCCCAGGCTCTCAGCCTTTGCTCCTCACAGGGATGCTCCAGGCCCTTCAGCATCTTTGTGTCCCTCCACTGCACTCTCTCCAGCAGCTCCCTGCTGAACTGGGGGGCCCAGAACATTGAGTGTCCCCAGCCAAGGCAGCTGGCTAAGGATCAGGCTCCCTTAGCCTGACCAAGAGCTCATTTTCCTGCCTGCATTTCTGCAGCATCTCATCTGGAGAAACCCTGATGGTGCCTTGGGGTCCAAGATGTTGGCCACTCAGTCATTAATAGTGGCCACCTGGGGAGAGCTGAGTTGCTGCTCTGCTTCCAGATCCATCCTATTGTTTTTGTTTCCCCTCTCTTTCCTGAAGGATCCCAGTGCTGGGATTCATTAGATGGGAGCTGCAAGAGCTCTGGAGATGAAAGCAGTGCTCATGAATTAGCACTGGGGTGCAGACAGCTGCCCAGGCACCCTCAGGGGAGCTCAACAATGGGAAGAAGGAATAAAACAAACAGCAACCAAAAAAAAAACCACCCAAATTCTGCTTGGACTTTTTCTTTCCTCATTTTCCACTTCACCACTGGAGGAGGGAAAGAAAAAAAAGGAGGAAAAGCACAGCAATGAGGCCCCTTAGACTCAACCTGCTCAGTGCCTAAATCTATGGGAATCAGCCCTCTGTGGGCTTGTGGAGGCCCTCAGGGATCAGTCCTGGGACCAGACTTGTTCAGCATCTCTGTGGGTGCCATGGGCAGAGGCACTGAGTGCAGCCTCAGCAAGTTTGCTGTCCACTCCAAGCTGTGTGGTGCAGCAGCCAGGCTGGAGGGCAGGATCCATCCAGAGGGAGCTGGGCAGGCTGCAGAGGTGGGCACAAGCCAAGCTCAGGAGGTTCAACAAGACCAAGGGCAAGGTCCTGCAGCTGGGTCAGGGCAATGCCAAGCACAAATCCAGGCTGGGCAGTGCCAGGCTGGAGAGCAGCCCTGAGGAGAGGCACTTGGGGGTGCTGCTGGAGGAGAAGCTCAGCAGGAGCCAGCAGTGTGCACTTGCAGCCCAGAAAGCCAAGCAGAGCCTGGGCTGCAGCAGCAGCAGTGTGGCCAGCAGGGCCAGGGAGGGGATTCTCCCCCTCTGCTCTGCTCTGCTGAGACCCCACCTGGAGTGCTGCATCCAGTTCCGGAGCCCCTGGGACAAGAGGGCTGTGGAGATGCTGGAGAGTGTCCAGAGCAGGGCCAGGAGGATGCTCAGAGGCTGCAGCAGCTCTGCTGTGAGCACAGCCTGAAAGAGTTGGGGCTGTGCAGGCTGCAGCAGAGGAGGCTCCCAGGGGACCTTCTTGTGGCCTGCCAGGGTCTGAAGGGGGCTCCAAAAAAGCTGGGGAGGGACTTTTGAGGCTGTGAGGGAGTGGCAGGAGTGGGGGGAATGGAGCAAAGGTGGAGGTGGGGAGAGTGAGGCTGGAGGTGAGGAGGAAGTTGTTGAGCAGGAGAGTGGTGAGAGGCTGGAATGGGTTGCCCAGGGAGAGGGTTGAGGCCCCATGGCTGGAGGTGCTTGAGGCCAGGCTGGCTGAGGCTGTGTGCAGCCTGCTCTAGGGTAGGGTGTCCCTGGGCATGGCAGGGGGTTGGGACTGGCTGCTCCTTGTGGCCCCTTCCAGCCCTGACTGATTCTATGGCTCCAAAGGGCTGGGGGTGCTTGCAGCACCCTGGGGCTTTCCCAGCTCTCCTCCTCCATCCTGCTCCTTTCCATGAGCTTCTCCAGGATGGGAGATGCCACCAAGATGCAGCTATTATTAGCAACGTTATGTTAGGTCCTGTCAACAGAAGGGCTGGGGAAGGCTGTGTGTTGGGAGGCACATGGCCCCCACCCCCCCTTCCCCCCAGCTTAACCCAGTTCCTGCAGTGGAAGAGCTCAGAGGGATCTGGGTTTGGGGAGGGAGGGGGGAGGGAAGGCTGTGAAGATGATTAAAGGGAGGCTGAGGGACCTGAGGCTGTTTGGTCTGGTGAAGAGAAGGCTTAGAGGGGATCTAATCAATGATTATAACCTGAGGGCTGGGGGTCGGGGTGGGGGGGGGCACAGGCTCTGCTCACTGCTCCCTGGGGTAGGACAAGGCAATGGATGGAACCTGCAGCACAGAAGGTTCCAGCTCAAAGTGAGGAAGAACTTCTTCACTTTAAGGGTCCCAGAGCACTGCAACAGGGTCCCCAGGGAGCTTCCAGAGTCTGCTTCTCTGGAGCCTTTCCAGGCCTGTCTGGATGAGTTCCTGTGTGCCCTGAGCTAGGGTGGATGGTGCTGCTGTGGCAGGGGGATAGGACTGGAGCTGGAAGTGTTCAAAAAAAGACTGGATGGGACACTTAGAGCCAATGGCATCCTGGGCTGGCTCAGGAGCAGTGTGGGCAGTAGGACAAGGGAGGTTCTTCTGCCCCTGTGCTCAGCACTGCTCAGGCCACCCCTGCAGTGCTGTGTCCAGTTCTGGGCTCCTCCATTGCAGAGAGATGCTGAGGTGCTGGAAGGTGTTTGGAGAAGGGCAGCAAGGCTGGGGAGGGGCCTGGAGCACAGCCCTGTGAGGAGAGGCTGAGGGAGCTGGGGGGGTGCAGCCTGCAGCAGAGGAGCCTCAGGGCAGAGCTCATTGCTGCCTGCAGCTGCCTGCAGGGAGGCTGTAGCCAGGTGGGGTTGGGCTCTGCTGCCAGGCAGCCAGGGCCAGAAGAAGGGGACACAGCCTGAAGCTGTGCCAGGGCAGGTCTAGGCTGGATGTTGTTAGGAAGTTGTTGTCAGAGAGAGTGATTGGCACTGGAATGGGCTGCCCAGGGAGGTGGTGGAGTGGCTGTGGCTGGAGGTGTTGCAGCCAAGCCTGGCTGAGGCACTTAGTGCCATGGTCTGGTTGGTTGGGCAGGGCTGGGTGCTAGGCTGGGCTGGAGGAGCTTGGAGCTCTCTTCCAACCTGCCTGATTCTCTGATCTCTTGAGGTCCCTTCCAACCTCTTACATCCTGTAATCCTGTGAGGGCTGGGAGTGATGGAGCTGAGGAAGAGGAGTCCCTGCTCGAAGCATCTCTCCCAGGGAGATGTGGCTGGGCTGGAGGATGCTCAAGCCCATGCCTTGGGAGCAGATGCCCCTGCTTGAGCCAGGAGTGGCAGTGTCACCTCCTCTGGGGACACTCACACGTAGCTGCTTGCTGTCTCACCCAAAATGGGAACGCTGATGCTGCTCCCAGCCTTGGGGAACCTGCATTGTGTGTCCCCCCCCCAACCCCTGCCCCTCTTGCTGAGCTCTTCCCAGCCTGGCACTGCAGAGGGAAGAGTTTCTCCAGCTTCATCCCGAGGTGACCTTGTTCCTGCACCCTCTGCCACCTGCCAGCTGGGCACACTGAGCCACCAGGCTGTGGAGGAACACACCAGTGAGGTTGCCTCTTCTGTGCTGCCAGCCAGGCTGGGACAGGGCAGCTGGGACAGGGACCAGCCTGGCCTGGGGCCTCTCCCCCAGCAGGGATCCATTCCCCAGCTCAGGGCTTGCCCACTCCTGCCTTGGGGTGAGTTTGCTGCTGTGTTCTTGACCTGGCATGATGAGGCCTTGAGCAACCTGCTCTGCCTGGGGGTGTCCCTGGGTCTAGTTGGTGTATCTGGGTCGAGTTGGGGGTGTCCCTGGGTCTAGTTGGTGTCCCTGGGTCTACCTGGGGGTGTCCCTGGGTGCAGTTGGTGTCCCTGGGTCTACCTGGGGGTGTCCCTGGGTGCAGTTGGTGTCCCTGGGTCTACCTGGGGGTGTCCCTGCATGCAGTTGGTGTCTCTGGGTCTACCTGGGGGTGTCCCTGCATGCAGTTGGTGTCTCTGGGTCTAGTTGGGGGTGTCCCTGGGTGCAGTTGGTGTCTCTGGGTCTACCTAGGGGTGTCCCTGGGTGCAGTTGGTGTCCCTGGGTCTACCTGGGGGTGTCCCTTGGTCTACCTGGGAGTGTCTTTGGGTCTAGCTGGTGTCCCTGGTTCTAACTGGTGTCCCTTGGTCTACTTGGAGGTGCCCCTGGGTGTAGTTGGTGTCTTTGGGTCCACTTGGAGGTGCCCCTGAGTGCAGCTGGGGATGTCCTTTGGTATAATTGCTGTCCCTTGGTCTGCTTGGGGCTGCCTCTGGCTCAAGTTGGTGTCCCTGGGTGCAGCTGGAGGTGCCCCTGGGTGTATCTGGAGGTGTCCATTGGTCTGGTCAATGTCCCTCAGTCTACTTGGGGATGCATCTGACTCAAGTTGGTGTCCCTGGGTGCAGCTGGAGGTGTCCATTGGTCTGGTCAATGTCTCTTGGTCTACCTGAGGGTGCCTCTGGCTCAAGTTGGTGTCCCTGGGTGCAGCTGGAGGTGTCCATTGGTCTGGTCAATGTCTCTTGGTCTACCTGAGGGTGCCTCTGGCTCAAGTTGGTGTCCCTGGGTGCAGCTGGAGGTGTCCATTGGTCTGGTCAATGTCCCTCAGTCTACTTGGGGGTGCCTCTGGCTCAAGTTGGTGTCCCTGGGTGCAGCTGGAGGCGTCCATTGGTCTGGTCAATGTCCCTCAGTCTACTTGGGGATGCCTCTGGCTCAAGTTGCTGTCCCTGGGTGCAGCTGGAGGTGCCCCTGGGTCCATCTGGAGCAATCCCTGCTGACTGCAGGGTGGTTGTTGGACAAGTTGACCTTTGAGGCTCCTTTCCCACCCAACACATTCCACGACTCGAGTGGCCAGAGGCTGGTTTTGAGGTTGGTCTCAGCTGGTGTGGTGGACCTTGAGCAGCAGCAGGAGGAGGAGGAGGAGAGCTGAGCTCGGCAGGGCTGATTGATCGGCGCCGCTTAAAGGAAGGAGGCAGAGCTTGGATCCTCCGTTCCTGTAGGCGGGGGGGGGGGAAGAGAAGAAAGAGCTTTGAGCGAGCGAGTGCAAGCATCGCTAATTCACGCTCAGAGAAACGCGGGTTGGAGCTGGAAGCCTGCCGGAGTGGACCTGGGGTGCAGCCCATCGGAAAGCTCTTTGAGCCGGGAGGCTGCTCAAAAGCCTTCCCCGCAGGGCGAATTGTGGCTCCGCGGAAGATAATTTCCCCCCAGATCCGAGTGCAGGAATGATTTCTACCTGCCTGTGGCTCCAGCTGGATGCAGAGCTTTGGCTTTGCCTCTCCTCCTTTGGCTCCCGAGCCAAAGCCATTGTGCAGCGCTGCTGGGCTCGGTACAGCTGCACCAGCCCTGCCCGTGGGCAGCTCCTGCCCGCAGGGCTTTGGGGCTTGCTGCCAGCCCAGCCCAGCCCAGGAGATGCTCTTGTGCTGCCTTTTCCTCCCGTGCTGGCTGGGAAAGTCACTGCCTTCTGCACCCAGGCAGGGAGGAAGAGGAGGAGAAGGAGGAGGAGGAGGCAGGGCAAGGGAAAGAGGATTTTGGTTGCTGCTTCCCAGGATTTTACCCTCCTGACACAAAGCCTCTGCCTGCAGCCAGGACTTGTTTCCCCCCTGCCCATCCTGGGGATGGGTGGCACAGGAATGGAGGCTGCTGGGGACACCCAGCCTGGTGCCAGCTCTTGCTTTGGGGCTTGCTGCCAGCCCAGCCCAGCCCAGGAGATGCTCTTGTGCTGCCTTTTCCTCCCATGCTGGCTGGGAAAGTCACTGTCTTCTGCACCCAGGCAGGGAGGAAGAGGAGGAGAAGGAGGAGGAGGAGGCAGGGCAGGGGAAAGAGGATTTTGGTTGCTGCTTCCCAGGATTTTACCCTCCAGACACAAAGGTTCTGCTTGCAGCCAGGACTTGTTTCCCCCCTGCCCATCCTAGGGATGGATGGCACAGGGATGGAGGCAGAAGGGATGGAGGCTGTTGGGGACACCCAGCCTGGTGCCAGCTCTTGCTTTGGGGCTTGCTGCCAGCCCAGCCAAGCCCAGGAGATGCTCTTGTGCTGCCTTTTCCTCCCATGCTGGCTGGGAAAGTCACTGCCTTCTGCACCCAGGCAGGGAGGAGGAGGAGGAGGAGGAGGAGGAGGAGGAGGAGGAGGAGGAGGAGGAGGAGGAGGAGGAGGAGGGGCAGGGGAAAGAGGATTTTGGTTGCTGCTTCCCAGGATTTTACCCTCCAGACACAAAGCTTCTGCCTGCAGCCAGGACTTGTTTCCCCCCTGCCCATCCTGGGGGTGGATGGCACAGGGATGGAGGCTGTTGGGGACACCCAGCCTGGTGCCAGCTCTTGCTGTCCCCCCAGGCTCTGTGTTGTGGCAGTGAGGTAATTGAGGGCTTTACTGCAGTGGGCCGTGGACAGCTTTGCTAAGCATCATCTCCTAATTCCTCCCCCAAGAGGCAGCCCTTGGCTGCTGGGCACATTAGGAGTCGCTGCACATCTCGAGTGGCTTCCCTGTGCTCTCTCCTCCACCTTTTCATGCTCTCCAACTGCCTCCTTTCTTCTCCCCTCCCCAGTGGCAGCTCTGCCCACCCAGCGTCAGCCAGGGCGATGGAAGGGCACCAGGGATGGGTCCTCCCTCGATGCAGGGCTGCAGTGGCCAGCTCTGTGCCAACCCCAGTCCCAGCAGGATGGACCAGGTGAAGCAAGCAGGCTGCACCCCTTTGCCTACCCCTTGTCACCAGTGACAAGTGTCTGCATGGGGGGAGAGGGGGGAAATGGCCCCTGTGAGAGCAGGGATGGACTCTGCATCTCAAGTGGCTTCTCAGCAGATGCCAAACAGTCCCTCTGGGAAGGAGCAGGGACCTGTCACTTTCCAGAGCCTCTGTCTGCAGAGGGGAAAGTGATGGTACAGGGAGTTCAGCTGCAGAAGGTAGAGATGAGTCTCCCTCTTTGCTCTCCTCACCCACCCCCCCCCCACCCCCCCCCCCCCCCCCCCCGGGAGTCCTGTGTGCAGTTCTGGAGCCCTGGAGCCCCCAGCACAAGCAGGACATGGAAGTGTTGGAGCCAGTGCAGAGGAGGCCACCAAGATGCTGAGAGGGCTGCAGCAGCTCTGCTCTGAGCACAGGCTGAGAGAGTTTGGGCTGTGCAGGCTGGAGAGGAGACCTTGGAGTGGCCTTGCAGGATCTGAAAGGGGCTGCAGGAGAGCTGGGGAGGGACTATTGACAAGGTCTGGGAATGAGAGGAGGAGGAGGAATGGGTTTGAAGGGGCAGAGGGGAAGATTGAAAGTGGATGTTAGGAAGAAGTTGTTTGCAGTGAGGGTGGTGAGAGACTGGCACAGGTTGAGGGTGGTGAGAGACTGGCACAGGTTGAGGGTGGTGAGACACTGGCACAGGTTGAGGGTGGTGAGAGACTGGCACAGGTTGCCCAGGGAGGTTGTGGAGCACAGAATGGGATCAAAGATCACATTCAGTGCTTCTGTGCTCCACAGTCTCCCTGGAGATGTTCAAGGCCAGGTTGGATGAGTCCTGGAGCAACCTGTTCTAGTGGGAGGTGTCCCTGCCTATGGCAGGGGGTTAGAACTGGCTGAGCTTTGAGGTCCCTTCCAACCTAAACCATTCTTTGTTTGGAGGAGAGTTTGCTCTGTGGTGTGGGGCAGCCCCAGAGTGGGCTTTTCCCTAGGGCTTCCCTCCTGCTCCACCAGCAGATTGTGCCTGTTTAGCCCTTGGTGGTGAAATGGGAACTGGATCCTAAAAGGGCTCTGAAATGTGTTGCTCATCAACTCCAACCTGTGGCTGCTGACCCTGGTCCCTCTCACCCTCTGCAGTTCTGAGGTCTCCATAGGTGAGGGAAACTGAGGCACAGGTGGAAGGAGCTTCTCCCAGGAATATGGTGTCCTCACATGGGTCTCTCATGTGCCTTTGTGTCCTCAGCTGCCTCCAGGACCAAGAAATGCCCTTCCAGTGAACTTGGCTCAATGCAGGGATGGGAGAGCCCTGCATGGGGGCCCAGAGCTCTGGGGTCATAGAATCAGGTAGGTTGGAAGAGAGCTCCAAGCTCCTACAGTCCAACCTAGCACCCAGCCCTGCCCAACCAACCAGACCATGGCACTCAGTGCCCCAGCCAGGCTTGGCTGCAACACCTCCAGTGATGGCTACTCAACCACCTCCCTGGGCAGCCCATTCCAGTGCCAATCACTCTCTCTGACAACAACTTCCTAACAACATCCAGCTTAGACCTGCCCTGGCACAGCTTCAGGCTGTGTCCCCTTCTTCTGTTGCTGCTTGCCTGGCAGCAGAGCCCAACCCCACCTGGCTACTGCAGACAGCAATGAGCTCTGCCCTGAGCCTCCTCTGCTGCAGGCTGCACCCCCCCAGCTCCCTCGCCCTCTCCTCACAGGGCTGTGCTCCAGGCCCCTCCCCAGCCTTGCTGCCCTTCTCCAAACACCTTTCAGCACCTCAACATCTCTCTGCAATGGAGGAGCCCAGAACTGGACATAGAAGTCCAGTTAGACTACATGGGAGGGAAGGAGGAGGGAGGCTGTGGAGCAGGGAGGGGAGGGACTTGGGTCAGAGTCCCACTCAGCATCTTCCATACTCTAAATTATTCCATTTCCCTCTGGATCCAGGCAGGAGATTCAGACTTCCTTGTGCCTGCTGGAGAAGCAGAAGAGAGGACAGCTGTGCTGGTTGCTGGGGACAGAAGGGCACCTTGGATGGGCAGACAAGGCTGCAGCAGGACATCTTTTAGGTGAGTGAGTTTAGAATCATAGAATGGGTTGGGTTGGAAGAGTCTTTAAAGATCATCCATCTCCAAGCCCCCTCCCATGGGCAGGGACACCTCCCACCAGCACAGGTTGCTCAAGGCCTCATCCAGCCTGGCCTTGAACACCTCCAGGGAGAGGACATCCACAGCCTCCCTGGGCAACCTGTGCCAGTCTCTCCTCACCCTCACTCCAAAGAATTTCTTCCTTGTCTCCAGCTTTAATCTCCCCTCTTCCAGCTTCAATCCATTCCCTCTCATCCTGTTTCTCCCAGTCCTTATCAAAAGTCCCTCCCCAGCTCTCCTGGAGCCCCTCCAGGTACTGTGAGGCTGCTCTAAGGTCTCCCTGGAGCCTTCTCCAGGTACTGTGAGGCTGCTCTAAGGTCTCCCTGGAGCCTTCTCCAGGTACTGTGAGGCTGCTCTAAGGTCTCCCTGGAGCCCCTCCAGGTACTGTGAGGCTGCTCTAAGGTCTCCCTGGAGCCTTCTCCAGGTACTGTGAGGCTGCTCTAAGGTCTCCCTGGAGCCTTCTCCAGGTACTGTGAGGCTTCTCTAAGGTCTCCCTGGAGCCCCTCCAGGTACTGTGAGGCTGCTCTAAGGTCTCCCTGGAGCCTTCTCCAGGTACTGTGAGGCTGCTCTAAGGTCTCCCTGGAGCCCCTCCAGGTACTGTGAGGCTGCTCTAAGGTCTCCCTGGAGCCTTCTCCAGGTACTGTGAGGCTGCTCTAAGGTCTCCCTGGAGCCCCTCCAGGTACTGTGAGGCTTCTCTAAGGTCTCCCTGGAGCCTTCTCCAGGTACTGTGAGGCTGCTCTAAGGTCTCCCTGGAGCCCCTCCAGGTACTGTGAGGCTGCTCTAAGGTCTCCCTGGAGCCCCTCCAGGTACTGTGAGGCTGCTCTAAGGTCTCCCTGGAGCCCCTCCAGGTACTGTGAGGCTGCTCTAAGGTCTCCCTGGAGCCTTCTCCAGGTACTGTGAGGCTGCTCTAAGGTCTCCCTGGAGCCTTCTCCAGGTTGAACACCCTCAAGAGAGAAAAAGCAGCAGAGGCAGTTGGTCTCCAGCAGATCATTAGGTGGCTTCATGAAGCTGATTAGGCTGGGAGCATCCCTGGGGATGATGATGATGATGATGGAGCTGGGTTTGCCCTTCCTTGTTTGGCTGCTCCACTCTCCATTGCTGGCACCAACCCCAGGGCCTGGCAGATGCTCACAGGGCTCCTGTGCTCACACTTGCGTGAGGCCCTGGGCAGGGATCGATCAATGACTGTGCTCAAGCACTGCTGATGCCTGAGGGGATCGATGCAGCCAGCCCCGTGCCTGCTGTGCCGCTAATGAACAGCGGCAGCCTGGCAAGGGCAGTGCCACTGCAGCCCCCCTGCAGCTCCAGGGTTCTCTGTGCTTTAAGGCTCCTGATGTAAATCTGCTCCCAGAGCTGCTCTGATGCTGCCCCTCTGATCTGCTGAGACCTCACCTGCAGGGCTGTGTCCAGCTGTGGGACCCCCAACACAAGAGAGGCATGGAGCTGATGGAATGGGTCCAGAGGAGGCCACAGTGGTGATCAGAGAGCTGGAGAGCCTCTGCCATGGAGACAGGCTGGGATGAGGTGGGGATGTTCAGTCTGGAGAAGAGAAGGCTCCAGGCAGACCTTAGAGCTGCATTTCAGCATCTGAAGGGCATCTACAGGAGGGCTGGGGAGGGGCTGGGGAGAAGAGCCTGTGGGGACAGGACAAGGGCCAACAGTTGGAAGCCAGAGCAGGCTGTATTTAGGTAGGCCATCAGGAGGAAGCTCTGCACAATGAGGGTGGTGAGACACTGGCACAGGCTGCCCAGGGCTGTGGTTGAGGCTCCATCCCTGGAGACATCCAAGATCAGCCTCAATGTGACCCTGAACAGCCTTGCCCTAGCTGGAGCTGTCCCTGCTGCCTGCAGCGGAGGTCAGACAAGCTGAGCTTGGAGGGTTCCTTCCAGCCCAATGCAATCTCTGAAGGCCTGAGAGTGATTTCCATGGGAAGGCTGTGCTGTGAGGAGGGGGCTGCTGTTTTGGAGTGGGAGGTGGGGGCTGCTGGCAGGGGCTGAAGCAGAGGCAGGCTCTCTAACCACATCCTGCGGGGTCATTTGCGATGGAGCAGCACAGCTCTCGCTGCTGGCATGTGTCACTCCTGTGGCATTCTCTCTGCAATGAGAGGTGGGTTTGGGGTTTGGTTTGGGGTTCTTTCCCCCCCTCCCCCCCTTCTCCTCACAATTGCATAAGAAGCTCTGGGTGAGTCACCAGGCTTGGGGAGGGGAGGTGGGGGGAAGCTCGGAGGCGGCTGCGCCTGCGTGCGTGTGAGGTGTGAAAATCAGCTGCTCAGGTGCTCCCTGCTCACAGAGCTGTGGAGCTCTTTAGCTCAGGAGAGGTTCTTCTTAAGGCTTAGCCTAAGCCTTAACGCAGCACCAAACCGTGGCCCTCAGCACCACATCCCCACGGCTTTGAAACCTCTCCAGGGATGGGGATTCTGCCGCTGCTCAGGGCAGCCTGGCACCGGGAAGAGAAATGCTGCTCCTGGGAGTGTGCTGCTGCCACCAGCTCCAGCCCCGGGGGCTCCTCCTCCTCCTCCTCCTCCTCCTCCTCCTCCTCCTCCTCCTCCTCCTCCTCCTCCTCCTCCTCCTCCTCCTCCTCCTCCTCCTCCTCCTCCTCCTCCTCCTCCTCCTCCTCCTCCTCCTCCTCCTCCTCCTCTCCTCCCCCTCCTCCTCTCCTCCTCCTCCTCCTCCTCTCCTCCTCCTCCTCCTCCTCTCCTCCTCCTCCTCCTCTCCTCCTCCTCCTCTCCTCCTCCTCCTCCTCCTCCTCTCCTCCTCCTCCTCCTCCTCTCCTCCTCCTCCTCCTCCTCTCCTCCTCCTCCTCCTCCTCCTCTCCTCCTCCTCCTCCTCCTCTCCTCCTCCTCCTCCTCCTCTCTTCCTCCTCCTCCTCCTCCTCTCCTCCTCCTCCTCCTCAGCAATGCTGCTCTTCATTGAGTCACAGCATCCCAGAATCAGTCAGGGTTGGAGGGGACCACAAAGCTCAGCCAGTTCCAACTCCCCCGGCACAGGCAGGGACATCTCACACTAGATCAGGCTGGCCACAGCCTCATCCAGCCTGGCCTTAAACACCTCCAGGGATGAGGCTTCCACCTATTTCCTGGGCAACCTCTTCCAGGCTCTCACCTGCCTCATGCTGAAGAACTTCTTCCTAGCATCCAGCCTGAATCTGCCCATTTCCAGCTTTGTCCCACTCCCCCCCTGCCCCAGTCCTATCGTTTTTGCTTGGAAGGGACCTTTCAGCTCAAGTCCATTCACCCAAACACTGCCAGGTCACCACCAAACCATGGCTTTCAGCACCACATCTCCTGGTGCTTATCTCATTCCCTCCATGGGAATTCAATCCCTGCCCTGGGCAGCCTGCTCCAGGGCTTACCACAACCCTTTTGGGGAAGAAATCATTCCTCATGCCCAACCTACACCTTCCCTGGTGCAACCTGAGTCCATTTCCTCATCTCTTTGCAAACCTTGCTCCCAGCCACCCACTCACCCCTCTGCTGCCCTCCCTGATGTCACCAGCAGCAGCCTGATTTGGGGACAGTTGGCAGTTCCCCTGGCACTGAGCTCCCTGCCCAGGCAGCATGGCCTTCTGCAGGCAGTTTATTCTTGTCCTTGTCACCCTGGCTCTGTGTGCTGATGACCCTTTGGAGCTGCTAATGGCATGTTTCAGCTCCCTGATTAAAACCCACTGTGGTGTCAGAATCAATAAGCACTGCTGGCTGAGCCCATAATGAGGATAAGAACCCCCATTAGGGTAACAGATTGGGGGAGGGGGGAGAGGGGAGAATTGCAAGGCTGCTAACAGGGTTGATGCTTGCAATCTGCTTCCATCAGCTGCAGCCACAGCATCCTCCCCACTGTGGCCAGGGATCTCCAGTGGTAGTCCTATCACTGGGCAGATATTTCCTTCCTGCCAAGATCACCTTAAGAGAGATGATTCTGCCTCTCTGCTGCAGTGAGACCTCACCTGCAGGGCTGTGTCCAGCTGTGGGATCCTCAACACAAGAGGGTCATGGAGCTGATGGAATGGGTCCAGAGGAGGCCACAGTGGTGATCAGAGAGCTGGAGAACCTCTGCCATGGAGACAGGCTGGGATGAGGTGGAGTTGTTCAGTCTGGAGAAGAGAAGGCTCCAGGCAGACCTTAGAGCTGCATTTCAGCATCTGAAGGGCATCTACAGGAGGGCTGGGGAGGGGCTGGGGAGAAGAGCCTGTGGGGACAGGACAAGGGCCAACAGTTGGAAGCTAGAGCAGGCTGGATTTAGGTAGGCCATCAGGAGGAAGCTCTGCACAATGAAGGTGGTGAGACACTGGCACAGGCTGCCCAGGGCTGTGGTTGAGGCTCCATCCTTAGAAACACTCAAGATCAGCCTCAATGTGACCCTGAGCAGCCTTGCCCTAGCTGGAGCTGTCCCTGCTGCCTGCAGCTTGCACAAGCTGAGCTTGGAGGGTCCCTTTCAATCCAACCCAATCTGTGACTCAGCAGAACATAACACTTGGTCTGCCCCAACATAGCAACTTGGGGATGTGTCCCCAGCCTGGGAGAGACTCTGGAGCTAGGCACAGCTGAGGGAGTTTCTTATCCAGCCCCAAAGTAAATGTAAAGAGATTATGGAGCAGGAGGAAATTCCTGCTGCAACCCATCCTGCCCATTTGTCTTGTGGAGAGGGAGTGTGACAAGAGGCAGGAGGGAGGGGAGCATTGGTGACAGTAATGTAGCTGCCTGGGAGTGAAACCACCACCCCCCCCCCCACACACACACACACACAAATCAATATGTAATTGTGGCCCCATTGATCCATGGCTCTGCTGCTGTGGCTCTCCACCACTCTTTGATCAGCTTCCAGGCTCATAGACATGAGAGTCCCAGCAGCTGGGGGTGGGGATTGATAGGGTCATAGAATGGGTAAGGTTGGAAGAGAGCTGAAAGCTCAGCCAGTTCCATCCCCCTGACATAGGCAGGGACACCTCCCACTGGAACAGGTCACTCAAGGACTCATCCAACCTGGCCTTGAACATCTCCAGGGAGGTTGTGGAGCACAGAAGCACAGAATGGGATCAAAGATCCAGGCCCCTCCCCAGCCTTGCTGCCCTTCTCCAAACACCTTCCAGCACCTCAACATCTCTCTGCAATGGAGGAGCCCAGAGCAGGACACAGCATTCAAGGTGTGGACTCATTGTCCTCAGCTGCTTCACAGCCACCAGCCTGAAGCAGCTAAACCTCCTTCTTTGGAGCTTCCTCAAGGAGTCAGTGATGGAGTGCACAGCCTATCTGCCCCGAGGCAATGGGCTCAGCACCATCCTGGCTCTTGGTGGCCAGCAAGCAAGCCTGTGGCCTGGAGTGCAGTATCCCTTCCAGAGAAGGGCAGCAAGGCTGGGGAGGGGCCTGGAGCAGAGCCCTGTGAGGAGAGGCTGAGGGAGCTGGGGGGGTGCAGCCTGCAGCAGAGGAGGCTCAGGGCAGAGCTCATTACTGCCTGCAGCTGCCTGCAGGGAGGCTGTAGCCAGGTGGGGTTGGGCTCTGCTGCCAGGCAGCCAGGGACAGAAGAAGGAGACACAGCCTGAAGCTGTGCCAGGGCAGGTCTAGGCTGGATGTGAGGAGGGAGTTGTTGTCAGAGAGTGATTGGCACTGGAATGGGCTGCCCAGGGAGGTGGTGGAGTGGCTGTGGCTGGAGGTGTTGCAGCCAAGCCTGGCTGGGGCACTTAGAGCCATGGTGTGGTTGGTTGGGCAGGGCTGGGTGCTAGGTTGGGCTGGCTGAGCTTGGAGCTCTCTTCCAACCTGCCTGATTCTATGACCTGGGGCTTTTAGGGGTGGAGAAGAGAAGCCTCAGAGGGGATTGAATCAATGTCTATAACTCTCTGAGGGCTGGGGGTCAGCAGGGGGGGACAGGCTCTGCTCACTGCTCCCTGGCATAGGACAAGCAGCAGTGGATGGAAGCTGCAGCACAGGAGGTTGCAGCTCAGCACAAGGGGCAACTTCTTGCCTGGAAGGGTCCCAGAGCCCTGGCACAGGCTGCCCAGAGAGGTTGTGGAGTCTCCTTGTGTGGAGCCTTTGCAGGCCTGTCTGGATGTGTTGCTGTGTGCCCTGAGCTGGGTTGTGTGGTCCTGCTGTGGCAGGGGGGTTGGACTGGATGCTCTCCTTGGCTCATTTCCAACCCCTGACATCCTGGGATCCAGCTCCAGCTGGTAATTTTGAGACAAATTTGGTTTACTCACGATAAGGAAAGGGGGAGGTTTGTTGCACCCCAGCATGTTTGTAGCAAAACATCACTTCCAACAGATCTGGGTTGCAACATGTTTTTCCAGAAGGAAAAGGAAAGCTTTCCCAACTGCCAGGAGACCCCAGTTGAACACTTTCTCAGCACAGCATCATCCATCTCCCAGCTCCAAATGACTTCGTTTTGCAATGTAAGGAACTGTTGCAAAATTCCACCCACTCCTTTCCCCCTCCTCCTCCCCCTCCCCTCCCGCTTCGGCTTTGTGTTTTTGCTGAAAGGAGAATGAAATCCTCCCGAAATCCCCAGGGAGGATCTCACCAAGAGGCTGGGCTTAGCCACTTCTCCTTTCCTCTCTTTCTCCTCTTTATCTTTTCCTCCCTTGTTAAAAAAATTCTTTTCTCCCCTCTCTTTCTTTCTTTTTGCTTTCTCATTTTATCTCTTTTTCCCTCTTCTTTCTTTTTCACTTTCTCCCTTTTTTCTTCTCCTTTTATCTTCTCTCTTCTCCTCTTCTCTCTCTTCTCCCCTTCTCTCTCTTCTCCCCTTCTCTCTCTTCTCCCCTTCTCTCTCTTCTCCCCTTCTCTCTCTTCTCCCCTTCTCTCTCTTCTCCCCTTCTCTCTCTTCTCCCCTTCTCTCTCTTCTCCCCTTCTCTCTCTTCTCCCCTTCTCTCTCTTCTCCCCTTCTCTCTCTTCTCCCCTCTCCTTTTCCCTCCTTTTTTCTCCTCTCTTTTTTCCTCCTCTATCTCTTTCCTCTTTATTTTTTCTTTCCCACTTTCTCTTTCCCTCTCTTTTTTCTTTCAGTTTCTCTATTTCCTCTCCCCTTCCTCTCCCCTTCCTCTCCCCTTCCTCTCCCCTTCCTCTCCCCTTCCTCTCCCCTTCCTCTCCCCTTCCTCTCCCCTTCCTCTCCCCTTCCTCTCCCCTTCCTCTCCCCTTCCTCTCCCCTTCTCTCAAAAAAGGGGACTCAAAGCCAGTGGCCAGGCTCAGGGGTGTTTGAGCTGGGTCCTGGTGTGCTGCAAGGTCTCCCAGCCAAGTGGGGAAGTGGTTTCATGTCCTTGCTGTGCCTGGTGGCACTCAAAGCCTACAGGGGCATGTGGCTAGGGCTGAGCCCTTTGCAGCTGACCCAGGGTTGGGTTGTGGTGTTCCCGTGGGCTTTGGTGGCTTCGGCTCTGATGCTTCCCATTCGATCCCATAGAAACCTGCAATTACCCCGAGCCCAGAAATGCATCTGATGGCTTGGCAGGGCCGGGGGGGGGGGGGGGGAGGAATATCCAATTCCCAGCTGGGGAAGGTTAGAGAAGGCTGGAGGGATGCAGGGAAGAGCCAGGAGCTATTTCAGCTCCCTGTGCCACCTCCTTCCTCCTGCTGCTCTGACCCGAGGGCTAACAGATGCTCCGCGGGGAGCGGTGCCAGCGCTGCTCGGAGCACGGGAACCCATCGCGCCCTGCCCCGCGCAGGGAAATCCCTTTGGATGCTAAAGTGGCTGCAGGGAGAAGGCAAAGGGAGTGGGCACAACCCAAATCCAGCTTGGAATGACGGGCTGGAGCACTGAAAAGAGCCCTGGCAGGCTCTGCCACGTCCTTCTGCTGCTTCTCAGCGCTAGCAGTCGGCTGGGAGGGTTGCGGCAGGCTGGCTTCGTGCCTCCTCGCTGGGAAAGCGCTGCCTCGCTCCTTGTTTCCATGAGGATTGTTGCATCCCTGCCCCTCGGGGGCGTGGAAAGGAGTCTGATGTTCGAGGATCAACCCCAGAAGATGCTCAGCGCTTGGGGCGCGGCGTGGGGAAGGGGCAGAGGCTGTGACCGACGCAGCTCTCTCCCGTGGCATTCCCTGGGTTTCCCTTTCCTCCTGCCTTTGCGGAGCGCAGGGAAGCCCTGTGGCAGCTCTGGTAGTCGCTGGGGTGTTTTCTGGCGGTGGGAAGGGTCTGAGCAGTGATGCTGAGGCCGCTGAGCGTTGTCATCCGTGACGCAGATGTGTCACCGTCCCCCGAGGTCCCCGCAGCACAGCTTGTGCCAGCTCCTGCCGTCGAGACAGTCTCAGGCTCCACCAGTGCAGGCACCTGGGGCAGGACCATCTGTGCTGGCAGAGGGAAGCTGGCCATCAGCCCTGGCTGTCCCGGGGAGGGCTGTGATCCTTTCTTGGCGATGGAAATCCCTGCCTGGCCTCAGAGGGCTCAGGGGAGGTGGGGGAGGACACTCCCGTGTCAGCATTGGAAGGAGGTGCAGAAAGCAGGGCACTGAGGTGCTGGTGCAAAGCTCATCCTCTGCCAGGCTTTGCCAGGGCTGCCTGGGTCCCTGGGTGGAGGAGAGGGAGGAATCTGGGGTGTCAGAAAGAGCAGGACATGTAGCCTTTCCCAAACCACCCTGGAAAGTCGTGGGGGAGGGAGGGGGAACCTGGAGCTGGGGTTAAAACCAGCAATGAGCTCTGGCCTGAGCCTCCTCTGCTGCAGGCTGCACCCCCCCCAGCTCCCTCAGCCTCTCCTCACAGAGCTGTGCTCCAGGCCCCTCCCCAGCCTTGCTGCCCTTCTCCAAACACCTTCCAGCACCTCAGCATCTCTCTGCAATGGAGGAGCCCAGAACTGGACACAGCACTGCAGGGGTGGCCTGAGCAGTGCTGAGCACAGGGGCACAAGAACCTCCCTTGTCCTGCTGCCCACACTGCTCCTGAGCCAGCCCAGGATGCCATTGGCTCTGCTGCCCACCTGGGCACTGCTGCCTCCTCTGCAGCTCCTCTCTCCCAGCACCCCCAGCTCCCTCTCTGCCTGGCTGCTCTCAGCCACTCTGGCCCCAGCCTGTAGTGCTGCTTGGGGTTGATATTCCACTGGTGCTCTTGATAGGGACACAAACCACTTAGAATGAGACACTTCAGTATAAGGCACAATAAACACTTGCTTGGCACAGCAAACAAAACAAGAAACAGGTCCAGCAGGTAACAGGTTTTGAACTGGGGATTTGTTTGGTTTGTTTCCTGCATTGTAGCTGCCACTCTGCAGTGAAAGCCCAAGAAATGAGAGCATTTATATACATCTCTGAGTGGAGAAGTTTATAAACCTGACTATCCAAAGGGCCAAGCAGAGCCTGGGCTGCAGCAGCAGCAGTGTGGCCAGCAGGGCCAGGGAGGGGATTCTCCCCCTCTGCTCTGCCCTTCTAAGACCCCACCTGGAGTCCTGCATCCAGCTCTGGAGCCCCTGGGACAAGAGGGCTGTGGAGATGCTGGAGAGTGTCCAGAGCAGGACCAGGAGGATGCTCAGAGGCTGCAGCAGCTCTGCTGTGAGCACAGACTGAAAGAGTTGGGGCTGTGCAGGCTGGAGCAGAGGAGGCTCCCAGGGGACCTCCTTGTGGCCTGCCAGGATCTGAAGGGGGCTCCAAAAAAGCTGGGGAGGGACTTTTGAGGCTGTGAGGGAGTGGCAGGAGTGGGGGGGATGGAGCAAAGCTGGAGGTGGGGAGAGTGAGGCTGGAGGTGAGGAGGAAGTTGTTGAGCAGGAGAGTGGTGAGAGGCTGGAATGGGTTGCCCAGGGAGGGGGTTGAGGCCAGGATGGCTGAGGCTGTGTGCAGCCTGCTCTAGGGTAGGGTGTCCCTGGGCATGGCAGGGGGGTTGGCACTGGCTGCTCCTTGTGGTCCCTTCCAACCCTGCCTGCTTCTGTGACTCTAAGAAGATGTGAAGGGTGAACACCAGGAGGCTGCACCAGACCTGGCAGGCAGTGGTTTGCCATGGCCACTGGGATGTTGCTCCCTTCTTTAGCAGGCATTTCCTCCCTCTCCCAGGCTCTGCCACCTACCCCCCCACCCCCCCCAAGCCTCATCACATCTTCCTCCTCAGCCTTTCTCAAGTGCTGGTTGTTATTGGGGTTTCTCCTGAGCCTTCATTCCTTTCCTCAGCTGCCTCTCTGCTTTCCTAAGGACTCTGGAATAAATAAAAGGAGGGGAGGGAAGAGGAGGGGGTGTGTGTAGGGGGGGGGAAGAATCAAAATCCAGAAGAAACAGCCCCCTTGTTCTGCTGTGATGACCTGGCTCTTTTTCCAGTCACAAGGGTGAGGTGAAGCAAAACTTTCCACAGTGAGCAGGAACAGAAAGAGAGAGGCAGAAGTCAGGAACCTTCCTTGAACAGAAAAATGAAACAACAAAACCCAAAACCCCCAAAAGCAGCAAAAAAAAGCAAAGCACCACCCAGGAAAAGCCAAAAAGCAGCAAAGCTGAGCACTGGCTTTTAACCTCCTCTTCCTCCTGTTTGGAACAGGGCAGAGGGGTTGCAAAGGAAGGTTTTTAAGCAGGAGCTGGCATTGCTCAGGCTGGGAAGGGTGAGCTGAGCCTGGGAAGGGTGAGCTGAGCCTGGAAAGGGTGAGCTGAGCCTGGCAAGGGTGAGCTGAGCCTGGCAAGGGTAAGCTGAGCCTGGGAAGGGTGAGCTGAGCCTGGGAAGGGTGAGCTGAGCCTGGAAAGGGTGAGCTGAGCCTGGAAAGGGTGAGCTGAGCCTGGGAAGGGTGAGCTGAGCCTGGAAAGGGTGAGCTGAGCCTGGAAAGGGTGAGCTGAGCCTGGGAAGGGTGAGCTGAGCCTGGGATGGGTGAGCTGAGCCTGGAAAGGGTGAGCTGAGCCTGGGAAGGGTGAGCTGAGCCTGGGATGGGTGAGCTGAGCCTGGAAAGGGTGAGCTGAGCCTGGGAAGAGTGAGCTGAGCCTGGGAAGGGTGAGCTGAGCCTGGAAAGGGTGAGCTGAGCCTGGCAAGGGTGAACTGAGCCTAGGAAGGGTGAGCTGAGCCTGGAAAGGGTGAGCTGAGCCTGGGAAGGGTGAGCTGAGCCTGGAAAGGGTGAACTGAGCCTGGGAAGGGTGAGCTGAGCCTGGAAAGGGTGAGCTGAGCCTGGGAAGGGTGAGCTGAGCCTGGGAAGGATGAGCTGAGCCTGGGATGGGTGAGCTGAGCCTGGGAAGGGTGAGCTGAGCCTGGGGAGGGTGAGCTGAGCCTGGAAAGGGTGAACTGAGCCTGGGAAGGGTGAGCTGAGCCTGGAAAGGGTGAACTGAGCCTGGGAAGGGTGAGCTGAGCCTGGAAAGGGTGAACTGAGCCTGGGAAGGGTGAGCTGAGCCTGGAAAGGGTGAACTGAGCCTGGAAAGGGTGAGCTGAGCCTGGGAAGGGTGAACTGAGCCTGGAAAGGGTGAGCTGAGCCTGGGAAGGGTGAGCTGAGCCTGGGAAGGGTGAGCTGAGCCTGGGAAGGGTGAGCTGAGCCCAGGAAGGCCATGGAGATTGAAACCAGATTGCAGTCAAGAGCTGTGTTGTTAATTGGAGTGTGGGAGGGGTGGTGTGAGGGGTGCTAGGACCTGGCCTGTGCCATGGCAGCTCTCCCTGGCACTGCCAGCTGCTCGTCACCAACTCTCCTGAGCTCAACACCTCAGGACAAGGAGGTGAAAGGACTTTTGTTGCCTGGTGCAGCTGGAGGCTGTTTCCTCTCATCCTATCACTTGGATGGCAGAAGAAATTCCTTCCCTGAACAAGATGAAGTGCTTGGGAAAGAGGTTGGAGTTAAATGGAACAGCAGCAGTGACTGTGCCTCACCTTAGGCAGGCAAATAACCCATGCTGAAGGTGACACCAAAGAGTGGTTTGCTGGAGGCTGAGCCTCTAAGGGCTGCTGGGTGAGGCAGGTCTCCAGCACTGGCACAGGCTCCCCAGGAAGCTGCTTCAACCTCCATCCCTGGAAGTGTTTGGAAGCCACAGAGGTGTGGTGGCTGCAGGTCATGGTTTAGCCCCAGCCTTGGTAGGGTTAGAGAATGGTTGGGTTGGATGAGCTGAAAGGGCTTTGCCAACCCAAACAATTCTCTGGCTCTGTTGTTAACAGCACCAACCCCTCTCCAAGAGGCCAAATCGAGGCCACTTTGCTGGCTCACCTAAATCCAGCTCCAGCACCTTGCTGGCTCACCTAAATCCAGCTCCCACACCTTGCTGGTTCACCTAAACCCAGCTCCCACACCTTGCTGGCTCACCTAAAGCCAGCTCGAGCACCTTGCTGGCTCACCTAAACCAGCTCCAGGACCTTGCTGGTTCACCTAAACCAGCTCCAGCACCTTGCTGGCTCACCTAAACCCAGCTCCAGCACCTTGCTGGCTCACCTAAACCAGCTCCCACACCTTGCTGGCTCACCTAAAACCAGCTCCCACACCTTGCTGGCTCACCTAAATCCAGCTCCCACACCTTGCTGGCTCACCTAAAACCAGCTCCAGCACCTTGCTGGCTCACCTAAATCCAGCTCCAGCACCTTGCTGGTTCACCTAAATCCAGCTCCAGCACCCTGCTGGTTCACCTAAAATCAGCTCCCACACCTTGCTGGTTCACCTAAACCCAGCTCCAACACCTTGCTGGCTCACCTAAACCAGCTCCAGGACCTTGCTGGCTCACCTAAAACCAGCTCCAACACCTTGCTGGCTCACCTAAATACAGCTCCCACACCTTGCTGGCTCACCTAAACCAGCTCCAACACCTTGCTGGCTTACCTAAAACCAGCTCCAACAGCCCAACATCAGCATCTGCTCCTCACTGCTGCCCTCTCCACACCTCCACACTCCTTATCCTGGGCAAACACCAGCCTGGCCCCAGCACTTCAGCAAGGGAAAAGGGATCAGAAGGGAAATTGGGCTGCAGGAGTGGTGCTGCTGTCCTGGCACGTTGGGAGAGTGGCTGAGAGGCTGGCAGAGCTCTGGGGCTGCCTGGATCATCTGCCAGGCTTTCTCCAGTGTCTGCTGGCTCTGTGATGAACCTGTTCTTCCCAAAATCCCAGCTGTAGACTTCTCCCATCAGCAGTGCCCTCTGTCCTGCTTCTGCAAAGTGACTCATCCCAAACTGCTTATTGCTCCCATTAGTCACAGTGACACCAACTCTGCTCTCACAGAGCCCTGCTTGCTTCTCCCCAGCTCCTCACCACTCCTCTCTTTAAATGCCCCAGCCAAAGGATGTGACACTTCCTCAACCTCTGCCCTGCTTCCAGGAATTCAGCAGGGATACAACTGCTTTTGGGGCTTCAGTCCATGAAGGGGGAAAGGAATAACCCAGGGTAAGAGCAGCTCTCCTGGCTTGTCCCCAAGGGCTCCAGGAGCTGGGTGACCTTGCTGCATGCTTTACACAGGCAGAGGGGTTGAATCCAGCCTCCCAGTGCTGAATCCTTCAGGGTGGTTTCAGGAAGCAGCACATTGTGTGATCACAGAATCCAGCAGGTTGGAAGAGAGCTCCAAGCTCAGCCAGCCCAACCTAGCACCCAGCCCTGCCCAACCAACCACACCATGGCACTCAGTGCCCCAGCCAGGCTTGGCTGCAACACCTCCAGCCACAGCCACTCCACCACCTCCCTGGGCAGCCCATTCCAGTGCCAATCACTCTCTCTGACAACAACTTCCTAACAACATCCAGCCTAGACCTGCCCTGCCACAGCTTCAGCCTCTGTCCCCTTCTTCTGTCCCTGGCTGCCTGGCAGCAGAGCCCAACCCCACCTGGCTACAGCCTTCCTGCAGGCAGCTGCAGGCAGCAATGAGCTCTGCCCTGAGCCTCCTCTGCTGCAGGCTGCACCCCCCCAGCTCCCTCAGCCTCTCCTCACAGGGCTGTGCTCCAGGCCCCTCCCCAGCCTTGCTGCCTTTCTCCAAACACCTTCCAGCACCTCAACAGCTCTCTGCAATTGAAAGAGAACTGATGCCAGATCCTGGCTTCCAAAGGTGTTGTGGTTCTGTGCAAGGAGACCCAGGATCCCTCAAACCACCACAAAAGGCTACCCAAACCCCTGTGTCCTTGGAAGGTTCACATCACTTCCTGCCCTCTGGAAGTGACCAGCTTGGGATGCAGGTGGCAGCCAACTGAGCTCCTCCACCCCTGCCTGCTCTCCTGTGAAGGGCTCAGTCTCACTGAGCTAAGGGCAGGCTTTGCCCAGGCTGTGGAGCTGGTTTGGCTGGGGACAGCATGGCACATTGGCTCCTGGCCCCTCCTCCTGGAGCAGATCCCAGCCCTGCAGCTCTGGGGACAACAGTGACAGCCTTAAAAGGGGTGACCAGAGCAGCAACCTGGCTCTTGTGTGAGCAGCTCAGGCTCAGGAGGAGCACCACGCTGGGAGGTGAGGCAGGGACACTCCAACAACAACAACAACCATGCCCAAGAATTCCCTCCTTTCACCACCTCCAACCCAATGCCACCACCACCTGCTGGCTTGGGGACATCTGCTGTGCTCAAAGCAGGGTGATGTGACCTGCCTGGAGCCATCCATAGCCACCACAGCTCCATCAGCACAGCCAGAGCAGAGAGGCATTCTGCCTGGGAGACCAGCACAGGGGAGAAACCACCCAAACTACTCCTGCCAGTCACCTCAGGAAGGTTTGATGTTTGCTGAGATGATGTCTGAGGATGTCTCTGCTCACTGGAGGTGTGTGGGGAGGGGTTGGACAAGATGACCTTGGAGAGTCCCTTTCAACCCTAGGCAATATGTGATGAGAGGAGGATGAAAATCTCCTTCCCCTCGAGGAGACTCTCCCCTGGGGAAGCAGCACTCACTGGGAGCTGAGGTCTGTCATTGCTGGAAAGCAAAGCTTTGAGCTACCTATTTATAAACTGAGTTTGCTGTAAGTCCTGAAATTGAGCCATAACTTCAGACAAACAGAGAGAGTGAGAGAGCAGAGAGGGAGAGAGAGGGGGGAGAAGGAGATACAGGCAAATAAAGCAGACAAAAATAAATATCCAGGCAGCCTGAATCTGCAGAGAGACCAAGAACTGTGGGAAGGGTCTGGGCTTGCAGGCATCTGCAACAGGGCTGAGGAAAGCAGAAAAGAAGAGAATCAGAGAGTTGCAGAATCAGAGAAACAGAGAAACAGAGGAACAGGGAAACAGAATCACAGCATTAGAGAATCACAGAATCACAGAATCACAGAAACAGAGAATCAAGAGAATCACAGAGACAGAGGATCAAGAGAATCATAGAGACAGAGAATCACAGAATGAGAGAATCATAGAATCAAGGAGGTTGGAAGACACCTCCAAGCTCATCCAGTCCAACCTAGCACCCAGCCCTAGCCAGTCAATCAGACCATGGCACTAAGTGCCCCAGCCAGGCTTGGCTTCAACACCTCCAGGGATGGTGACTCCACCACCTCCCTGGGCAGCCCATTCCAGTGCCAATCACTCTCTCTGACAACAACTTCCTCCTAACATCCAGACTCAACCTGCCCTGGCACAGCTTCAGCCTATGTCCCCTTCTTCTGTCCCTGGCTGCCTGGCAGCAGAGCCCAACCCCACCTGGCTACAGCCTCCCTGCAGGCAGCTGCAGGCAGCAATCAGCTCTGCCCTGAGCCTCCTCTGCTGCAGGCTGCACCCCCCCAGCTCCCTCAGCCTCTCCTCATAGGGTTTGTGTTCCAGGCCCCTTCCCAGCTTTGTCACCCTTCTCCAAACACCTTCCAGCACCTCAGCATCTCTCTGCAATGGAGGAGCCCAGAACTGGACACAGCACTGCAGGGGTGGCCTGAGCAGTGCTGAGCACAGGGGCACAAGAATCTCCCTTGTCCTGCTGCCCACACTGCTCCTGAGCCAGCCCAGGATGCCATTGGCTCTGCTGCCCACCTGGGCACACTGCTGCCTCCTCTGCAGCCTACTATCTATCAGAGCATCACAGAATCACAGAATCAGAGACTCAGAGAATCACAGAAACAGAGCATCAGATAATCACAGAATCACAGAATAGGATAATCACAGAAGCAGGGACTCAGAGAATCAGAGAATCAAGCAGGTTAAAAGAGCCCCCCAAGCTGATCCAGCCCATCCTAGCACCCAGCCCTATCCAATCAACCAGACCATGGCACTAAGTGCCCCAGCCAGTCTGCTGCACACAAGGGGAATGAAACACAAGCAGCAGCTTCAGCAGGGATCTGAAGGGGGCTACAAAAAAGCTGGGGAAAGACTTTTGAGGCTGTGACGGAGTGTCAGGAGTGGGGGGGATGGAGCAAAGGTGGAGGTGGAGAGAGTGAGGCTGGAGGTGAGGAGGAAGTTGTTGAGCAGGAGAGTGGTGAGAGGCTGGAATGGGTTGCCCAGGGAGGTGGTTGAGGCCCCATGGCTGGAGGTGTTTGAGGCCAGGCTGGCTGAGGCTGTGTGCAGCCTGCTCTAGGGTAGGGTGTCCCTGGGCATGGCAGGAGGGTTGGCACTGGCTGCTCCTTGTGGTCCCTTCCAGCCCTGCCTGATTCTGTGATTCTAAACCAGTCTGGGATTCTGTGGCTCCAAAGAACCTTTCCTTGAGAGGCTTCCAGTACCCCAGGGGATGGATCTGGCAGTGGATTGGCTGTGGCATCACCTGTAGGATGGCATTAGTGGGATTTTCCTCATGTGCCCAGCACCACAACTGCTCCCTGCCCCAAATCCTACTGTTCTTTAAGCCTGGCATCACCTCTGCCCAGCAGCAAGCACCACAGTGGGAACCATCAAGCACTGTGACCTTCCTCAGCGTGCTCTGCGCAGCTCCCAGTTCGATTGGGGGAGGAAGGGAGGGGAGGATTTATTGCCCTGCAGCACTCAGGGTTTTACAAGCTCGTTTGTCACCATGGCTTCAAATGCCAGCAGGATTGGGCAATGCTGCCCTGCCCTGCCCTGCCACAACCCGTGTTTGGCCAGCACAGGCTGCCCAGGATGCTCCTGCATCCGTGTGGCACCCAGGGCTCAATCCAGGCTGGTGGCTGGGTCACAGCTGCCTTTCCTAGCAGCCCCTTTAAGCCTTTTCTTGTTCCATCTCATGCTGGTATGGGACTGCTATGAGGACAGACTGAGAGAGTTGGGGCTGCTCAGGCTGGAGAGGAGAAGGCTCCAAGGAGACCTTATTGTGGCCTTCCAGTACCTGGAGAAAGCTGGGAAGGGACTTTTTAGGCTGTCAGGTAGGGACAGGAGTGGGGGGAATGGAACACAACTGGAAGTGGGGAGATACAGACTGGATGTTAGGAAGAAGTTCTTCAACATGAGGGTGGTGAGAGCCTGGCACAGGTTGCCTAGGGAGGTGATGGAAGCCTCATCCCTGGAGGTCTTTAGGGCCAGGCTGGATGCAGCTCTGAGCAACCTGCTCTAGTGTGAGGAGTCCCTGCTCATGGCAGGGGGTTGGGACTGGCTGATCCTTGTGGTCCCTTCCAATCCTGACTGATTCTATGGTTCTGTGAATCCCACCTGGCTACAGCCTTCCTGCAGGCAGCTGCAGGCAGCAATGAGCTCTGCCCTGAGCCTCCTCTGCTGCAGGCTGCACCCCCCCAGCTCCCTCAGCCTCTCCGCACAGGGCTGTGCTCCAGGCCCCTCCCCAGCCTTGCTGCCCTTCTCCAAACACCTTCCAGCACCTCAACAGCTCTCTCAAACTGAGAGACAGGTGAAGAGAGATTCTGGCTTCCAAAGATGATGTGGTTCTGTGAAAGGAGACCCAAGATCCCTCAAACCTGCTGGGTGATCCTCGAGGTCCCTTCCAGCCCTGACAGTTCTGTGATTCTATGATTTTCTGGCATGTGCCCACTTTAGGTGTCCCTTTATCTGCCTCTCACTCTTCCCCATTCCCCCACTGGCATCTCTCCCACAGCCCACCCCTAAACCCATCCATCTCTTCCTGCTGCAGGAGAGAGCAGCTGCGGGAAGCAGCCCCATAAATCACTTGGAAATAAAAATCATTACTGTGATGAATGGGCTTTTATTTCTCTTTTTAAGAAGAAGGATCATGAAAGAGCAGGGCAGGGCAGAGGGGGAGAAGAAGAGGTGTTGCATTGGCTATTTTTGACAAGAGAAGGGGGGATAAAGCTAATTGCCTGCGAGCTGTTGGAAGGCAGAGGGGAAGGAAATCAGCGCTTGCTGCCTAAGCCTCGCTGGGGATGGAGGGGGCAGGAGCGTGTGTGAAGGTTTCCTCCACAGCTCCACGGTGTTAGGATGATGTAGTGCACTGCTCGGGGTCATGCTCTTGCCTCGGAGAGGTTGTTCTGGAGGTGGTGTGGTGCTTGGTGTGGTTTAAAGCCACAGCGAAGTGTGGGGTATGGACTGTGAGAGCTTTTCTGCTGGAGCAGCACCCACATGGGTGCCGCAGATGCTGGACCAGCAGAAAAGCACCCACGGTCCAGACCTGCAGAGTCTGCATCCCAGGGAGTCTGCAGTCCACAGCATCCACATCCCACAGCAACTGTATCCTGCAGCACCTGCATCCCTCAACACCCATATCCCACATCACCTGCATCCCACAGAATCTGCATCCCACAACACCTGCATCCCACAGAATCTGCATCCCACAGAACCTGCATCCTGCAGCACCTGCATCCCTCAGCACCCATATCCCACATCACCTGCATCCCACAGAATCTGCATCCTGCAACACCTGCATCCCTCAGCACCCATATCCCACATCACCTGCATCCCACAACAACTGCATCCCACAGAACCTGCATCCTGCAGCACCCGCATCCCTCAGCACCCATATCCCACATCACCTGCATCCCACAACTGCATCCCACAGAATCTGCATCCCACAACAACTGCATCCCACAGAACCTGCATCCTGCAGCACCTGCATCCCTCAGCACCCATATCCCACATCACCTGCATCCAACAGAATCTGCATCCCACAACAACTGCATCCCACAGAATCTGCATCCTGCAACACCTGCATCCCTCAGCACCCATATCCCACATCACCTGCATCCCACATCACCTGGAACCCACAGAATCTGCATCCTGCAGCACCTGCATCCCACAGAATCTGCATCCTGCAGCACCTGCATCCTTCAACACCCATATCCCACATCACCTGCATCCCACAGAATCTGCATCCCACAACAACTGCATCCCACATCACCTGGAATCCACAGAATCTGCATCCTGCAGCACCTGCATCCCTCAGCAGCCATATCCCACATCACCTGGAACCCACAGAATCTGCTTCCTACAGCTTCTGCATCCCTCAGTGGCCATATTCTACAGCATCCACATCCCACATCACCTGTATCCCACAAAATATGAATCCTGCAGCACCTGCATCCCACATCATCCTCATCCAACAGCACCTACATCCTGCACTTGGATTCCACAGAATCTGCATCCTGCAGAAACTGCATCCCTCAGCAGCCACATCCTGCAGCACCTGCATCCCACAGAATCTGCATCCTGCAGCATCTGCATCCCACAGAATCTGCATCCTGCAGCACCTGCATCCCACAGAATCTGCATCCTGCAGCATCTGCATCCCACAGAATCTGCAACCTGCAGCATCTGCATCCCACAGCACCTGCATCCCACAGCACCTGCATCCCTCAGTGGCCATGTCCCATGGAATCTGCATCCTGCAGCTTCTGCATCCCACAGAATCTGCTTCCTGCAGCACCTGCATCCCTCAGAGGCCATATCCTGCAGAATCTGCATCCTGCAGCCTCTACATCCCATAGAATCTGCTTCCTGCAGCTTCTGCATCCCTCAGTGGCCGTATTCTACAGCATCCACATCCCACATCACCTGTATCCTGCATCATCCTCATCCAACAGCACCTTCATCCTGCACCATCTACATCCTCCAGCACCTACATCCTGCAGCACCTGCACCCCACAGCACCTCCAACCCACATCATCCTCAGCCAACAGCACCTACATCCTGAATCATCCTTATCCAAAAGCACCTTCATCCTGCAGCATCCACATCCTGCAGCACCTACATCCTGCAGCACCTACATCCCACATCATCCTCATCCAGCAGCACCTTCATCCTGCAGCACCTACATCCCACATCATACAGCATCTTCATCCTGCACCATACACATCCTGCAGCACCTGCATCCTGCAGCACCTGCACCCCACAGCACCTGCAACCCACATCATCCTCAGCCAACAGCACCTACATCCTGCATCATCCTCATCCAAAAGCACCTTCATCCTGCAGCATCTACATCCTGCAGCACCTACATCCTGCATCACCTACATCCCACATCATCCTCAGCCAACAGCACCTGCATCCCACTTCATCCTCAGCCAACAGCACCTGCAGCATCCACATCCTGCAGCACCTGCATCCCACAGCACCTGCATCCCACATCATCCTCATCCAACAGCACCTACATCCTGCAGCACCTGCATCCCACATCATCCTCATCCAGCAGCACCTTCATCCTGCAGCATCCACATCCTGCAGCATCTACATCCCGCAGCACCTACATCCTGCATCACCTACATCCCACATCATCCTCAGCCAACAGCACCTGCAGCATCCACATCCTGCAGCACCTGCATCCCACAGCACCTGCATCCCACATAATCTTCAGCCAACAGCACCTACAGCACCTACATCCTGCAGCATCCACATCCTGCAGCACCTGCACCCCACAGCACCTGCATCCCACATCATCCTCAGCCAACAGCACCTGCATCCTGCACCATCCACATCCTGCAGCCCCTACCTACATCCACAGAATGACTTCAGGATTTGGCCCTGGGCTCCTGGGGATGGGAGTTGGTATTAATTAAGCAGCCTCTGAGCCAAGTCACAGGGCATTTTCCTGGGGATTAATGACAGCCTCAGAGGAGTTAATGACTTGAGATGAAGCCAAAAATCCCATTTACCCCAACTGGTGCTGAGTCCCAGGGATGCTCTGTGCCAAGGTCAGCAGCACCATTTTAAGGGCATTTTAAAAGTTGTAATTATTCTTCTTATTAATAAGAAGAAGAATGAAATGCTGGAAATGGATTCTCCTACTTGCCACAGCCAGGCAGCTCGAGTGGGACATTTTGACAAGGGCTTGGAATGATAGGACAAGAGGGGAATGGATTTAAGCTTGAGGAGGGCAGATTGAGACTGGAGATGAGGAAGGGTGAGGGTGGGGAGAGACTGTCACAGGTTGCCCAGGGAGGTTGTGGAGCACAGAAGCACAGAATGTGATCAAAGATCAAAGATCCCATTCTGTGCTTCTGTGCTCCACAACCTCCCTGGAGGTGTTCAAGACCAGGTTGAATGAGGCTTTGAGCAACCTGTTCTAGTGGGAGGTGTCCCTACCCATGGCAAAAAGGTTGGGACTGGCTGAGCTTTGAGGTCCCTTCCAACCCAACCCATTCTGTGGCTGCTGTGGGCAGGCTCTCAGGAGCAGTGGCTGCACCTCCTGTTCAACCAGGCTAAAAGCAGCTCCTTCCTTCAGCAGCTCTGCCCTGCCCCTCCAGAAGCTTTTGGGGGCAGGAGGGTGTCAGCAGCAGTGTCCTCATCCTCTGCCTGCATGGCTGCACTGGGATGGCAATTGGATGCTCAGGTGACCACAGAATAGCAGGGATTGGAAGGGACCTCTGGAGACCTTCAAGGCAGGGTCAGCTAGGGGAGGTCACTCAGGATCACATCCAGGTGGGGTTTGGATGTCTCCAGAGATGGAGACTCCAGAGCCTCTCTCTGCAGCCTGCTCCAGAGCTCCATCACCCTTAAATTAAAGTTCCTCTTCATGTTTAGGTGGAACTTCTGATGGCAAGATGCAGACTGCCAAGGCAAGAGGACAGGTCACAGGATGACAGAATGAAGCAGGTGGGAAGAGACCTCTGAGATCATCGAGTCCAACCTAGCAGCTAACAGCTCCTAACTCACTAACCCCTGGCACTGAGTGCCTCCTGCAGCCTCCTCTTCAACACCTCCAGGCATGGGGACTCCACCACCTCCCTGGGCAGCCCATTCCAGTGCCAATCACTCTTTCCATGAAGAACTTCCTAACATCCAGCCTGAACCTGCCCTGGCACAGCTTCAGGCTGTGTCCTCTTGTTCTGGCCCTGCTTGCCTGGCAGCAGAGCCCAACCCCACCTGGCCACAGCCTCCCTGCAGGCAGCTGCAGACAGCAATGAGCTCTGCCCTGAGCCTCCTCTGCTGCAGGCTGCACCCCCCCAGCTCCCTCAGCCTCTCCTCACAGGGCTGTGCTCCAGGCCCCTCCCCAGCCTTGCTGCCCTTCTCCAAACACCTTCCAGCACCTCAACAGCTCTCTGCAATGGAGGAGCCCAGAACTGGACACAGCACTGCAGGGGTGGCCTGAGCAGTGCTGAGCACAGGGGCAGAAGGACTGCCCTGCTCCTGCTGCCCACACAGTTGGGGCAGCAGGCAATGTGCTGCAGTGTGGTGCCCAGAGCAGATCAGGATCCAGCCTCTCAGCAATTATCTCTGATAAGTGTTTTAGGGTTGTCATGGCAATGGAAGAGCCTGGCTAATCCTTGGGTTTCCATCTGGAGGAGGAGGAGAGCACCTGGCTGCTGCTCTCCATGCCATGTGGTGACAGGGAGGTCCAGCTGGATGGGGCTGCAAGGCCAATCCTGCCCTTTGTGAGCACTGCCTGTCGAGTGGCACTGCCCCCCTGTCCCTGTTTCTGCCTTCCCCATCACGACTTGGAGGCTTCCAGCAGCAGGGGGGGTCCAGCTCTGGGATCCTCAACATGGGAAGGACATGGAGCTGCTGGAGCAGGTCCAGAGGAGAGCCATGGAAATGATCAGAGGGATGAGGCACCTCTGCTGGGAGGGCAGGCTGAGGGAGCTGGGGGTGTTCAGCCTGGAGAAGGGAAAAAAAGCTCCAGTGAGATCTTAGAGTTGCATTTCAGTGTCTGAAGGGGACCTACAGGAAGGTTGAACAGAAATGCCTGTGGTGATAGGGTGAGGGGGAATGGTTTGAAACTGGAGCAGGGCAGGTTTAGGTTGGACAGCAGGAGGAAGCTCTGCATAATGATGGTGGTGAGAGCCTGGAGCAGGCTGACCAGGAATGGGCTTGAGGCTCCATCCCTGGAGATGTTCAAGATGAGCATTGAGGTGGCCCTGGGCAGCCTGATCTAGTTGGGGATGTCCCTGCTGCCTGCAGAGGGGTTGGACAAGATCACAGGCTCACAGGATCACAGGCTCACAGGATTACAGGATGTCAGGGGTTGAAAGAGACCCAAAGAGATCATCCAGTCCAATCCCCCTGCCACAGCAGCACCACACAATCCAGCTCAGGGCACACAGCAACACATCCAGACAGGCCTGGAAAGGCTCCACACAAGGAGACTCCACAACCTCTCTGGGCAGCCTGTGCCAGGGCTCTGGGACCCTTCCAGGAAAGAAGTTCCCCCTTGTGCTGAGCTGCAACCTCCTGTGCTGCAGCTTCCATCCACTGCTGCTTGTCCTGTGCCAGGGAGCAGTGAGCAGAGCCTGTCCCCACCTCCTGACCCCCAGCTTCAAGGGTCCTTTCCAACCTGCTGCATTCTGTGACTCCAGCTCCTGCCCAGGGATGCAGCTTGAGGGTTGGTGCAGTTGGGGGAAATGTGATCCAGACTTCCCTCTGCCCAAGCATCTGCTGGTGGTGGAAACCAGACCCTGGTCAAATCCTGCCCTTGGCCTTCCCTCTCACCCCAGCTCCATCAGGAGCACACAGAGCTGTGGGCACTGTGCTGAGGAGCACTCAGCCCAGCCAGCATCTCCTGGCCAAGAGGATGTCTCCAGCCAAGCAGCTCACCTCTCTCTAAAGCCAAAAGGGAGCTCAGCACTTTGTGAGGAAGCAGGGACCACTCCTCCCCGTGGTGGGAGCATGTTCACCTCCTGCAGCCTGCTGGAAGCCCAGCACTGCTCCCCTGCTCCAGCCCAGAGCCTTTTCAGCTCCTGAGCTCCTTATAACACTCTCACTCCTATTACTGGAAAGTTTTATAGCCACTCACTGTTGATGATTAATCACCCTGCCTTAATTGCTGCTGCTCTGGCTGGCAGAGGCTCAGCAGGGATTTTATTCCTCTTGGCTGCTTCCCCCAGGTACATTCCAGGACTACTGGGAAGGGTTGAGCAGGAGCAGCTCCACAGCTGAGCTCAGTGGGGTGAAGGTTTGGGTGGTGTCCCTGCACCTGGTGTCAGCTCAAGACCTTGGTGGATGCTCAGCTGCAATCACAACCTGCTCCCATTACACACCCAAACGTGCAGCAACAGCTCTCAGGGTCGTGGGATGGGTGGGATGGGGCAAGTGGGGATGATCCCCATGGATGGGATGGGGCAATTTGGGATGATCCCCATGGATGCTGACATCCTTCTGCAAAAAGCTGGGGACAGGGAGAAGAGGGATGAGCCCCAGCAGCTGTTAAACAACCTTCAGTGGTGTCTGCTGCATGCAAGGGGAATGAGACACAAGCAGCAGCTTCAGCAGGGAGATGAGAACCACCCGAGCTGGAGCATGCCCAGGGCAGGCTGGGATGCACCTGCAAGCAACTGGGATGTTCCCAGGCTCAGGCTGGTTGTAGCTCCCTCTTGCTCTTTGTGGGAAATGCTGGCATTTGGCAAGGAGATCTGGGTCCAGACCATGCCCAGGGTCTGAGCAGCAGCTGCAAACCCAGCAGAGCTGCTGGCACCAAAGGGCAGCCTGCTTCAGTCCCCTTAGGGACCTGCCTGGGGCCCTCCCACTGGGTGGCCCTGCTCATAGAATCACAGACTCACAGAATCAGGCAGGTTGGAAGAGAGCTCCAAGCTCAGCCAGCCCAACCTAGCACCCAGCCCTGCCCAACCAACCACACCATGGCACTAAGTGCCCCAGCCAGGCTTGGCTGCAACACCTCCAGCCACAGCCACTCCACCACCTCCCTGGGCAGCCCATTCCAGTGCCAATCACTCTCTCTGACAACAACTTCCTCCTCACATCCAGCCTAGACCTGCCCTGGCACAGCTTCAGCCTGGTTCCCCTTCTTCTGTCCCTGGCTGCCTGGCAGCAGAGCCCAACCCCACCTGGCTACAGCCTCCCTGCAGGCAGCTGCAGGCAGCAATCAGCTCTGCCCTGAGCCTCCTCTGCTGCAGGCTGCACCCCCCCAGCTCCCTCAGCCTCTCCTCACAGGGCTGTGCTCCAGGCCCCTCCCCAGCCTTGCTGCCCTTCTCCAAACACCTTCCAGCACCTCAGCATCTCTCTGCAATGGAGGAGCCCAGAACTGGACACAGCACTGCAGGGGTGGCCTGAGCAGTGCTGAGCACAGGGGCACAAGAACCTCCCTTGTCCTGCTGGCCACACTGCTCCTGAGCCAGCCCAGGATGCCATTGGCTCTGCTGCCCACCTGGGCACACTGCTGGCTCAGTTACACACCTGTCACACTGTGCCCTGTCCCAACAGAGCAGGTAGGAGCCAGAGGGGCAGAGAGAGCTTTGGCTGCAGCCTTGGTGAGCTGTGGCCTGTGTAAGCATGGCCCTGGGCATCTGGCACACGATGAGCACCCTTCAAGTGTCACCACTTTTCCTGCCTTTCCCAAAACTCCCTCTGGCAGGAGATGAGCAGGGATCATCAGAGACAGTTCCTCACAGATCCTCTCCTTTCAGGCAGCTCAGACTCCTGCCCAGCCCTGTGGGATTGGCCCAGAGATGTGAGCAGTGGAAACCTTCTCCTCCTCCAGTGCTCCAGGGTCAGTATCCCAGCTCCTGATGTCCCTGCAGATCCCACTCAAAACAAACCTTAGGGATGAGAGGATACAACCAGCTTGGAGCTTTGCTGCCTGGAGCAACTCCATGGCCAAAGTAGCAAATCCAGGGAGCAATGGAAGATGTGAGCATGGGAACCAAGGAGTTCCCATCAAGATGCCTCAGCACTTTCTCCACCCCAGAGGGGCTTTGCCTGGCTCAAGTGGCCTTTGGGAGGGTTTTTAGAATCATAGAATCACAGAATCAGGCAGGGCTGGAAGGGACCACAAGGAGCAGCCAGTCCCAACCCCCTGCCATGCCCAGGGACACCCTACCCTAGAGCAGGCTGCACACAGCCTCAGCCAGCCTGGCCTCAAACACCTCCAGCCATGGGGCCTCAACCACCTCCCTGGGCAACCCATTCCAGCCTCTCACCACTCTCCTGCTCAGCAACTTCCTCCTCACCTCCAGCCTCACTCTCCCCACCTCCAGCTTTGCTCCATCCCCCCCACTCCTGCCACTCCCTCACAGCCTCAAAAGTCCCTCCCCAGCTTTTTTGGAGCCCCCTTCAGATCCTGGCAGGCCACAAGAAGGTCCCCTGGGAGCCTCCTCTGCTCCAGCCTGCACAGCCCCAACTCTTTCAGGCTGTGCTCACAGCAGAGCTGCTGCAGCCTCTGAGCATCCTCCTGGCCCTGCTCTGGACACTCTCCAGCATCTCCACAGCCCTCTTGTCCCAGGGGCTCCAGAGCTGGATGCAGGACTCCAGGGGGGGTCTCAGCAGAGCAGAGCAGAGGGGGAGAATCCCCTCCCTGGCCCTGCTGGCCACACTGCTGCTGCTGCAGCCCAGGCTCTGCTTGGCTTTCTGGGCTGCAAGTGCACACTGCTGGCTCCTGCTGAGCTTCTCCTCCAGCAGCACCCCCAAGTGCCTCTCCTCAGGGCTGCTCTCCAGCCTGGCACTGCCCAGCCTGGATTGGTGCTTGGCATTGCCTCGACCCAGCTGCAGGACCTTGCCCTTGGTCTTGTTGCACCTCCTGAGCTTGGCTTGTGCCCAGCTCTCCCTTTTGTGTGAGTTTAAATGATTTTGCTGGTGAAGTGGCTTCACCTCTGGCAGTTCTTCTCCCCTCAGTGTGGGGGTGGAGGATCTCCATCTGGCTCTGCCCATGCTCTCCAGCCAGCCCCAGTGCCCCACGCAGCCACAGTGTCCTTTGCTGACACGGGGAGAGCCCAGGACGCTGCTGCCAGAGCTGCCTTCACCTTGCCTGCACTTCCAGGCTGAATAATTGAAAGCTCATGGCAATGGGCACAAATATTTAATGGCTTGTTCATCAAACATTCACCCTTCTTAAAGCTGTCATCTCGGGTGTCTGACAGGGCTGGAGAAGAGGCAGCTGGGAGGCACGGGGAGGGCAGCAAGGAGGAGATGCTCTGGGCAGAAAAGAACCTGCAGAGGCTCAGCAGTTTAGTTTATGCCATGGGTCCACGGGCAGCTGGCCTGGGCAGGGGCTGCCTCAGTGCTGGAGCTCTCCTTGCTGAGCAGGGAGGGATGAAAAAGGGCATCTGAGTGCAGTGGTGCCAGCAGCTCATGCTCACCGCTTCCATCTGCTCTGCTACAGCATCCCCTGCCCCGGGGGGGGACATTGCATGCACTCAGCCACTTCACTTCGGTCCTTTTCTCCTCTTCCTGCTTAAGAGCCATCCCAAGACGCTTTGGGATGCACCCAGATGGCACTGGTGGGCAGTGCTTGGGCTGGCATAGGGCTGGGTGCCAGGGCAGATGTGCACAGGCTGATCACTTTTCTTCTGGGCTGCCAAGCAGGAGGTGGTGGGGATGGCTCAGAGGCCTGGAGCCCCCAAAAAGCCAGCAGCAGGCATGGCACAGAGATACAAAAGGCAGCCTTGCTTAGCAGGGTGTGTGTAAGGAGGAGTCTCCCTGGCAGGATGGCAAAGCAGAGGGGTACTGGAAGTGATGCTTTGAACAGGGCATCCCTCTTGGTGGGTGAGGTGGCACCTGGGACCCACCGTGGCACCCAGGAGCCCCAGCCCACCTCCTGCTGTGTCCCTCACCCTGCCCTTACCATGGACACATCAAGTCCTCACTGCAGCAAGAGCAAGCTGTGAGGGGAGTCCCTTTTCTGCCGGGGGTGGACAGAGCAGGCAGCTCCCCTCCCTCCCCCCTGCTCTCCTCCAGCTTTCTCCTCTCTAGTTAACACTCTCCTTAATTAATTCCTCTAATGGGCTCTTTGCATTCAGCTCAGACAGGGCTGAGGCCAGCAGGGCCACGGAGTGCTTTGGGCTGGCAGGGTGGCTCAGGGGGTGCTGAGCAGCTGCGGGAGGGGGCTGGAGCCGGGGGGGGCTGTCCCCATCAGCACCCCGTGCAGGGTGGGCAGCAGACAGCAGGGTTTAGGCTCTGCAGGAGCAGTCACTGCCTCTTCCCTGGCTGGCCCCCGGTGACCTGCGGGGCTGGAAGGGAGCCGGGAGGCAGCAGCACCTCCGCCAGCAGCGCGGGGCCGGCAGGTTCGCTCCCCTTATGGAAAGGCATTTGGAGATGAGCAGGCTGCTGGGGCTGTTTATTCCTGGCAGCCCTTGGCTGGTGGCAGGGAGCAGGATTACATCAGTGAGGAGCAGGGCACCTGCTGCCAAGTTGCCCTCGGAGGCTCCCGGGGCTGGGCACGGCTGGCTCCGTCCAGCAGAAACTAGCCGGGGAGGTGCCCATCTGCAGGGGGGTGAGGGATGGATGCTCGGTAACAGCAGGGGCCATGCCCTGAGCATCTTCCCTCCTCTGCCAGGGATCTGTTGCTCCTAGGAGGAGCTCAGCTCCACAACCGCTGAGGCTGCAGATGGAAGAGAAGGGAGGAGAGAGCCGCAGGAGCGCTCCGGGAGCAGAGGCTTCGGGAGACACAGAGCAGATTGCTCCCAGCTCGGCTCCTCTGACAGCCAGCAGCAGGTCGTGGCATTGTCCCAGCTAGGGGAAGGGGAAGCAGCCAAGGCTCAGAGCACTCTCCAGAAGCGCTGGGGGAGAGAGAAGGTCCTCAAAGCGGGGACAAGGCAGGTTTGGGGGTGCAGAGCACGGAGCTCCTCTGGAGACCTGGAGCCAAGCCGGGAGGAGTCCTGAGCTCTGCCTTTGCTCGGCTGCAAGCTCTGGGCTCTGCCAGCCCCCAGCTCTTCCCGGTCGGGCTGCAGGGGATGCTCGGAAGTGCAGGCTGTCATTAGAAGCTGCCTGCCAGAGCAGGTTAATGTCCTGGTGGCCTCGGGGCTGGCGGAGGCACAGGGCCAGGGAAGGCAGCAGGGCTGCAGCAGACCTCACTGCCTCGGCCCCTGCGAGCTTGCCTGAGCCTCAGTCCTTGTTCCATCCATCAGTGCTGCTCACCAGGTGGTTGTCCTCCAGAGCCAGTACCAGCACCTGTGCCTCTTGCCTCTGCCCATCCTTCTGCCCCCCATCCACAGGGCAGCTGTGTCCTGCTGCCTGCCTGTCCCAGTGCAGGCTGGGGCTGACCTGCTGGGGAGCAGCACTGGGAGAAGCACCTGGCAGTGCTGGGGGGCAAGGTCAGCATGAGCCAGCAGTGTGCCCTCGTAGTCAGGAAGGCCAAAGGGCTCCTGGGTGCATCGAGTGTGGCCAGCAGCAGGTGAGGGTAGGTTCTCCTTCCCCTCTATTCTGCCCTGCTGAGGCCACATCTGGAGTCATGCCTCCAGTTCTGGGCATTCAAGTTCAAGAGAGACAGGGAACTACTGGAGAGAGTCCAATGGAGGCTGCACAGGTCCTGAGGGGTCCTGGAGCATCCCTGTGAGGAGCAAAGCCTGAGAGCTCCTGGGGCTGTGGGGCCTGGAGAACAGTAGCCCCAGAGGGGACCTGAGCAAAGCTCTGCAAGAGCTGAAGAACTGCACCCCCTGTCTGCAGAGGGCACCTCTCTGGCCCACAGTGGGTTTGCTGTCCACCAGCACTCCAGCAGAAGGTCCTGGGAGCACTGCTGGACACCAAGGTCCCCAGGAGCCAGCAGTGTGCTCCCATGCCCAAGGAAGCCATGCTCTTGGGGTGCATGATGGAGAGCGTGGCCAGCAGGTGGGAGCTTCTCCTCCACCTCTGCTCTGCCCTAGGGAACTCCTGCATCAATGTCCAACAAAGGACCATGAAGATGCTGAGGGCGCCTGGAGCATCTCTGTGAGGAGCAAAGCCTGAGAGCTCCTGGGGCTATGGAGCCTGGAGAAGAGCAGCCCCAGAGGGGACCTGAGCAATGCTCAGCAAGAGATAAAGGAGCTGTGGGGAGCAAGGGTATGGTGCTGGGCTCTTGTCAGTGGTGCCCAGGGACAGGACAAAGGGCAGTGGGCACAAACTGGAACCCAGGAGGTCCCATCTGAACAGGAGGAGAAACTTCTTTAGTGTGAGGGTCTTGGAGGCCTGCAGCAGGCTGCCCAGAGAGGCTGTGGAGCCTCCTTCTCTGCAGGCTTTCAAAACCTACCTGGATGTGTCCCTGTCTGATTTCCCCTGGGTGATCCTGCTCTAGCAGAAGGGTTGGACTGGATGATCCCTTCCAAGCTCTCTTCCAAGCCTCTCCACTCTGTGACTCTCTGCTTCCTGGCCACACAGCCATCTGCCTGTCCCTGCACTTGTCTCTCTATCCCTCCACATCCATCACTCTTCTCACTTCTGTCTGTCCTGTGCCCCAAGGTTTGCATTATTCTCCACCTTCCTCACAGCATCTATTAACCTATCACACTCACTCCTCATCCTCCTGCTCAGGTGCTGGCTTAGGGCTGCAGGGGATGTTTAAGGGACACCACTTCCCCAGCTGGAGCTCTCCTGAGCTTTCTCAGGGTATCATAGAATCACAGAATCTAGCAGGTTGGAAGAGAGCTCCAAGCTCAGCCAGCCCAAACTAGCACCCAGCCCTGCCCAACCAACCAGACCATGGCACTAAGTGCCCCAGCCAGGCTTGGCTGCAACACCTCCAGCCACAGCCACTCCACCACCTCCCTGGGCAGCCCATTCCAGTGCCAATCACTCTCTCTGCCAGCAACTTCCTCCTCACATCCAGGCTAACCCTGCCCTGGCACAGCTTGAGGCTGTGTCCCCTTCTTCTGTTGCTGGCTGCCTGGCAGCAGAGCCCAACCCCACCTGGCTACAGCCTCCCCACAGCACTCAAGGTGTGGCCTCATTGTCCTCAGCAGCTTCAACAGCCACCAGCCTGAAGCAGCAAAACCTCCTCCTTTGGAGCTTCCTTGAGGACTCAGTGATGGAGTGCACAGCCTACCTGCCCCGAGGCAATGGGTTCAGCACCATCCTGGCTCCTGATGGCCAGCCAGCAAGCAAGCCTGTGGCCTGGAGTGCTGTGTCCAGTTCTGGGCTCCTCCATTGCAGAGAGATGTTGAGGTGCTGGAAGGTGTTTGGAGAAGGGCAGCAAGGCTGGGGAGGGGCCTGGAGCACAGCCCTGTGAGGAGAGGCTGAGGGAGCTGGGGGGGTGCAGCCTGCAGCAGAGGAGGCTCAGGGCAGAGCTCATTGCTGCCTGCAGGGAGGCTGTAGCCAGGTGGGGTTGGGCTCTGCTGCCAGGCAGCCAGCAACAGAAGAAGGAGACACATCCTCAAGCTGTGCCAGGGCAGGTTGAGGCTGGATGTTGTTAGGAAGTTGTTGTCAGAGAGAGTGATTGGCACTGGAATGGGCTGCCCAGGGAGGTGGTGGAGTGGCTGTGGCTGGAGGTGTTGCAGCCAAGCCTGGCTGGGGCACTTAGTGCCATGGTGTGGTTGGTTGGGCAGGGCTGGGTGCTAGGTTGGGCTGGCTGAGCTTGGACCTCTCTTGGAGCTCTCTTCCAGCCTGCTTGATCCTATGATCCTATGCCCTCTTGATTCTCCCAGCTCTGTGTGGTGCTGAGCTGCTGGCCAGGCAAGGCAAGGTTGGACGTGGCACTTGGTGCCATGGTCTGGCCTTGAGCTCTGTGGTAAAGGGTTGGACTTGATGATCTGTGAGGTCTCTTCCAACCCTGATGATACTGTGATACTATGATATGATACTATGATACTGCTGCCTCCCACAGAAATCTGGCCCCACTTAAGACCAGAGCCAAGAGCCATCAGGTCCTTGACACAGAGCCCATCACCAGGGAGCTGGTCACCAGTTAGGCAGGCCCCAGGAGAGCTGGAACCAGTCTGACATCCCCAGCATGAGTCACCTGAGCTTTCCCTGTCAACCAGCAGCAAACAACTCTTCTGCCTTAGAAGTTGTGTCCCAGTTTCTGTGGCTGTTTACATTCAACTCCCTTCCAGGATTTGCTTTGCTCCATTTTCTGCTGTTGTTTAATGTAATTTCATCAGCCATTAGCTCAGGACACAGCTCAGCTCCACTGGCACTTACCACAGGGTTGAGTGGTTTGGGTTTTTGTTTGTTGGCTTTTCCCCCCCCTCTCTCTCCCCCAAACCATCTTCAGTTGAGAAATGATGGAGCTGCTTTGGCAGCAGAGCCTCCCCCCCAGCCCCTCAGTGTGACCTGGCAGTGGTTGGAGTGCCCATGGAGGTTGTGCAGCACCAAACCAGCATCCTTCATCCTTTGGGAGCCCTGAGCTGCTGCTACCCAACCCTGGGGAGTGACCTTTTGGCTTCTCCACCTGCAAGTTGGTGATTTCCTGGCTGGGGGGGGGAGGTTGGATGTAGGGAGGTGAATTTGTTTCTGTGCAGACTGTACAAAGAGGGAGAATTGAGTGCTGAGGCACAGACACACTTTCACTTCCCTTCAAGCTAAGAATAGCACCCAATGCCTTCAGCAGGGACTGCAGCCAGCAGGCTTCCCCTGCCTCCTCCTGCAGCACAGCAGAGGAGGGTGGGGGGGAAACTGAGGCACAGAAACCCTTAACCCAGATAAAGGAAGGGGTTAGGAAAAGGCTTGTGCAGTCCTTGCACCCTGTGCCACCCTGCAAGCACCTCAACATCTTTCTTAAACTGAGGGCCCCAGAACTGGACACAGCACTCAAGGTGTGGCCTCATTGTCCTCAGCTGCTTCAGCAGCCACCAGCCTGAAGCAGCAAAACCTCCTCCTTTGGAGCTTCCTTGAGGGATCAGTGATGGAGTGCACAGCCTACCTGCCCCGAGGCAATGGGCTCAGCACCATCCTGGCTCCTGGTGGCCAGCCAGCAAGCAAGCCTGTGGCCTGGAGTGCTGTGTCCAGTTCTGGGTTCCTGAATTGCAGAGAGCTGTTGAGGTGCTGGAAGGGGTTTGGAGAAGGGCAGCAAGGCTGGGGAGGGGCCTGGAGCACAGCCCTGTGAGGAGAGGCTGAGGGAGCTGGGGGGGTGCAGCCTGCAGCAGAGGAGGCTCAGGGCAGAGCTCATTGCTGTTTACAACTACAAGGCTGCCAGGTGCTGGAGGCCATTCCCTGTCCTTGCCTGGTGCCAGGTGACATAAACTGATCCAAACCATCCCAGCCTGGCAGAAAGTGAGGTTCCTGCACTCCAGTGCTGGCCCTAGAGAGTGTGGTCCCAAAGGCTTCCTGACAGCTGGAGCTGAGTCAAAAGGACCAGAGCAGAGCAGTTGCTTTGGAAGGGCTCTTGCAGCCTCAGCTCCCCTCGGGGCTTGGCCCCAGTGACAAGGAGCAAGGCAGCTGGGAACATGGGGCTGGGGTAAGTGGGGACACTGCCTCTGCAGCACGCTGGGTGCAGCTCCTCCAGCAGCTCTTCACTCTGCAGTGACAGCCCCTGGGGCTGGCAGCATCCTGAAAATCAGCTTTGCAGCACTCCCAGGCTCCTGCTAAAAAAAAAACCACCCAAACCAACCAAAACCCCCAAAGGCTCCCCCCAGATTGCAGCTGTCCCAAAGCCAGGAGCTTCCTGCTGGAGATCTCCAACCTCTGCTGTCCTCTGGCCAGGCACAGAGGCTTTGCCACAGTTCTCAAGCCCTTCCCAACTGATCAAGCCACTCTGCTGCCTCCTTTTGCAAGCAGATCATCTGTGATAGCTAATGAGTGAATCCAGAATTAATTGCAGGGGTAAGTCCACTCCTAATTAGCAACAGATTTAGGGAATGGGCACTAGGAGAGCTCTTTGGCTCTCGAGTTGCCTCTAGTTGATCATGGGTTGGGGATTAGAGTCTGTGGGGCTTTTTAATTCCTAATTGAGGAGCTGATTAAAGCTGAGTTTAGTGCACTTGGAGGATGCAGCCTGAGAGGGTTGTGAAGCTGGGGATGCTGCTGTGGTTTGTGTCAGTGGTGCTTGGCTGAGGAGCCAGGCTGGATCCAGCCTGCCTGGGAGTCCTTTTGCTGCCAGAGAAGGTGTGAAGGTGGCCAAGAGCTGTGAGGTGCCTGGCTCTGATGGGAAGGTGGAGCAAAGCTGCCCAGCACCTGGGTGTGAGGCTTTTGCCAGCTGCTTTTCAGGCTCCCAGGGTGTGCTGGAATGAACCTTTCACTGTGTTAGCAGACTGGTAGCTGGTGGGGCAATGGGTCTGAGCCTTTTGGATGTGTGGGTGCTTCAGGGTGGGGTTCTGGAGGTCTGCCAGTCCCCTTTGGTGGCAGCTCCTCCTCCTCCACAGCTCACACTGCCCCTCCTGGCTGCCCCTAACACATGCCAGGGCAGGAAGGGGCTTGCTGCATCCATCTCTCTCCCAGCTCCCTCCATGCTCTTCTGCTACATCTCTGGACTCTGTCCTCAGCAGAGCTGTGCCCAGGAATGCAGGAGCCAAACCCTGCTGCTCTGCTGGGCTGCAATAAGCATCGTGCTGCACCCAAGGGCTGGCTGCTGGGCACCCCAAAGACCCACTTTGGAGCTGGGCTCAGGGGAATGAGAACCACAGAACTGCCTGCTCACAAGAGACCTTAAAATCCTGGAGTCCACCCCCAACCTAACATCTCCCTGCACACAACTGTCAGACCATGGCCCTCAGCTCCTGTCCTTGGGAATCTCCTGTGCTGGGAGCAGAACCAGGCAAGTCCTCCGCTCGCAGGCGATGCTGTGATGCCAGAGATGATGCTCATCCTCCATGGGTGGTTAGTTCAGGGCTGATGAAGCTAAGAGACAGCTGAGGGGAAAAATAAACACACACACACCCCCCCAAAAAAAAAAACCAAACTCAAACCCAACAGCCCAAAGTGCTCAGAGGAGAAATGTCCAGGGACTGGGCAAGTTTCCGTCAGCGCTGCACTGGAAAATCTTAGTGGGGAGCAAGAGGGAAGGAAGCAGCTTCTGCTTTCTGATAGTGGTTCCTGTCACAGCCCCTGGAGCAGAGGGTGTGTGCAGAAGGGAGTTTAGTCATCGAGGGCAGATCCTGCTGCCCGTTCCAGGGGCCTCTGCGGAGCCCTTTGCCTTTAAAGGCATCGCCTGAATCACGCTGCCCGCGGGGCTGCTCCTGCCCTGGCTCCATCGCCCAAGGCTGCTGTGCTGGCTGTCAGCTGATAGCCCACGACACAAAGCATCTGATCTGTCCAGGAGATGGACACTCAGAGCCAGGGCTGCTGGAGGCACTTGGCTGGGTCATAGAAGCATTGAACATCATAGAATCATCATAGAATCATAGAATCATAGAGTCACAGAATCAACCAGGTTGGAAGAGAGCTCCAAGCTCATCCAGTCCAACCTATCCCCCAGCCCTATCCAATCAACCAGACCATGGCACTGAGTGCCTCATCCAGGCTTTTCTTGAAGACCCCCAGGGATGGTGCCTCCACCACCTCCCTGGGCAGCCCATTCCAATGCCAATCACTCTCTCTGCCAACAACTTCCTCCTAACATCCAGCCTAGACCTACCCTGGCACAACTTGAGACTGTGTCCCCTTGTTCTGTTGCTGGTTGCCTGGGAGAAGAGGCCAACCCCATCTGGCTACAGCCTCCCTTCAGGTAGTTGTAGACAGTAATAAGATCACCCCTGAGCCTCCTCTTCTCCAGGCTGCACCCCCCCCAGCTCCCTCAACCTCTCCTCATAGGATTTGTGCTCCAGGCCCCTCACCAGCTTTGTTGCCCTTCTCTGGACATATTCCAGCACCTCAACATCTTTCTTGAATTGAGGAGCCCAGAACTGGACACAGCACTCAAGGTGTGGTCTGAGCAGTGCTGAGTACAGGGGCAGAATAACCTCCCTTGTCCTGCTGCCCACACTGTGCCTGATGCAGGCCAGGATGCCATTGGCTCTCTTGGCCACCTGGGCACACTGCTGGCTCATCTTTAGCCTACTATCTATCAGTACCCCCAGGTCCCTTTCCTCCTGGCTGCTCTCAGCCACTCCATCCCCAGCCTGTAGTGCTGCTTGGGGTTGTTGTGGCCAAAGTGCAGAACCCTGCACTTGGCCTTGTTAAATCTCATCCCCTTGGCCTCTGCCCACCCATGCAGCCTGTCCAGGTCCCTCTGCAGGGCTCTCCTACCTTCCAACAGATCAACACCTGCTCCTAGCTTGGTGTCATCTGCAAACTTACTGATGCTGGACTCAATCCCCTCGTCCAGGTCATCAATAAAGATATTGAACAGGACTGGGCCCAGCACTGATCCTTGGGGAACACCACTAGTGCCAGCTGCCAGCTGGATGTGGCACCATTCACCACCACTCTCTGGGCTCTGCCATCCAGCCATCAGAATGGTTTAGGTTGGAAGGGACCTCAGAGATGATTTACTCCAACCTCCCACAGGCAGGGACACCTCTTGAGTGGAGGCTGGGATGGAAGCAGGAGTGCAGGGTGATATTAGTCAAAGGAGGACTAGGACAAAGGATCACAGGATCATAGGATGTAAGGGGTTGGAAGGGACCTCCACAGACCATCAAATCCAACCCCCCCTGCCAGAGCAAGACATAGAAGCCAGCACAGGTTGTGTGCTGGAGCTGTGAGTCCTGCAGGGCTGGAGGGCTCAAACCTCCCCAGCCCCTCCTTGGTGGCAGGCAGCATCTTTGCCTCCTCTCCCTGCTGCAGGCTTCCCCTTGCCTTGCTTCCTCCTGTGCTAACTTTGCAGAGGGAAAGCTGAGCCCACGCCTGCTGCTGTGGTGGACTCGAGGGACCACATCAGGCCTCTTCCTCCTCCCCATCTGCTCAGGGTGTTGCCCACAGCTACTGACTGCAAGGAGAGAGAATCCATTGCAGAATCACAGAATTAATGGGGCTGGAAGGCACCTCTGGAGATCACCCAGCCCAGCTCCCCCCTCTGCCAGAGCAGGTCAACCCAGAGCAGGTTGCACAGGATGGCATCCAGGCAGGTTTGGAATGGCTCCAGAGATGGAGACTCCAGCACCTCTCAGCCCAGAGGCCTGGATGCTGATGCCTGCAGCCAACTTCCATCTCAGCAGAGCAGAATCATTTCTGTGGAGCTCAGGAAAGAGCACAAAGGTTCCACTCCCAAAGGTTCTGCTCCCGTGTGGACAGCTGCAGGTGCTTGGCTCGGGTCTTGCTCTGCAAGCTGTGGGCTTAGAGTATTTACAAACACTCTTACAGAGCTCCCCAGCTGCCAGACCACACAGCACACAGCCCTGGCAGCTGCTGCACCACTCAGCTCAGCACAGAGAGTCCCAGCCACGGGCTGGTGGTCCTGCTTCTGACCACCTGCCCTGGGTAGAGCCACCTTAAGCAGCATCCCAGTCCTGTGGAGATGCAACAGCTGCACCCCCTGTCTGCAGAGGGCACCTCGCTGGCTCACAGTGGGTTTGCTGTCCACCAGCACTCCAGCAGAAGGTCCTGGGAGCACTGCTGGACACCAAGGTCCCCAGGAGCCAGCAGTGTGCTCCCATGCCCAAGGAAGCCATGCTCTTGGGGTGCATGATGGAGAGCGTGGCCAGCAGGTGGGAGCTTCTCCTCCACCTCTGCTCTGCCCTAGGGAACTCCTGCATCAATGTTCAACAAAGGACCATGAAGATGCTGAGGGGGCCTGGAGCATGTCTGTGAGGAGCAAAGCCTGAGAGCTCCTGGGGCTATGGAGCCTGGAGAAGAGCAGCCCCAGAGGAGATCTGAGCAATGCTCAGCAAGAGATAAAGGAGCTGGGGGGGGGTGGGGGGAAGGTGCTGGGCTCTTGTCAGTGGTGCCCAGGGACAGGACAATGGGCAGTGGGCACAAACTGGAACCCAGGAGGTTCCATCTGAACAGGAGGAGAAACTTCTCCATTGTAAAGGTGCAGGAGGCCTGGAGGAGGCTGCCCAGAGAGGCTGTGGAGCCTCCTTCTCTGCAGAGCTTCCAACCTCACGTGGCCACTGTCATCCTGGGGCAAGCTGCTGTGAGTGCCCTGCTTTAGCAAGGGGGCTTGGACTGAATGGTCTCCAGAGGTCCCTTCCACCTACCCTCACCATGCTGAGACTCTGATCTGCTGCAGCATCCCCCTGCCTGGGCAGGAGATGCTCTCACACCCTCTTGGCTTCTCTCTCCAAAGCCAAAGCTGCTGCACTTCTTTCTCCCCTCTCTGCTGGGAGCTCTGCTGAAGCCTTCTCCATCCCCATCCCTTATGCATGCAATGTGTCATGCCTGACCCGGGGTCACCATGAGCTGCCAGCCCTGCTGCTGCCTGGCAAGACTAACCCAGCCCTTGGCCTCTCTTAGCTAATTGCTTCTCAGGAGCTTAGAGCTTGCCAGCCTTTGGGCCTCCCAGTATCTCTCAGGCTGCTTTATCACTGCCATGTCCTACATGGAGCAAACTGGGGCTGGCAGATGAAAAGAAGGGGGGGGAAAAGCAAAGGGAATAAAAAAAAGGGAAGGGGGAGGGGGTGGGAAAGGAGGAGGGAAACGTGTTGGTGGCAGTGGAAATCAAGGGCAGGTTCAGACGTCACAGCAGAGGAGAGGATCAGCAGCCTCAGCAGTCAGCAGGGAAATAAGTTGCTGGCGTCACTGCTGATGTGAGCCACAGGCACATCTTGCAGAGCAGCTACAGCTGTGCCATGCTTGCAGCACCAGCCCAGCTCCTGCAGCCTTCACAGCAGGCTCTGGTGCTCAGGATTTGAGGTCACTCCACTGCATGCTCTCCTCTGGCCTGTATCTTGCTGAGCTAGGGGGGGGGTCCTGCGCTCCAGAGGATGCCAAGAGGGACAGAGAGAGGCTGGTGGAGGCTCCAGGCTGGTGGAGGGAGTGAAGCATCTCTCTTAGGAGAGATCTGGGACTGTTTAGCCTGGAGAGGAGCAGCCTCAGAGGGGATCTGAGCAGTGGTCATCAATATCTGAAGGTGGGTGTCAAGAAGAAGGGGCCAAGAATTGCTCAGTCATGCCCTGGGATAGGATGAGGGGCAGTGGGCACAAACTGGAACCCAGGAAGAAGAAGGGGCCAGGAACTGTTCAGTCGTGCCCAGGGACAGGATGAGGGGCAGTGGGCACAAACTGGAACCCAGGAAGAAGAAGGGGCCAGGAACTGCTCAGTTGTGCCCAGGGACAGGATGAGGGGCAGTGGGCACAAACTGGAACCCAGGAAGAAGAAGGGGCCAGGAACTGCTCAGTCGTGCCCAGGGACAGGATGAGGGGCAGTGGGCACAAACTGGAACCCAGGAAGAAGAAGGGGCCAGGAACTGCTCAGTTGTGCCCAGGGATAGGATGAGGGGCAGTGGGCACAAACTGGAACCCAGGAAGTTCTCCCTCAACACAAGGAGAAACTTGTTTGGTGGGAGGGTGCTGGAGGCCTGGAGGAAGCTGCCCACAGGGGTTGTGGAATCTTCTCTGGACAGCTTCCAACCTCACCTTGGCCATTGTGCTCCAGGGCAAGCTGCTGTGGGTGCCCTGCTTGAGCTTAGGATAATAGAATCAAGCAGGTTGGAAGAGACCTCCAAGCTCAGCCAGTCCAACCTAGCACCCAGCCCTATCCAGTCAACCAGACCATGGCACTAAGTGCCTCATCCAGGTTTTTCTTGAACACCTTGGACTGGATGATCTCCAAAGGTCCCTTCCAACCTCTACCATTCCATGCTGTCTACAACTACCTGAGGGGTGGTTGTGGCCAGGAGGAGGTTGCTCTCTTCTCTCAGGTGGCCAGCACCAGAACGAGAGGACACAGCCTCAGGCTGTGCCAGGGGAGATTTAGGCTGGAGGTGAGGAGAAAGTTCTTCCCTGAGAGAGTCATTGGCCACTGGAATGGGCTGCCCGGGGAGGTGGTGGAGTCGCCGTCCCTGGAGCTGTTCAAGGCAGGACTGGACGTGGCACTTGGTGCCATGGTCTGGCCTTGAGCTCTGTGCTAAAGGGTTGGACTTGATGATCTGTGAGGTCTCTTCCAATCCTAATACTGTGATACTGTGATACTGTGATATGACTCTGTGACCAGGAGGTTGGGTCCTGTCTGGGGGCAGCAGAGCCCTCAGTGCCCTCCTGTTGTTGGGGGCACTGCTGGGGTGCCAAGGGATGGAGCTCAGCATCAGGTGAGGACAGCTGGTCAGGATCCAGGAGAGATTCAGAGCCTGAGCATGGCTGGTGCCATGTGCTGGGGCAGTGCCTTCCAGGACAGGTGGGTGGGAGGCCCCTGTCACCCTCCCAGATGAGACAGGGACCTCTCTCCCAGCCTGGATGCTGAGCCAAGGCTTGGTGTCTGCTCTCAGCTTGAGACAGGCCAAGGGAAGGTGCCCTCACCCTCACAGTGGGCATCACCCAACTCCTCCAGCACTCCTCATTGGCTGCTTTCCATTTCACCTCCAGCCTTCCACCCAGAGATGCTCACAGCTGCAGCCAGCCCCAGCCCTGCTCCTGCCTCTGCTTTCCTCAGTGCTTTGCAGATGCCCTGAGCTTCATCTCCCCCTCTCATGACTCATTTCTTTCTCACTCAGGCTTTAATTTTTCAAGAGGCTCTCCTGGGTGCAGAAGGTTTAATACCTGCAGAGCCTCCCTCCCAGCAGGTACCACTGAGCTTTCCAAAGCAGTGTGGACAGGGATGTGGCAGGAGGGATGGATGGAGCTGGTGGCCCTGAGCTGCTCCCAGGACCACGCTGAGACAGACACACAGCAGATGGAGCCCAAGCTGGGAATTCCAAGCTGGGAATAAAGATTCCATGCTGCCTGCAGGGCTATTCCCACAGAAGAAGGAGGCAGAAGGGATGGAGATGGTCATGGCAGAGTGCCTGGGATGGGTAGAAAGCACTGACTGAGAGCTGTGGGGGACAGAGAAAACATTTTGGCTTTGGGAGGATTCCCCAGGTCCTGCCACACTTTGCAGCTTGGGATAAGCCACAGCTTCCCACACTGGCTCCAGGGACAGGGAGGCTTGTGGAGGGTGGGGGGGATAAGCCACAGCTTCCCACACTGGCTCCAGGGACAGGGAGGCTTGTGGAGGGTGGGGGGGATAAGTCACAGCTTCCCACACTGGCTCCAGGGACAGGGAGGCTTGTGGAGGGTGGGGAAAGGCTTCAGCAAGATCTTGACCTCGCTCAGCTCTGGCTCTGCTGATGCTCTCCTGGGGAGGAGCTGAAGCTGCCTCAAAGCCTTTGTTTTCTGCCAGGGAGGCAGCAGGTTTGCTGTCCCCGTTGAGGGGTGACAGGAGTTGATTCCCTGCTCCTTTCCCAGTAGGCTGAGGAGGAGCAGCAGGTGAGAGAGAGGTTGAGGTGCAGCCAGCCCAGCACCTGAGCCTGTTTGCTGCTCTTTGGATAACGGAGCTGCTGTTTGGACAGCGATAGGAGAGCTGCCAGCTGCTGTTTGCTCTGTGTGTTGGCTTTGTGAATGCCAGAGTGGGAGGTGCAGAGCTCTTACCCTGCTCCAGCTCTCTCCATGCACCAGGACCCTGCCAGGTGGCAGCTGACTAAAGAAGAATTTGTAGGGTGCAGCATGGGGGTGCTGGGAGGGAGGAGCTGCAGAGGAGGCAGCAGTGCCCAGGTGGGCAGCAGAGCCAATGGCATCCTGGGCTGGCTCAGGAGCAGTGTGGGCAGCAGGACAAGGGAGGTTCTTGTGCCCCTGTGCTCAGCACTGCTCAGGCCACCCCTGCAGTGCTGTGTCCAGTTCTGGGCTCCTCCATGGCAGAGAGATGTTGAGGTGCTGGAAGGTGTTTGGAGAAGGGCAGCAAGGCTGGGGAGGGGCCTGGAGCACAGCCCTGTGAGGAGAGGCTGAGGGAGCTGGGGGGGTGCAGCCTGCAGCAGAGGAGGCTCAGGGCAGAGCTCATTGCTGCCTGCAGCTGCCTGCAGGGAGGCTGTGGCCAGGTGGGGTTGGGCTCTGCTGCCAGGCAGCCAGGGACAGAAGAAGGGGCCACAGCCTCAAGCTGTGCCAGGGCAGGTCTAGGCTGGATGTTGTTAGGAAGTTGTTGTCAGAGAGAGTGATTGGCACTGGAATGGGCTGCCCAGGGAGGTGGTGGAGTGGCTGTGGCTGGAGGTGTTGCAGCCAAGCCTGGCTGGGGCACTTAGTGCCATGGTGTGGTTGGTTGGGCAGGGCTGGGTGCTAGGTTGTGCTGGAGGAGCTTGGAGCTCTCTTCCAACCTGCCTGATTCTCTGATTCTATGACTCTGTGCCTGGGTGATTTGGCTGGTTGCAGGTCACCCTCTCCTGCAGCCCTTGGCAGGTTGTGCCCAAGCTCCTGGAGCAACACCTGCAGCAGATACCCTGTGCATGGGGCTGGAAGTGAGCAGGGCAGAAGCTTCTGGATGAGAATTAGAGACAGAAGCCAGAAAGGGAACTTTGTGGTTGTTCTGTTCTTAGAGGTCTTGCTGTGACAGGACATGGGGACATGGTTTGAAACTAAAAGAGGGGAGAGTCAGACTGGAGAGGAGGGAGAAATGTTGGACACTGAGGGTGGTGAGAGCCTGGCTCAGGTTGCCCAGAGAGGTGGGAGCTGCCCCACGCCTGGCACCACTGCAGGTCAGGTTTGTTTGGGGCTCTGAGCAACCTGCTCTGGTTTGGGATGTCCCTGCTGGCTGCAGGAGGTTGGACTGAGTCCCCTCTGACCCAAATCAGTCTGGGAGTCCCCAATTCCTGGTGCCACGGGAGGCAGGACCTTGCACAGGAGGAGCTGTAAAGCACAGCCCTGGCACAGGGAACGTTTCCAGGTCCACTTGCAGGACTCCTTTGGGCCTTTCCCAGTAAATATTTGCACTCTGTGTTTTCCAAGGAATTGGCAGTGCCTGTCCCAGAGCTGGCAGGCTGCCCATGGCACCTGGCACAGGAGGCCACAGCCACTAAGGTACATTTGCAGCCTCTAGAGCAGACCTACAAGTGCCCATCTCCTGCAGCCAGGGAGCCTGCAGAGTCCTTTTGGCCTTGGCTCTGGCCTCTTCTCCCTAGTAACAAGCAAAAGGACAAAGGGAAATGGCCTCAGGTTGCATCAGGTGAGGTTTAGGTTGGACATGAAGAACAATTTCTTTGCTGCAAGAGGGATAGGCACAGGGAGGTAGTGGAATCCCCATCCCTGGAGGTGTTCAAGCCTCCTGGGGACATGGTTGAGTGGCCATGGTGGTGTTGGACTGGCTGATCTCAGAGGAGGTTTTTCCTGGCCTCTGATTCTGTGATCAGAAGAAACTTCTCCTCTGAAAGGGTTCTCAAAGCCTGGCACAGGCTGCCCAGGGAGGTGGTGGAGTCCCCATCCCTGGAGGTGTTCAAGCCATGGCACCTGGGGACATGGTTGAGTGGCCATGGTGGTGTTGGGCTGGCTGATCCCAGAGGAGGTTTTTCCTGGCCTCTGATTCTGTGATCAGAAGAAACTTCTCCTCTGAAAGGGTTCTCAAAGCCTGGCACAGGCTGCCCAGGGAGGTGGTGGAGCCTCCATCCCTGGAGGTGTTCAAGCCATGGCACCTGGGGACATGGTTGAGTGGCCATGGTGGTGTTGGGCTGTTGGTTGGACTGGCTGATCTCAGAGGAGCTTTTTCCTGGCCTCTGATTCTGTGCTCAGAAGAAACTTCTCCTCTGAAAGGGTTCTCAAAGCCTGGCACAGGCTGCCCATGGAGGTGGTGGAGTCCCCATCCCTGGAGGTGTTTCAGAGCTGGGTAGATGTGGTGCTGAGGGCCACACCTTGACAGAGGTAGAGCACAGCTGGGCTGGATGATCCTGGAAGGACTTTCCCCACCCAAACAATTTGCTGTCTCTTTGTGCTCCTCAAGCAAAGTTTCTCCTGCCTTGCAGTGATTAATTCCTGCCTCCCACCACGGCCGCCTGCAGTCCCAGCTATATCTGTGGCTCCCCACTCCTCCTTCAGCTGTGAAATATTTATAGCCCCCTACACCAGGACTCTTCTTCTATCTCCTCATCACCACCAGCAGCCCTTTTTCTGGTTGTTTCATTTCTTTTCCCTTCTTTTCTGCCCTCCTCCCGGGGCTCCCCCAGCTCCGCCGAGCTCTGCCGCACCAGGAGCGGCTTCGTTCGCCTCTCGCTCGGGGAGCAGGGAGAAGCTGGGAGGAACAATTCAGCTTCTGCCCGGGGAATGCAGTGCCTTTAATTGCAGGCATCTGCAGCTGCTCGGCAATGCATTGCTGACGGTCATTAGTCAAGGAAAGTAGTCTTGTTTCTCTTCTTCCTTCTTCTTTCTTCTCCTTCTCCTCCTTTTCCTACTTCTCCTCCTTCTCCTTCTTCTCCTTCTTCTTCCTTCTCCTCCTCCTCCTCCTCCTCCTCCTTTTTCTTCTTCTCCTTCTCTTTCTTCTTCTCCTTCTTCTTCTTCTCCTCCTCCTTATTTCTTCTTCTTGTTCTCCTTCTCCTCCTCCTCCTTCTTCTTCCTTCTTCTCCTCCTCCTCCTCCTTTTTCTTCTTCTTCTTCTCCTTCTCTTTCTTCTTCTTCTCCTTCTTCTTCTCCTCCTCCTTATTTCTTCTTGTTGTTCTCTTTCTTCTCCTCCTCCTCCTTCTCCTCCTTCTTCTTCTTCTCCTCCTTCTCCTCCTTCTTATCCTTCTCCTCCTTCTCCTGCTCCTCCTGCTTCTTTCTTCTTCTTCTTCTCCTCCTCCACCTCCTTCTTCTTCTCCTTCTCCTTCTTCTTCTTCTACTCCTTCTTCTTCTTCTCCTCCTTCTCCTCCTTCTTCTTCTCCTACTCCTGCTCCTGCTCCTCCTCCTCCTCCTCCTTTTCCTTCTCCTTCTCCTCCTCCTCCTTCTCCTCCTTCTCCTCCTCCTCCTACTTCTTTCCTCCTCCTTCTTCTTCTTCTTCGCCTCCTCCTCCTCTGCCTCCTCCTCCTCCGCCTCCTCCTCCTCCTCCTTCTTCATCTCTTCCTTCTCATTCTCCTCCTACTTCTCTCTTCTTCTTCTTCTTCTTTGTCTCTGGATGCTGTTGGCAATATTTATGAGTTTCTCTTCTCCATTTTTTTCTCTCCACTTCAAATAGAGGTCAACTTCTCATAGAATCACAGAATCAGTCAGGGCTGGAAGGGACCACAAGGAGCAGCCAGTCCCAACCCCCCTGCCATGCCCAGGGACACCCTACCCTAGAGCAGGCTGCACACAGCCTCAGCCAGCCTGGCCTCAAACACCTCCAGCCATGGGGCCTCAACCCCCTCCCTGGGCAACCCATTCCAGCCTCTCACCACTCTCCTGCTCAACAACTTCCTCCTCACCTCCAGCCTCACTCTCCCCACCTCCACCTTTGCTCCATTCCCCCCACTCCTGACACTCCCTCACAGCCTCAAAAGTCCCTCCCCAGCTTTTTTGGAGCCCCCTTCAGATCCTGGCAGGCCACCAGAAGGTCACCTGGGAGCCTCCTCTGCTCCAGCCTGCACAGCCCCCAACTCTTTCAGGCTGTGCTCACAGCAGAGCTGCTGCAGCCTCTGAGCATCCTCCTGGCCCTGCTCTGGACACTCTCCAGCATCTCCACAGCCCTCTTGTCCCAGGGGCTCCAGAGCTGGATGCAGGACTCCAGGTGGGCTCTCAGCAGAGCAGAGCAGAGGGGGAGAATCCCCTCCCTGGCCCTGCTGGCCACACTGCTGCTGCTGCAGCCCAGGCTCTGCTTGGCTTTCTGGGCTGCAAGTGCACACTGCTGGCTCCTGCTGAGCTTCTCCTCCAGCAGTACCCCCAAGTCCCTCTCCTCAGGGCTGCTTTCCAGCCTGGCACTGCCCAGCCTGGATTGGTGCTTGGCATTGCCTTGACCCAGCTGCAGGACCTTTCACTTGGTCTTGTTGACCCTCCTGAGCTTGGCTTGTGCCCACCTCACTATTCTCCTGTCTCAGTAGTGCTGTCCTCATCTTCTCCAGCTCACCTTCACCACCTCCTGGGGACTGATTTTGCCCCAGCTTTGCCCTGTGGCATTGATATCCCTTTCAGTATCTTAAGGGGGCTACAAGAAAGCTGGGAAGGGACTTCTTAGGCTGTCAGGTAGGGATAGGAGTGGGGGGAATGAAACATAGCTGGAAATGGGGAGATTCAGACTGGATGTGAGGAAGAAGTTCTTCAACATGAGGGTGGTGAGAGCCTGGAAGGGATTGCCCAGGGAGGTGGTGGAAGCCTCATCCCTGGAGGTCTTTAAGGCCAGGATAGATGAGGCTGTGAGCAGCCTGCTCTAGTGTGAGGTGTCCCTGGCCAATGGGCCAGGACGATCCTTGTGGTCCCTTCCAGGCTTGACTGATTCTATGATTCTATGACACCAGAAAAACATCAGCAGTGACCCTTCCTGATTCATGGATTCATGGAATGGGTTAGATTAGAAGGGACCTTAAAGATCATCCAGCTCCAACCCCCCTGCCATGGGCAGGGACACCTCCCACCAGCACAGGTTGCTCAAGGACTCTTCCAACCTGGCCTTGAACACCTCCAGGGAGAGGACATCCACAACCTCCCTGGGCAACCTGTGCCAGTCTCTCCTCACCCTCACTCCAAAGATTAATTTCTTCCTCATCTCCAATTTAATCTCCCCTCTTCCAGCTTCAATCCATTCCCTCTCATCCTGTCTCTTCCAGCCCTTGTCAGAAGTCCCTCCCCAGCTCTCCTGGAGCCACTTCAGGTGTTACAAGGCTGCTCTAAGGTCTCCCTGGAGCCTTCTCTTCTCCAGGCTGAACAGCCTCAAGAGAGAAAAAGCAGCAGAGGCAGCTGGTCTCCAGCAGACCTTTAGGAGGCTTCATGAAACTGATTAGGCTGGGAGCATCCCTGGGGATGATGATGATGATGATGATGATGATGATGATGATGATGATGATAATGATGATGGAGCCCATCCTTGTTTGGCTGCTCCACTCTCCATTGCTGGCACCAACACCAGCACCTGGCAGATGCTCACATGGCTCCAGTACTCAAAGCCATTGTCCCACATGCTGTCACTCCCAGCCCTTGCCAAAAGTCCCTCCCCAGCACTCCTGTGGCCCCCTTCAAGTGCTGGAAGGCTGCTCTGAGGTCTCTCTGGAGCCTTCTCCTCTCCAGCCTGAACAACCCCAACTCTCCCAAGCCTAATTGTCCCCATAGCAGAGGTTCTCCATCCCCCTGATCATCTTGGTGGCCTCCAGCAGTTCCATAGAATCATAGAACCAAGCAGGCTGGAAGAGAGGTCCAAGCTCAGCCAGCCCAACCTAGCACCCAGCCCTGCCCAACCAACCACACCATGGCACTAAGTGCCCCAGCCAGGCTTGGCTGCAACACCTCCAGCCACAGCCACTCCACCACCTCCCTGGGCAGCCCATTCCAGTGCCAATCACTCTCTCTGACAACAACTTCCTAACAACATCCAGACTCAACCTGCCCTGGCACAGCTTCAGGCTGTGTCCCCTTCTTCTATTGCTGGCTGCCTGGCAGCAGAGCCCAACCCCACCTGGCTACAGCCTCCCTGCAGGCAGCTGCAGACAGCAATGAGCTCTGCCCTGAGCCTCCTCTGCTGCAGGCTGCACCCCCCCAGCTCCCTCAGCCTCTCCTCACAGGGCTCTGCTCCAGGCCCCTCCCCAGCCTTGGTGACACGTTCTAGGTTGACCTTAAGCCCTTTCCCCAAGAGGCAGGTCTGTGATTCCCTGATCTCTGGATGAAAGGCACCAAAGTAGGGCTCAGGAGCTTGGCTGCTCCTCTGCCTCCCCAGCTCGGGGCTCGACAGCTTGCGAGTGACGGGCGAGAGGCTCTCCCTCGCTGTCACTTCCCTCTCCTCTCTTTCAGCACTACCCACCCCCTTGTCACTCCCAGCAGCAGGGACTTTCCTCAGTCCCACTAAGGTCCTGGAGCTGTTAGTGTGATGCAAACACCGAGTACAAGGTTCCTCCTTGATGTGAGGAATGAAACGAGGTTGGAACTGGGAGCGAATGGGGGGGGGGGGGGGGAGGGGGGGGAAATGTTTGTTCATTTTGAGATGGAGCTGAGGATCTGCTGGGGGTTGTTCAGCAGGGAGAAGAGAAGGCTGCAGGGAGACCTTAGAGCTGCAGTTCAATATCTGATGAGGCTGGAGAGGGGTTGTTGAGAAGGGCTTGGAGTGGTAGGATGAGAGGCAATGGTTTGAAACTGGGGCAGGGGAGATTTAGGTTGGGCATCAGGAGGAAGTTCTGGGTGGTGAGATACTGGAACAGGTTGCTCAGGGATGGGGCTGAGGTCCCATCTCTGGACACATTCAAGGTCAAACTTGACTGGAACCTGAGCAGCCTGCTCTAGCTGGAGATGTCCCTGATGGCTGCAGGGGGGGAGTTGGATAAGATACCCTTTGAGGGTCCCCTCCAACCCAATGGATTCTGTGATTCCATGGTCTAGCTTCTTCCCTCTGACTTCCTTGACAGGAGACTGGGGGGGGAAGGGTTCCCCACATCCCAAAGTGGGGGCCATGTGCACTGCCCTACTCACAGGGTGCTCTTGTGGTGTGCTCCTGGAGGAGGAAGGAGCTCAACCACACCAGCAGTCCTGGTGATGCTTCAAGCACCTGCAGACATGGCACTTGGGGAGGTGGTTGGATGGGCATGGGGGGGTTGATCTGAGCAGTCCTGGTGATGCTCCAAGCACCTGTAGACATGGCACTTGGGGAGGTGGCTGGATGGGCATGGGGGGGTTGGGCTGAGCAGTCCTGGTGAGGCTTCAAGCACCTGCAGACATGGCACTTGGGGAGGTGGTTGGATGGACATGGGGGGTGGGCATGGAGGGAGGGGATTGGGTTGAGCAGTCCTGGTGAGGCTTCAAGCACCTGCAGACATGGCACTTAGGGAGGTGGTTGGGTGGCCATAGGGGAGGAGGTTTGGGTTGCTGGTTGGGCATGAAGATCTTGAGAGGTCTTTGCCAACCTTAATGACTCTGTGACTGATCACATCCCTGCGCCATGGAGTTCCCCCTCACTCTGCCTGGGAGTGCTTGGGAAGAAGCAGCAGCTCAGAGGCTCCTCCTTGGCTGTTGCAAATATTAGAGGTTTAATAGCAGGCATTAATAGAGTGAGAGGCTGTGGTGGCTCCAGCTCCAAATGGGAACGTGCAGGGGAGGGGAAAGGAAAGGAGCCGTCAGTCACAGGGCTCCCAGGGAAAACACAGCATTGTCTGTCAGCTCCCAGGCAGTTTGGGGATGAATTCCTTAGGTGAGGGAACAATTTTGTCTCCTAATTACATCCATAAAGCAAAACTGGGCTCAAATCTCTCCTCTTTAGCTTTTTATTTCCAAACACCCTCCCCCTTGCCCCCCTCCCCTTTCCCAATGAAGCAGCTGCTTAATTGGAACTGAACAGAGCTGTTTGGGTAATTGAGAGCAGAAACAGTCTAGGAGAGGTTTATTAGCAATAGGGATGGGTTTATTAGCAAGGCCATGGCTGGAGGATTATTCTGGGGCTGAAAAGCCATGGGGAGCTGCTCTGGAGCAAGGGGAAAGCCCAGAAGCAAGGGAGACAAGGCAGGCAAAAGGCACCTTGGGTTGGCATAAATCCAGGCTGGGTGATGAGTGGATTGAGAGCAGCATTGCAGAGAAGGACCTGGGGGTGCTGGTGGATGAGAAGCTGGATGTGAGCCAGCAACATGTGCTGGCAGCCCAAAAAGCCAACCATGTCCTGGGCTGCATCAAAGGATGTGTGGGCAGCAGGTGGAGGGAATGGATTCTGCCCCTCTGCTCTGCTCTGCTCTGCTCTGCTCTGCTCTGCTCTGCTCTGGTGAGGTCCCACCTGGAGCAAGGCATCCAGCTCTGGAGCCCCCAGCACAAGAAGGACATGGAACTGCTGGAGAGGGTCCAGAGGAGGCCACAAAAATGATCAGAGGGCTGGAGAACCTCTCCTATGGAAACAGGCTGAGGGAGCTGAGGGTGTTCAGCATGGGGAAGAGAAGGGTCCAGGGAGACCTTACAGCTGCCTGCCAGTACCTGAAGGGAGCTGCTGGGACTCTTTACAGGGGCTTGTAGTGACAGGTCGAGGGGAAGGGATTGAAACGAGAGCAGGGGAGATTCACACTGGACCTTAGGAAGATGTTCTTCTCTATGAGGGTGGTGAAGAACTGGAAGGGAGAAGCTGAGAATGCCTCATCCCTGGAAGTGTTTAAGACCAGGCTGGATGAGGACTCAACCAAGCTGGTCCAGTGGGAAGTGTCCCTGCCCATGGCAGGGGGTTTGGAACTGGATGATCTCTAAAGCCCCTTCCAACCCAAACTGTTCTCTGATTCTCTGGTGACACAGGTGTGGCTGTGCTGGGACCCTTCCCCCTGGCAGCACCCAGCCTGGTCTTATTCTGCCTGTGCTGGGACCCTTCCCACCAGCAGCACCCAGCCTGCTCTTGCTCTGCCTGTGCTGGGACCCTTCCCATCAGCAGCACTCAGCCTGGTCTTGCCCTGGCTGTGCTGGGACCCTTCCCACCAGCAGCACTCAGCCTGGTCTTGCTCTGCCTGTGCTGGGACCCTTCCCACCAGCAGCACTCAGCCTCTTCTTCCTCTAAGCATGAGCTTGAGCCTTGCAAATAGGCATCTGTGGGCGCTGAAGCTCAACAGCACTCAGGGCTGAGCAGGGAGAGAGAGAGAGAGAGAACAAGAGAGGAAGAGGCACTGCAAGAAATATAAACCCTAAACCCTTTCTGCACCAGCAGGCTTCACTTGGGAGCATCTCAGCCAGTCCTGCCCCACCGGAGGGGGAGCTTGAAGCAAAGGAACCCCCCCGTTAGCCCCTGGCATTTCCAGCAAAGCCTCTCCCGCCGCAGCGGGCGGAGGTTTATTTATCCCCGAGAGCTGCAAAGCAAATCGCTGGCGCTTTCTCTCCCTATATTTAGCCCTTGAATGGAGAGAGCTTTTACAGACACCCAGCTCTGCCTTGTGCTCAAGGCTCACTCAGTGTTTCCATGAGAAACCCTGCGAGTCTAATCCTGCTCCCCTGCACGCCGGCACCGTGACAAAAATTCCTCCCCGTCGATTCCAGCGGAGCGGCGGCGGCGGCGGTGCTGGATTTATCCCCCCGGGGATGAGCTCAGGATCTGGCCTCGGGTTTTGATGGGTTTGTGACTTGGCTGATACAACTTGGCTGCTTTTGGTTTTTGTTTTTTTTTTTCATTTTGGGGCTAAAACTCCACCTACAAGTTCCCAGCCTGGGAGATGTTTTAAAGGCAAACGAGGCTGAAGTTTGGTGCTGGGTTGCGGAGGGGAAAAGCGGCGTCGGTGAAAGCTGATTTGCACTGAAGGTCCTGCTGGAGGCAGCTTTTTCCAGCTGGGGGTTGTCTGTTGAGGTCTTTCCCACCCGAAATGATTCTTCACTTTGAGGATTTGATGGCACTGTTGGGCTGTTGCAGACCTGACACTGCTGCTTTGCTGCTTTGCTACAGAGCACCCAGCAGGAATGGGAAAGAAAAGAGGAGCCAAAAGAGGGAGGACAGCTGAGGGATCCCAGCATAGCAGGGTCCCTGATGGTGGATTTGGGTGCTGCTGGTCACTGTGGGAGTCTTTGCAACCCTTTCCAAAGCAGGAGAAATTGCCTGTGGAAAAGGGGAGGAGGAGGAAGATGCCTCCTGGGCTAGGATAGGACTCTTGCTCCTCTCCCAGCAAAGAGGGGAGAGGCAGTGAGGAGCATTGGGGCTTTGCATCCCTCAGAGTGTGAACTTGTGGTCTGGTATGATGTGGAGCCCACAGCCACATGCTGGACATGGACCTGACCCTGCACACATGGCCAGAGCTGGCTGTGGGAGAACGTAAGGGCACAAATTAACATCCCAGAGCTACCCAAGGCAAAGGAGGAGGCCACAGGCACAAGCAAAAAGCAGCAGAGCAGCCCTGCAGGGACTCACCAGCAGGATCCAGCATCTCCCTTGGAGCTTGCCTGTGAGTTCCTGCCAAGAGCTAAACGAGAAGCAGCCTGTCCCCAACTGCCACCCCCATGGCTGCAGCAGCTAAGCCTGGGAGGTCTCTTCCCCAGCTCAGGGCTGGCCAAGTTGAGAAGCTGAAGAACTGCTTCCTTCTCCCTCCTCTCCTGGGAGTGCAGGAGTGCAAAGTGGCATCTGTGCCACCCTGCAGAGCACAGCAGGGACACCCCTGTCACCTCCCCAGGGTTGGCAAAGCCTCCTGTCTCCCAACAGCAGGAGAGCAGGTGGCCCTGTGACTGAAGGGGATGGAGCAGGAGAGGTGGCACCAACAACCCCCAGAGCCATGATCCTGGGAAGCAGGGGCAGGGGCACCACAGCAGGTTTAGCCATGACTCCAAAACACACCACGAAGGAACTTGTCACTTGGCTGAGGTGCTTGGGGACGTGTTGGTGCTAGCAGGGGCCCAGCTGCTTGTCCTGAGGCCATGCTCCTGCTCCTGCCAGGCTTTTGGCATCTCTGTGTGCTTTTTTTCCTTGCCTGTGAACTGGAAGGAGCTTTCACAGGCTCAGTGTTTATGGTGGTTCTTGTTGTAATGGAAAGCCACCAGGCAGGAGCTGCTAAGCAGCAGCTCTGTAATTGCAGGCTGCCACTGGGTGGGAAGCACTTTGATTCCAAGGGATTTTGGCTAGGTCCTTCAGCAGCAAGTGCCCAGGGTGTAAAATCTTTGCCTCTCCACATCTCAGCCCCAAGTCCAAGCAGGCTGCAAATTCTCTGCCTTTTCTGGGAGCACAAATTGCCCTATTAACAACAGGTTCCCCGAGGCAGGAAGGTTGATTTCCTTCCAGGAGTCCAAATCCAGATGGTCAGAGATTCCTTCCAAGCTACAAAACCCTGTTTTAAAAGGCCATTCTGTCTCCATAGCAGTTCTGCAGCCCAGCCCCCCTGGAAGCACTGCCTGGTGGCTGCACAACCATCACACACTCAAGCTGTTGCAAAAGGTCAAAGCCCAGACCTGGAGTGGTCACTGCCATCTACTTTGTTGTATTTCTTTTAGACTCCTCAAGGTTGGAAAAAGGCCTTGAAGATCATTTAGTCCAACCAGCAACCCAACCCCACCATGGCCACTCAACCACCTCCCCAAGTGCCATGGCTTGAACATCTCTAGGGATGGGGACCTCCCTGGGCAGCCTGTGCCAATCCCTGCAGCCAAGAAATTGTTCCTAATCATAGAATGGTTGAGGTTGGGAGAGACCTCAAGGATCATCCAGTTCCAAACCCCTTGCCACAGGCAGGGACACCTCCCACTACAACAGGTTGCTCAAGAACTCATCCAACCTGGTTCTGGATACATCCAGGGAGGTTGTGGAGCACAGAAGCACCCAATGGGATCTTTGATCCCATTGGGTGCTTCTGTGCTCCACAACCTCCCTGGGCAACCTGTGTCAGTGTCTCACCACCCTCAACCTTTGCCAGTGTCTCATCACCCTCAATCTGTGCCAGTGTCTCACCACCTTCTGAAACCTCTCCTGGTGCAACTCGAGGCCATTTCCTCTGGTCTTATTTTGCTGGAGGGGGAGCTGGGCACCAGATGTTTACTCCCACCTTCTGTGATGGTCTAGATGATTGGATAGGGCTGGGTGCTAGGTTGGGCTGGGTGATCTTGGAGGTCTCTTCCAACCTGGTTGATTCTATGATTCTAAGATGCCTGAGCTTGTTTGGTGAGAAAGTTTGCTCCTGTTGTGAGAGCCTCCAGCCCTGGAGCCATAGGATGGTTGGATGGGACCTCCAGAGATCACCAAGTCCACTCACCCCCACACACACCCTGCAAAGCAGGACCCTTGGGGCAGGAATGCATCCAGGTGGGATTGGAAAGTCTCCAGAGAAGGAGACTCCACAACCTCTCTGGGCAGCCTGCTGCAGGGCTCTGTCACCCTCACAGTAAAAAAGCCCTTTCCTCATGGTGAGATGTGATTTCTTCTACCCTCAGGCAGGAATAACTCCACCCAACTGCCAAGCAAAATGCCAAGGACCCCACCACTGAAGATGACCAAGCAGTTATCATCCCAGGCTTCTTTCCTTCCTCCTTCTCCAGAGCAGAAGAGCAGTCTGATGTCAGCTACTGAAAGGTGGCAGACTCCATGCTGCCAACACTGGCAGTTCAGAAGCCATTCAGCTGACTTCAGCTAACAACCCCAGCACCAAACTGCCCATGCACCCTCCACGACCAGCAGATTCCCCCTCCCTGGGTGCTGCTGGTGGGAAGGGTCCTAGCACAGGCAGAGCAAGACCAGGCTGGGTGCTGCTGGTGGGAAGGGTCCCAGCACAGGCAGAGCAAGAGCAGGCTGGGTGCTGCTGGGGGGAAGGGTCCCAGCACAGGCAGAGCAAGAGCAGGCTGGGTGCTGCTGTTGGGAAGGGTCCCAGCACAGGCAGAGTAAGACCAGGCTGGGTGCTGCTGGTGGGAAGGGTCCCAGCACAGGCAGAGCAAGAGCAGGCTGGGTGCTGCTGGTGGGAAGGGTCCTAGCACAGGCAGAGCAAGACCAGGCTGGGTGCTGCTGGGGGGAAGGGTCCCAGCACAGGCAGAGCAAGAGCAGGCTGGGTGCTGCTGGTGGGAAGGGTCCCAGCACAGGCAGAGCAAGAGCAGGCTGGGTGCTGCTGGTGGGAAGGGTCCCAGCACAGGCAGAGCAAGAGCAGGCTGGGTGCTGCTGGGGGGAAGGGTCCCAGCACAGGCAGAGCAAGAGCAGGCTGGGTGCTGCTGGGGGGAAGGGTCCCAGCACAGGCACACCTGTGTCACCAGAGAATCAGAGAACAGTTTGGGTTGGAAGGGACTTTAGAGATCATCCAGTTCCAAACCCCCTGCCATGGGCAGGGACACTTCCCACTGGATCAGCTTGCTCGAGTCCTCATCCACCGGCACCCAGCTTTGGATAACGGCTCCAGCAAAGCCAAGGAGGAATTCCTGGCCGAGAGCCAGGCAAAGGGCCCTAGCAGGGCTGGGCTGACCCGGCAGAACCTGCCTCCTGCAGCACCTCGTTGCCTTGGGACTGCTCAGGAATGCAAAAGTGATCGAGGTGCAGGCCCTCAAGGGGGGAAAAAAAACCTCCACGTTACGAGCTCTAATTAGGGCTTGTGCGTGCAGATGTTCCACTGGTTTAACCTGAACCTGCCTGCGTGCCCCGACCGCGGCTGCGGCAGCAGCAAGGCGCAGTTAAGGTTGCCTACGCCCAGCCTTGCGCTGCGCCCAGGCTCAGCCGCTCCTGGCACAGGTTGCTGCGGCTTAGGCACTGTGGAGGCTTTCACAAGGATGAGTTTTCCACGCAGGGAAAAGTTTTCTACACAGGGAGGAGTTTTCCACTCAGGGAAGAGGTTTCCACGCAGGGAAGAGGTTTAAACGCAGGGAAGAGGTTTCCACGCAGGGAAGAGGTTTCCACGCAGGGAAGAGGTTTCCACACAGGGAAGAGGTTTCCACGCAGGGAAGAGTTTTCTACACAGGGAGGAGTTTTCCATGCAGGTAGGAGTTTTCCACGCAGGAATCTACACAGGGAGGAGTTTTCCATGCAGGGAAGAGTTTTCCACCCAGGTGAGAGTTTTCCACGCAGGGAAGAGTTTTCTACCCAGGGAAGAGGTTTCCACACAGGGAAGAGTTTTCCACGCAGGGAAGAGTTTTCTACCCAGGGAAGAGTTTTCCACCCAGGGAAGAGTTTTCCACGCAGGGAAGAGTTTTCTATCCAGGGAAGAGTTTTCCACACAAGGAGGAGTTCTTCACATAGAGAGGAGTTTTCCACGCGGGGAAGAGTTTTCCACCTTCTTGCTTCTGAAATCCACAGGTGAAGGTTGGACCTGCCTGAGCCAAGAGTCGGTCACCATCAGTCCTCCCTAGCTCGCAGGGGGGTGTGTGAGCCTCCCCAGGGATGCTGTCACCCAAGGGGACAGTGACACGCAGAGGATCACAGGTGGAGCCCCATGGTGGGCACATGCTCAGCCCCCTGTGCCCACGAGTAAACTGAAACCCACAGTGCCCATGAGGAACCCCCAGATCTGCAGCTCTGCCTCCATGTCCTGAGTGGGGAAGGCTTTGTGAATGAGAACACCTCCCACTGCCTGGGACATCTGCACTGCCCTGGTGTGAGGGGGGGTCCCTGCTGCCTGGGGGGGGGGGGGGGGGGGGGTGGGTGGTACATGAACCTCACTGCCATGGGGAGGTCCCAGAGGATTGGGGAGCTAAGGGGTGAGGGCACAGACCACACTGCCTCGGGGCTCCTTGTGCTGCCCGGGGGGGGAGGGGGGGGGAGGGGTCCCGCACTGCCTGGGGACCCCCACATTTCCATATATCTGGGTTTGCCCGGGGGGGTGGGGGGATCCCCAGACTGCCCGAGGGGGCTCACTACATTACCAAGGGGTGCATACACAACTCTGCTGGGGGTATTGGGGTCCCTGCACTGCTTGGAGGTGCAGGTAGGAACCTCCCCGGGAGGGTAGGGGGGGTGTCCCCCCCATATTGCTCCATACTGCCTGCACGTTTCTGCCCTCGGGGGGGGTGTCCCCCCACATTGCCCCATACTGCCTGCATGTTTCTGCCCTCGGGGGAGTGCCCCCCCCACATTGCCCCATACTGCCTGCACGTTTCTGCCCTCGGGGGGGTGCCCCCCCCCACATTGCCCCATACTGCCTGCATGTTTCTGCCCTCGGGGGGGGTGTCCCCCCACATTGCCCCATACTGCCTGCACGTTTCTGCCCTCGGGGGGGTGCCCCCCCCACATTGCCCCATACTGCCTGCATGTTTCTGCCCTCGGTGGGGTGTCCCCCCCCCACATTGCCCGGTACTGCCTGCAAGTTTCTGCCCTCGGGAGGGTGTCCCACCCCCATCGCCTGGTACTGCCTGCACGTTTCTGCCCTCGGGGGGGTGTCCCCCCCACATTGCCCCATACTGCCTGCATGTTTCTGCCCTCGGGGAGATGCCCCCCCCCACATTGCCCGGTACTGCCTGCATGTTTCTGCCCTCGGTGGGTGTCCCCCCCCATTGCCTGGTACTGCCTGCATGTTTCTGCCCTTGGGGGGGGGGATGTACCCACACTCTCGAAGGGTACACGCAGGGTTCTGCCCCGCAGCGAGCACAAACCCCTGCCGCTCTCTCCAGCTCTCTCCCGTCCCCCTTAAGCCGCCGACGGGGCGGGCCGCCACCTTAAGAGAGCCCCTCCCCCGGCGGGCTGGGGCGAGCCCTTCCCAGCTCGGCACGGCTCGGCTCGGCTCCGCACGGGTTGCCATGACAAGCATTTTCTCCCGCTAGCTTCAGGACCGCTCCTCCACCCCCTCCCCTACCCCCCGCCCCAGTCCCCCTCCACCATCCCATGGCCAGTCCGGCACCTTCGTGGGAGCTGAGGCGGTGAGTGCCGGGGAGGGACACGGGGGGGGGCAGTAGGTTTGGGTGTGTGTGTGGGGGGGTTAGAGTTGGTGCTTGGGTTGTTTTGGGTGCTGGGTGGGCGAAAGCGGCGCTCCCACCGCCTCCCAGGATGCGAGCTGGGTGCTACCCCCAGCTGCAGCAGGTGGGGTGAAAGAGTTTGGGGGTGGGGGGGCTCGGTGTGGTTTGTTCCCCTCTTATGGGGCTTCCCAGCCAGCCCTGGGGCGGGGATGTCTCTGGAAGTGAGTAGGATGCCCACGGTTCCTCCACTGTTTTTCATAGTGGGGGTGGGGGGGTGGGGGGGGGGGGCTGCGAGGCGTGGAGCACCTCCCCCCTCCCCTTCCCCACCCCCCCAGTATGAGGGGTGAGTGGGAAGCAGCTCCGGGTTGTGTCCTGCAACTTGTTGCCTGCCCTTCAGAAGTGGGGGGTGGGCGTGGGGCTGTGTTTTCGGTGGGCAGCGTGGGGTAGCACTGCAGAGAGGAGTGGGGAAGGCAGGATGCGACCGCCGTGGGTCGGGCTTCCATCTATCCCAGTCCACGCTGCAGCTTGGCACTGGTGCCAGAGGGAAGGGCAGAGACGGGGAGGGGGGAGCTGGGGGTGGGGGCTTGCTGCAGCCCAAGGACAGAGCGGGGAAGGTGCTGCGTGGGTGGTTTTCCTCATCCCTGGGGTAGGATGGGTGCTACTCCCAGTCTGGAACTGGGTGAGGTGTGTCTGGAGCGGGGAGGATGACCCAGACAGGGTGTTGCGTGGGGCTGGACCCCAGGGTAGGATGGCAGAGTTAGGGAGGGGTTGTGGGTGGCAGGGGTGTGGGGGGGTGGAAGCTGCCTAGTGTTTGCCAACACCACGGTCACGTCCCACACCTCCCCATCCTCCTTCCTGCACCAATCGACTGGATCAAATCCACAGCAGAAAACAGGAGTGGGGAAGGGAAAAAAATAAAGACAAGGAGGGGGGGGGAAGAAGGAAGAAGCAAAGCAGCCAGGCTGTGGCCCACATGGCCAACAGGCAGCAGCCTCTTCCACCTCCGGCACCCTGCCTGCAGCTCAGTCCTGCCTGCACCCTCTCCCGGAGCCTCGGAGCATCCCCTAGGGCTGCCCAGCCTGGCCAGGGACTGGGGTTGTGCCCCTCGAGAGGTTCAGATGACCCCGCTGCCCCCAGACTATGGTTGGGGGGGGGATGTTTGAAGCTGGGTGGTCCCTCCCTGCCTCGCTGGAGGCAAGTGGAGATGTTGAGAAGGGAGGGAGTGGAGGAGGGACAATAGGTTATTGTGCTCTTATCTCCGGAGACCTGAGGTTGGGTGGGGGTTTGGATTGCAAATCTCAAACCAGTGCAGCCAGTTTCTGCCCGTGGATGGGCAGCTGTGGACTGGTACCTAGGGGCAGCGAGCTGGGGTTGGGGGGGGAGGGAGGTGAGTGCTTAGAACTGCCCACGCGGGGCCGGAGGGTACCAGACATGTCCTGAGGCTGTTCTTTGTCCCCTGCCCTGTAGAGGGACGATGCTGCTGCTGTCGGTTGCTCGGGCGGGCAGGGTTTGTGCCAGCTGCCAGCGCTGTGCCAGGCTCCAGACAGTGCCCTCAATCTTTCGCTTCCTTGAGCACTGAAACGCACCTTAATTATTTAATCATGAGCGAGAGAAGCTGACGCCCCCGCGCTCCGCCGGCCCCACCCCGCAGCGGTGCGGGGTTCCCAGCCCACTTCCCACCCGTGACCTGCAAACTGGGCACTCGGATGACCCTCCCCTAGGAAATCCCACTCGTCTCTTTGGGATGCTGTCGGGGTCAGGGGGTGCTGCAGGTGCCCCCCTCCCCTCCTTCTCTTCCTCGGGTAGTGAAGGTTCTCTCAGGCCGAGCGGACTTGGTGGCCTCCCAAATGCTTTTGCTTGCCCAAAGCCCGTCCAGAGGCTGACTCGGATATGGGATTTGCCTGCCCTAAGGTGGGTGCTGCCACCAGTGCCTGGTGGAGGTGCCCACGCCGGGACAGGCAGAGTAGAGCGGGGAAGCAGCTAGCGGGCAGCAAAGCAGAGCTTCCCCATACCTCCAGAGCCCAACCCCTCGGGGTGCTGCCTCCATCCTCCCGCCCATGCCGGCGGTGGGGCCGCGGGTGCTGCCCTGGGCAGGCAGGGACCTCTGCGAAGAGCTTGGCAGCAAGAAGGAGCTGGCTGGCAGCGGGGAGGTGGTGCAAGCGCTGCAGGTAGAGGCTTGAGAGGGTGCTGAGGGCGGGGATGTGCAGGGGGGGCGGAGGGGAGATGCTGGTGGTGTATTTTGCTCTGGGTTGAGATGGTGACGGAGGGAATTCCCTGCGTCTGCTCGTCACGCTGGCGCTGTGGGTCGGGCTCTCGCCGTGTTCTGCGTGCGGAGCAGCTCTCGCTGTTACCGGGGCGAGTGTCGCCGAGCCCCGGAGTCAGCCTCGGGATGAGCGAGTGTCACCGAGCCTTGTGCTGAAGGAGCCTGCATCCACCCTGCTGGACCGAGCCCACCAGCGCAGGGCAGAGGGCAGGGAGGGCTGAGCCGCAGGGTGCCCCGCGTCCTTGGGCAGGGTGAGCAAGAGCAGGGCGGGACTGCTGCTCTGCTCTCCGCTATTGTTTTGCAGTCGAAAGCGCCGGGGTGGAGCTGTGCTCGGAGTTCCCCCCTCTTCACCGAGGCCTTCCCCGGCTGGCAGATGAGTCTGCTCCTTCCCTGCCTGCATCTCGCAGGGCTGTGCGTTCCTTCCAGGTTCCCTTCGCCTCTCTTGGGTGGGTTTTTTCCCCATCTCCTTTTTGTTTTCTTCCTTTCTTTCTTCTTTTTTGTTTTGCTTCTCCTCCCTTTGCTAGGCCCTGGGCAGAGCTTGCCCGCAGTGGTGGCACATGCCTGTTGCAGCAGCCCGCAGGGATTGGAGGGGACAGTGCCGAGCAGCAGGTCTGCAGCAGGGACTTGCTGCTGATGCCTCTTTGCTGCTGCTCCCTGTATCTGTTGCTCCCTAAGGAAGGGCTGGCGGCTGCTGCTGCTGCTTCTGCTGCTTCCTTGCCCAGGGCTCCTCCCCACCAGGGAAGGCTGCGCTGTGCTTGCAAAATCCCTGCTGCTCTCTGGGAACCAGAGGAGAGAAATTCTGGGTTGAACTCCTTGGCAAGGCGTGGGGTGGGCATCCTGCTTGGCTCTGGGTGCTGCTGTGCCACAGAGTGTGTGCTCACTGCGGCAGGGACTGGGGTCCGGGAGGCTTTGGGATGTGGCTGCTTGGTGTGACCAAGGCAATGGGATGCAAATCCTTGGACGTGCTGCAGAGCAAAGAGGTGGCACCTCCCCGGTGGTTGCCCAGCTTCTCTGGGATTTCTGGGAGTGGATCCAGGCAGAGTGAGGGCTGATGACTGATGGTCGTGGGCTGGCTGGAGCCCTCCTGGTTGCAGTGGATAAAGGCAGTGAAGTCCTTTTTGTCACACAAGTGGAGAACCAGTGTGTGGAAGAGGAAAAGAAATGGGTCTGGGTGAGCTGGGAATTTGAACCCATCCCTCTCACCCTCCTGCTGTGCCCAGCAGGGCAATAAGGACCCGTCCCGTGGTGCTGGTGCTGGAGATGCTCCAGGAGGAAGTGGCTTTGCTAGAGGGTGGCAACCTCCCCCCAGCAACCCTCCTCTCAAAATCACAGTGCCTCTTGCCCTGAGCTTTGACTGGCTGGAGGAGAGGGGCAGAGAGGAAGGTGATAGCAGCCTGCCCCCCCTGCCCAGTTGTGGCCAGCTGGATTTCCTGGTGGGATGGGAACAGGGTTTGTGTTTTAGGGTACAGGCCCAGCTTTGGGGTCCTTCAGTGCAGCCAGCCCTGGGAGCCACGTTCTCTGCCACCTCCTGCCAGCCCTTTCAGAGGCCAAACTAATAAAACCTCTGACTTTGATGTTTTAATTAGTTGCTTTTGGCTTTAATGTGGAGGGATAATAGAGTTTCCAAGGACTTATAAAACCTGGCCCTTTATTTGTTCATTAGGAAAAGGGAAAGAAAAACAAAACCCCAAACCCCCCAAAGCAAGGGAAAGGAGGAAAGCAAAATGCTCGAGGTGTGCAGAGCACATGACAAGCTGGTGGTGTGTCACCCACCTGGATGGTGACTCTTTTAAAGCACTAATTAAGTAGCTTAGATCCTAGGAGAGTTGTCTGTGAGTAAGAGGATGAGTTCGGTGTCCTCCCGCGTTTGTGAGCTTCTGGGAGGGGTCTTGGATTTAAACGTGGGAAGCTGAAGCATGTCAGTGTGCCCCCGGGGGATCAGGAATCAGGATCGTGGGGTCCTTGCTCAGGAGCATCCCTCTGCCTGCGCAGCGAGAGGCTGGCCCCAGCCTTGCAAGCATGGCCAGGCCACGGCTGCCCTGGCAGATGGAGAGGGAGGTGGGGACCTTGGCGTGGGTGTGAGGTGGGATGCTGAGTCCTCCCGGGCTGGCTCCCTGTGGGACATCTGTGCTTCTGCGTGGTGCCATCCAGTCCTAAATGCTACGTGGGCCCAGGAGGGGCCAGGCTGCGACGCCAGCCCTGCACACCACCCCCTGCCAAAATCCTGCGGGCAACTCATTTGGGGACGGGGTGGGGGAGGAAGGGAAGGATGGATCCTGTTGGGCAGTGCCAAGGGCTGGCTCAAGAATGTTCCTGGTGTCAGCAAACCCTTCCTGTGGTGAGCCCATGGGGACACAGCAGTCCCCTGTGCCCCCCCTCTCTTCTCAGCCCTGCCCAGCGCAGGCATCTGAGCTGGCACACGGCGGGTGCCCGGTTCGGGGAGCCCTCGTCGGGGATGGCAGGAGCCCAGGGCAGGCTTGGCCACTTGTCTGCGTTTTGTGCTGACAGGCAAACTTCTGCTTCGCTTCCACGGCAGGGATGAGTCGGCAGCCGAAGGAGCCCAGCGGTGCTGGGGGCAGGTCTCCATGCCCCCTCCCCTCCCCCCTTTCCTCGGTCCGTGCCATGGGCTGGCACTTGGCTCCCGCCGGAGCTGCCGGGGGCCGCGGGCAGCGCTGGGCTGCCTGCAGGAGTCCCTACCCGGAAGGGTTTGCCCGGCGGGGCCGGGGCGGGAGGAATCCGATCCCTCCTTTTCCCAGCCCGGGATCCCAGCGAGCTTCGCTTCCCGGGGCCGGGGCCAGCTCCCCGCTCCCCAGCCCCCTGCCTGGCTCCGGCCTCCCGCTCCATCCCGGCTGGCAGAGGAAGGGCTCCACGGCGATCCTGCGGCTCCTGCACCGCCGCTGCCATCTCTTTGTCTCCGGCACGGAAAGGTCAGCCCTGCCTAGCTCGCCAGGCTCCGTTAGGGAGCCGTAAATAAGCCAGCTCTGTCTGCTCCCGGGCCGGCCCCAGCATCCTCCTCTTCCTCCCTGGGCAAGGGAAGGGTTTGTGCGAGGGGAGGGAGCGGGCAGCGGTGCCAGCCGAGGGGGCTGACTGCAGTGCTGCGGAGCCTGGGGGGGGTGGCAGGGTGGGCTGAGGCCTGAGGCACTTGCTTCAGCAGTGGCAGCGTTGTGCCAAGGGGCAGAGCCAGGAGAGCAGCGCTGGGCTCCTTCCCCAGGCTAAAAATAAGCCTCTGGCCCTCTCCCTGCTGTCTCTGCTCCCACCGGGGGGGACACGCGGGGGTGAAGCTGGGCTGGAGGGGACCATAGTGGTGGAACTGGGCTGAGGATCAGAAGGGACCATGGTGGAACTCAGCCTGGCCCTTGCTTGGGTCTGGAGGTGACCTTTGCTCTTTGAGCATCGGATCCAGTGATCAGATTTGCAGGTCCAGGCTCAGATTTCGGACAGAAGGTGTCTGATTTTCAGCACCGTTTCCCACGATGCTAATTAAGGACCCTGCCGCAGCAGCGAGAGCTTTACTGTCCCTTCTCCACCCCTGGCTTGCCCGGGAGGTGCTGATGGCCCCGGCCAGCCCTGTGGCACGTCCTCTACTTTGCTCCTCTTTGCCTCTGTTCCTCCTCTGAGGTGCTCGATGCTTCATCTCTCCGCTTCTGCCCTCCCAGAGGTTCCGTGGCACAGCATCGCCACGCTTCAGCTCTTCACCTCCCTTCCCACCTGCTTGGAAGTAACCCTGGCTGCTGCAGGCAGCTCTGGGGCTGCAGGCAGCTCTGGGGCTGCAGGGATGCTTCTCAACTGGAGCTCAGAAAGCTGCTGTCTTGCTCTGCCCTCTCACAGGTTGTCACTGCTGCAGGCAATGAAGGGGCACAGGGATGAGAAGATGGCTCAGTCGTTGGGCATCTCCCTGCTCTAGCCTCCTTCTGCAGGGGGCTGAAGCCCTCATTTTGTTGGCTCTGCAGGTTGAGCCAGGCTGTACCCTGTGTGAGGAGGAGGAGGGTGTGAAATTCAGAACAGGGTGTCCTGGGCTCCCAGCTTGGCAGGGCACCTGTACAGCCTGGTGCTGGGCTCCCTGCCGGCTGCCTACAAAGGATGCTGTGACATCGCTGCAGCTGGCAGCGGCGTTCCCTGGGCTTCCCAGCACAGCCTCACTCGCTCCACGGGGGCTTCCTGCTGGCACTGGGATCTCCTCTGGGCACGTGGCTGTGCCAGGAGCTCAGATCCAGTGTGGCTGTGGTGATGGAGACAGCCTAGGGGAGACCTAGAGTGGGATGGAAGTGGTGCTCCAGTGGGGATTGGAATTAAATATCCCTGCCTCTGGAGCAGGATGGGTGCAGGAGGAGGGGACAAGGAGGACAGGGAGAGAGGTGGGCGTGAAAAAGAGGGGGGGAGGGAGAGAGGTGGATGGAAGGGTAGGGGAGGAGTGGGTACAAGGAGGGGGGGGAGATTTGTTCAGGGAGGAGGAGAGAAGAGTGCATGAAGGGACAGAGATTGATGCAAGGAAGAGGGGAGATTGGTGCAAGGAGGAGATTGGTGCATGATGGAGATTGGTGCAAGGAGGGGGCTTGCAGGGAAGCAAGGGCAGGCAGGATTTGTGGCTCAGCCAGAGGCTGTTTGGTGATGTCAGGCTGGCAGTGAAAGAGCCTGAGCTGCGGCAGTGGGGGGTGGGCTGGGCTGCCAGGCAAGGCTTCCCTGGTACCTTGTGATGGTCACTTCACTTGTGACATCCCCACTGCTCCAGACAGGGAGGGAAGCTGCCACCACAACCTGCCTCTCTGCAGTGCTTGGCAGAGCTGGCAGAGGCCTGGCTGCCTGTGCCTGGGGGCGCTGGGCGAAGCGAGGCTGCCTTAGCCACAGGGGGCTGGGACCAGCCACTTGGCTGGGCTGTGGAGAAGCTGAAAGTGTGACTGATCTTTCCTGGGTGTCCTAGTGCAGATGTGGCTGTGAGTCACCACATCCTGCTTGGGAAAGTTTGGAGGCTCCAAAACTTCCCTGGGGTGCTGGTAGTCCTTGGGATGGATCCCTGAAGGGTCCTGCTTGGTCCCCTCTTGAACCCTGTGGGAGCAGGGTTGTGCTTTATCACTCAAGGGCATATCTGTGGAGCTGAGGGGACTTTTCCCAAAGCCAGACACCCTTGTGTCCCAGCTGGAGCTGTGAGGTGTGAAGCTCCACAGCCTGCATATTCCAGTGTGACTGGTGCTGGCTATTTTTAGTTGTCCAAATTAAGCTTGCCTAAATGATGTCTTTTGAGGTTTCTTTGAGGGAGGAGGCCTGAAGTGCTGTTATTTCCCAAGTGACGAATTGCTCTTAAGTCTGACCCTGCCTGGACTGTCCAAACATGAAGCCAGATTGTGTTTGGGCAGCGTTTCCTCCTTGGAGAAGCTGCAGGGCACCTCCGGGTGTTTCCCCAACTCCTAGGGGAAGGAAAAGGCAATTAACCGAGCCTCATTCCCCTCCCCGCAGGGGGAAAACCCGACTGTGGAACCTCCTCCTGCTCCAGCATCCCTTGGGATGCCCTGCAGCCCCTATGGAGTGTGAAATTTGGGCTGCTCTTCCCAGGGGCAGCTTGGAATGGCTCCCACGTGCGTTGGGTGCCAAATGCAGCCTGTTGGGAGTTGCTGGGGCAGGAGGCTTGGAGCTGTGGGTCAGAGGTTGCTCTGCAGGTGCCTGGTTTTAAGGGGTGTTCATCCGGGGAGGGGGATCACAGAAACATCCAGGTTGAAAAAGCCCCTCAGGAGCACCAAGTCCAACCAAAAACTCTACAAGATTCACCTTAAACCATATCCCTGAGCACCACCCTTAAACATATCCAGGGTGGGTGACTCCACCATCTCCCTGGGCAGCTCCTTCCAGTCCCTGGCCACTCTCTCCGGGAAAAGCTTTTTCCTAGTGTCCAATCTAAACCTCTCCAGCCTCAGTTTGAGGGCATTCCCCCTCGTTCTGTCTCCAGTTACCTGTGAGCAGAGCCCAGCAGCAGCCTCTCCACGATGTCCCCTCAGGTAGTTAGTTGTAGGCAGCAATGAGGTCTGCCCTCAGCCTTCTCTGAGAGCTGGCTACCCTGGCACCCAGAGGGTGCTCAGGGGCTGGCTGGGTGCAGCCATGGGCTAGGCTCTGGTGAGCCTGCTCCAGGCTCCCTCTCTGCCGCTGAATTCTGCCGTGCTGACTCCTGACCCGTTCGCCTTTCATCTCTTTCCATTTGTTGCTTCCCTTCTTGGCATCGTTTTCCCACTCTTCCCATCTCTCCCTGTCTGTGCCTGCCATCTGTGGCCACACTTCCCTTCTGTGTGTGCCTGGTCTCACCTCGCTGAGCATCGCCTCGGGCACCCTGCGCCGCTTCTACCTAGGGTTTTTGCGGGGTGGGGGGAAGAGAGGGGCAGAATTAGCCTTTTCCTCCTGCTCTCCCTTCCCCTCCCCGCAGCATCTGGGTGTTTCTCTGCAGGGCAGCAGCCAGGGGATCCTCTGGCTCCTGCAGTTGAACGTGAAATGCATCCAATGCCTGCAAGACGTTGCAGATCCTGCTTCTGCAGCGCCGAGCGGCACTTGTGCTGCGTGCAGGTGTCCTCCGCTCGCCGCGGCCAGATGCAGCCCGGGGTAAGGAGGCTGGAGGTGTTTCCTGCCCTGTCTGGCACTTCTATTCAGGGGATTGTCCCTTTTCCCTTTGGAAAAGGACAATAAGGGATCCTCCCTTCCTCCTCCCTCCACTCCCCGGACGCAGCTGCCTGGGCAGACCCAGCTTTGCTGTTCTCTCAGCCCCTGCGAGCTCGCTGTGCTCCAGCCCCACGCCAAAGGATTGCTTTGGGCACAGCATTGCCAGAAAAATGGACCCAGAAAAAGCAGGCAGAGAGATGAGGGGGAAAGGATTCCTCAAATCTCAGCCCCTGCCTGGCTGCCTGCCCTTGAGGGGCTGCTTGAGAGCAGGGTGGTCTCTGGGCACAGCAAGCCCAGGTGGTGCTGGGGAACCCTGGACTAAGCCAAGCTCCCCCTTGCTTTTGCATTGCTGCTTTCCTTGTTCCATAGAGGGCAAAGCCAGGGTCCCCTGGGACGGGGTCAGAGGATGGTGCAAAAGGCTGATGGTGAGGATGATGAAGGATCCCACGTGCATGAGGCAGCTGGGAAAATGTAGAGGCAGAGTAGAGCAGCCAGAGTCTTGAGCAGGGAGGGGATTGGAGCAGGCTGAGCAATCCTGGGTAGGATGCTGAGAGCAGGAGGAAGAGTAGGGGAAATGGTGCCCACGTGAAAGCTCAGGCAGTGGGGGTGGGTTTTGTGCTTTCTTGGGTGGGTTTTGTGCTTTCTTGGGTGGGTTTTGTGTTTTTTTTTCCTGGTGGGTTTTGTGTTTTCCCAGCTGGATCTGAAGCAGGCTCACCCCTGGCACTGCATCCCCCAGCCGGGCGCCTGCGTGCCCGCACCCCGCAGCCCAGTAGCAGCCTGGTGCTGGGTTTGGGTGTTGCTGGGGAGGTGCCAGGAGCACTGCTGGCCACTTGTTTCCACTCCCTATGGATCTGCCTGCTCGCTGCCAATGCAGTGCCCCTAACACCCGGATTGCAGCAGTAATCTCTGCCCTATCGCTGCTAAAGCCACTATTATCCCCAGCTTAGCACTGGTGCTTAGATACCTACCTGTATAAGTGCTGGCCAGAGGCAGGGATGCTTCTAAAGCCTCCCACAGCTCCTGCCACACCAGTACAAAGTGGCTGGTGTCCCACAGTCACCTCGGGTGACCCTGGGGCCATGCCAGGCTCGGTCATGCCACAGAGGGCTGGTTTGTGCCTCTTGCTTGCAGGCTGGGTAGAGGCTTCAGAACTTTGGGACTGGCTCTGTGCTATGGTGGAGGTGCCAGGTGATGTGACCCTTTCCAGCCTGTGTTCTTGTCCCCATTGCATCTTGTCCAGCAAGTCTCAGGCCTTGAAGCAGAGCTCAACCCAAGGTTGGGACTCTTGGAATTGTGGCAGATTCAGCAGGAGGTTGTTTTGGGAGGGGGGGGAGATGACCTGCAGGCTGCCCAGCACCATGAGGGGCAATGAATGGGCATGAAGGATGCGTACAGGGGCAAAGCCTGGGGTATGGGTCAGCACTGGAGGGGCTGGAAGTCACCAGCCTACCTGGGGGCATGCAGGAAGTGGGAGTCTCACCAGTGCCTTCCCACTGGCACTCGAGGGAAGGGCTGTCCCAGTTCCTCTGGGTTACTGGTGCAACTGGGAGCTTCTGGGGTGTTGCCCAAAGCACAGGGGGAGGGAGTGCATGGAGCTCCAGACATTGCATAAACAGGATGGCAGGGCCAGGACAGTGCCAGGTGCCTCTGGCACAAGGGTGTGTGTGGAGGTGGAGACAGAGACCAGAACTGTGCCAGGCACAGCAGTGCCCAGCACGCTGGGGCAGATCGAGGTGGCAGTGGTGTGTCAACAGGTCTGGTTTTAGAGTGCAGGAGTGGTTGCAGAAAGGAACCTGGGGCTGCTGGGAGAGAGGAGCTGAAGAGGAGGCAGCAGTGCCCAGGTGGGCAGCAGAGCCAGTGGCATCCTGGGCTGGCTCAGCAGCAGTGTGGGCAGCAGGACAAGGGAGGTTCTTGTGCCCCTGTGCTCAGCACTGCTCAGGACACCCCTGCAGTGCTGTGTCCAGTTCTGGGCTCCTCCATTGCAGAGAGATGTTGAGGTGCTGGAAGGTGTTTGGAGAAGGGCAGCAAGGCTGGGGAGGGGGCCTGGAGCACAGCCCTGTGAGGAGAGGCTGAGGGAGCTGGGGGGGTGCAGCCTGCAGCAGAGGAGGCTCAGGGCAGAGCTGATTGCTGTCTGCAGCTGCCTGCAGGGAGGCTGTAGCCAGGTGGGGTTGGGCTCTGCTGCCAGGCAGCCAGGGCCAGAAGAAGGAGACCCAGCCTGAAGTTGTGCCAGGGCAGGTCTAGGCTGGATGTTGTTAGGAAGTTGTTGTCAGAGAGAGTGATTGGCACTGGAATGGGCTGCCCAGGGAGGTGGTGGAGTGGCTGTGCCTGGTGGTGTTTGACAGATGTGTGGGCATGGTTCAAGTAGGTTCTTGGGGCACATTTGCCCTTGCCAGCAGCAATTTGGGACTGTGAGAGCCAAGACTGAGAGCCTGCAAACTGCCTTCCAGGGGATGGTGACAGCTGGAAAGCAGAGCACAGAGGTGAGAGACCTGCTCTGAAAGGGTCCTTTGTGTAAAAGCCTCACTGGGGCCTTCACTCTGAGAAGGACATTGAGAGGCTGGAGCGTGCCCAGAGAAGGGCAATGAAGCTGGGGAGAGGTCTGGGGAAGAGAGCTGGGGAGGAGCAGGCTGTGAGGGAGCTGGGGGTGTGCAGCCTGGAGAAGAGGAGGCTGAGGGGAGACCTTCTGGCTCTCTACAACTCCTTGGAAGGAGGCTGGAGTGAGGGGGTGCTGGGTGGTTCTCCCTAGTAACAGGGCATAGGATGAGAGGAAATGGCCTCAGGAGGTTTAGGTTAGAGAATAGGAACAATTTCTTGGCTGCCAGAGTGGTTAGGGATTGGCAGAGGCTGCCCAGGGAGGTGGTGGAGTTCCCATCCCTGGAGGTGTTCATGAACTGTGTGGCCATGGCACTTGGGGCCATGGTTTAGTGGCCATGGTGGTGTTGGGTTGCTGCTTGGACTGGATGAGCTTAGAGGCCTTTTCCAGCTGAAAGACTTCTGTGATGCTAGAGAAAGATGCAGGTTTTGGTAGCTTCTCTGCTTCCTTCTGAGTCCCTTCTGTGCTTAAAAGCCTGCTGGGTGCTGTGAGCTGCTCTCCATCAGTGCTGCCTTGCTGGGATGCTTCTCCTTAGCTGTTGGCAGCGTGGGGAGCCTGGGCCAGCAGCCTGTGGTGGAGGAGGTGTCCAAGTAATGAGTGGCCATGGCACTTGGGGCCATAGTTCAGTGGCTGTGGCTGTGGGTGGCTGGACTGGATGATCTTGGAGTTCTCTTCCACCTGAAGCAGTGCTGTGACCTTTGGGATGTAGCTGCCTGCAGGAGGCAGAGCCAAGGCTGCTGTGTCTGAAGTGGGGTGAGGGCTGGGGTGCCCAGGATGGGCACTCCATGAATTAGATGATCTTTAAGGTGTCCCTTCCAAGCTAAACCATCCTATGAATCTCTGGCCACCCTGTACCCCTGTGCCACCCTTTTCCCTGGCATTTCACTTCACTCCCTTCCCCCCCCCCCCCCCCCCCCCCCCCCCCGAGTCCTCTCTCTGCCTGTGCAGCTTTACTTTCCTATTAACTCCCTGAGCAGACTCCTGCTGTTCACTGAAGTCACTTCTGCAGCCACAGGATGCACGGAGTGGTGGGGGACAAGGAGTGGGGACCCCAGAAGGCTTGTGTGAAGCTGGGGGTGTGCCTGTGCCACCCTTCTCCACCACTCTGCCTTATCCCAGCAACTGGCTCCCATTTGCCTTGGATGCATTTTCTTTCCTCCTTTCCCCTGCCCCTCCCCATGCTCTCCTGGCCCATCTGGCACTCTCCTCTTATTTATTGGTGCATATTTTCCAGGCTCTGATTTTCTTTCCTGTCTTTCTTTTTTTTTTTTTCCCCTTTCCCTCTGCTGCTCTGCCCAGATTTGTGTTCTCCTGATGGCACCGAGGGGGAACTTTTGCTCTTTGCAAATCCGGTGCCCAGGGATGAAGGTTTGGCATTGGGTTGGTTTTTGCTTTGCTTTTCCTCATCTAAACATTGCCTGATGAAGGTATTGGTGATGAAGGTTTGGCATTGGGTTGGTTTTTGCTTTGCTTCCCTCATCTAAATAGGGCTTGATGAAGGTATTGGTGATGAAGGTTTGGCATTGGATTGGTTTTTGCTTTGCTTTTCCTCATCTAAACATTGCCTGATGAAGGTTTGGCATTGGGTTGTTTTTGCTTTCCTTCCCTCATCTAAGCATTTGCCTGATGAAGGTTTGGTGATGAAGGTTTGGCACTGGGTTGGTCTTTTAGTTTCCTTCCCTCATCTAAACATTGCCTGATGAAGGTTTGGCATTGGGTTGGTTTTCTGCTTTCCTTCCCTCATCTAAACATTGCCTGATGAAGGTTTGGTGATGAAGGTTTGGCGCTGGGTTGGTTTTCTGCTTTCCTTCCCTCATCTAAACATTGCCTGATGAAGGTTTGGTGATGAAGGTTTGGCACTGGGTTGGTATTTTGCTTTCCTTCCCTCATCTAAACACTGCCTGATGAAGGTATTGGTGATGAAGGTTTGGCATTGGGTTGGTTTTTGCTTTGCTTTCCTCATCTAAACATTGCCTGATGAAGGTTTGGTGATGAAGGTTTGGCATTGGGTTGGTTTTTTACTTTCCTTCCCTCGTCTAAACATTGCCTGATGAAGGTTTGGTGATGAAGGTTTGGCATTGGGTTGGTTTTTTACTTTCCTTCCCTCGTCTAAACATTGCCTGATGAAGGTTTGGTGATGAAGGTTTAGCATTGGGTTGGTTTTCTGCTTTCCTTCCCTCATCTAAATACTGCCTTTCGCTCTTCTGCCTCTCTGCTCTCTTGCTCGCTCTCTCTCTCCCTCCCTCCTTCCCTCCCTTTAATTAGACTTCTTACTGCATGGAACAGTTTGCAGTTATATATGGAAAACAGCCTACACTTTCCCAGGAGCAGGGCATGTTGGGAAGGGAAGCAGGGAGCAGGAGGAGCGATCGCCCTGGGAGCGCCGCGTGTGTTTTTCCTATCGCAGGGCACACTTTTGCCAGGCTTTGCTTTCTTTTAACCCTTTGGGGGGGCAGAGAAAGGAGCTCACAGCCTGCCTTTCTGCCTCTCTCCTCCTCCTCCTCCTCTCCTTCACACACACTTGTTGCTTCTCCTTTTGCCTGGGGAGGGGGTGGGGAACAAACCATCTCCGCTCTGCTTGGACTTCGGTCAATGGCTAAAGAATGGATCTGCCGCCCGCCGGATGCAGCCTGAGGAGGGAGAGTCGGCGGCTGGGATCGGAGGAGCCGCAGGGTGCCCTGCGCTGCATCCAGCTGGGGATGTGAGCCGGAGCTGGGACTGCGTGGGAGCCCTCGGAGCAGGCAGGAGCTGTAGGTGCCAGGGCCAGGGGGTGCCCAGCCCCTGCCCAGCTTCGCTCACGTGGCGAGGAGGAGCCTTGCTCTTCCTCCAGCCCTTCCCTCCGTGTCCCCCCCAGGGCTGCTGCCAGCCTCGGCGTCGGGATCTGAGCCTTAGGTCACCCCCAGCCTGCTCCTGGGTGCTGCTGTGTGTGTGGGGGGGGGCGCGACTTGGGCTCGCTGGGGCTTCCCCTCTGGTGCAGCTCCGCTTCGGTGGGGAGGGACGGGACGGGACACTCCCTGCTCAACCCACCGACTTTCCCCCCCGTGGTGGCGAACAAGTTTCGCTTCCCCTGCCTCAGTTTCCCCTGTTATGAGCCGGGGGGGGTGGGGGGGAGGCTGTGTGGCTGTTGCTGCCGGGTCGGGTTGCCCGCGGGGGGGGGGAGCGAGCAGCCGACCGCAGCGCTCCGGCGGACCAGGTTAGTGCTGCGCTTGCCCGGGCTGTGCCCTCTGCTTCCCCCCAGCCCCGACGGGGCTCAGCCTCTCTCCTCCTGCCCTCCAGAAGCAGCAGATGCTTCTTCCAGCCGCTGCTGGGAGGAAGTGACAGGACCTATTTTAAGCCCCCCCCCCCCCCCCCCCCCCCCCGGGGATCTTCAGGGTAGGAATCCCCTGTCCCTGTGTAATCCTGCTAAAAATACCAGGGCTGTACCCGTGTGTCCTGGCCCCTGGCTCTTTGCTTCTCCGGGTGGGGGGTGTTTTGCTTGTCAGACTCCTTTGTGCTCGGTAGGTTGGTTCTTGCCCGTTGTTTTTTTCCCTTGGCTTTAAGCTAGGCTGTTCCTCTGCTTCCTGAATGGATGGAGAAAGGTGGGAGTTTGGACTGCTGGGATCTCCTCCCTGCTCAGGGGCTGGCAGAGGGCTGATGCTGTGCTCAGGTGTGGTGCTGCCTCAGTTTCCCCGTCTAAGGTGGAGGGATGTGAGCCCTGCTGCCACTCAGGAGCAGCTGCAGCCAGTGCTCCTGGGCTGTCCCATCTGATGGGCATCCTCAGCAGCCCGTGGGGATGGCTGAACGCTCCAAGGCTGGGCTGGGCTGCAGGGAGCATCCCTGCCTCTTCCCTTGATTCCCTGAACTGGGCAGGGCTGCGGGTGAGCTGGGTCAGGCTGGGCTTTGCCTGAGCTCCCGCCAAAGTTGCAGTGTCTTCTGGCTATGCCTCTGGAACCACTCTGGAGCAGAGTGCTCAGGCTCTTGGCTCCCTCTGTCTCGTTTTCTACACGAGTCCTTGGTTTTCATCCTGCCCCCGTGGCCTCTCCCCCAGTTGCAGACAGCTGCTCCCAGCCACGCATCAGCACTTCTGCTCCGCAGGGACCTGCTGGGAGAGCCCCAGCAGCATCCATGTGCTGGGTGGGAGCCAGGGAAAGCTGTGCCTGGGGATGGGACTTCCATCTGCCCACCCCAGCAGGGTCAGTGGGTCTCATCTCCCTTCTGCAGCAGGGTGCCAAGACCGGCATGCATCCAGGCGTGCCGTGAACTGGGAGGATCCAGGTCAGGCTGGGTGCAGGGCTGGGATGTGACCATCGCTTTGCGTCCATCCTGGGAGTGGCCCAGGGCTCTGAGTGGTGCTGCAAGAGGAGTTTGAGACATGGGAGTCCCAAGCCTGATTTGCAGCCTGATTTCTGCCATCAAACCTTGCTCCTTGCTTTGGAAGTTGCCTAAGTCCCAAACCTCTTTCCCTGTGTTGCTCTGGGTTTGGGCAAACCCAGAACCAGGTCTGTGGTGGGGCTGAGGTGTGGGAGGAGAGGTCAGTCCTTTGGAGGCCGTGGTGGCAGCTGTCTGACCTGGCACCTCCCACCAGAGCAATGCAAAACAGGTTCAACTGGAGGGGAAGAAAAGAGCTGGAGCAAAGCATTGCCCAACGTGTGCCAGCTGATGCCTTGTTGCCTGGTGCTGGGTGCCTGTTGTGCTCCCAGGCTATTTCCTGGTACCAAGTGGGAAGGAGAAGGGGTGGATGGAGCCTTGTGCTGGGGTGCACACTCTGGTACCTTAGAGCTTTGCCATGCCAAGCTTGCTGGGCTCACCATATACCTCAGGGAGATGCCCAGTGCTGGCAAAAGGGTGGTAGGAAAGGATGCTGGATGCTGTGCTCCTCTAGAGCCTGAAGGCTTGAGGGCTGCAAGTATTTGCTGGTGCAGAAGGGGTTTGCTTTTGCCACACTCCTGCATTCCTCCCAGGGCTGTGCTACCTTGTAAAGCACAAAAGAATAATGAGAGGAGCTGGGGTGATTTAGTGCAGGCGCCGGCAGAGAAATACCAAGGCCTTAGATGGAAACATTCCCCTTGACAGCTCCCGTGGAGACTCCTGTCTTTCCTTCTCTTCTGGCCTTTTTTTTTCCCCTTCCCTCCCCCCACCCCCCCCTCCTTGAAATTCCTGAACTGCTGCTCGGGGAAGCCCCAGGGGGTGTGAGCAGATTCCTGCTCCAGCACCCACCCAGGCTCCAGCAGCTGCCTCAGTGGCAGGGCTTGGGCAGCAGGAGCTAAGGGCTACCCTGTGACCCTAATAGGCTGACAGCTGACCCTGGGCTGCCCTGACCCTTGGGCTGGCAGGCAGGTTTTGAGGAGCCACAAGTCATAGATCCAGGCTTGTTCCACCCCTCTGTGGTGTGCCAGGTGCTCTCCTGGGCAGCAGGAGCTAAGGGCTACCCTGTGACCCTAATAGGCTGACAGCTGGCCCTGGGCTGCCCTGACCCTTGGGCTGGCAGCAAGTTTTGAGGAGCCACAAGTCATGGATCCAGGCTTGTTCCACCCCTCTGTGGTGTGCCAGGTGCTCTCTTGCTTCCAACCTCTACCCTCCTTTTTTGCAATAGTTAATTGCTGCCCTGGGCATGCAGGGAAAGAAAAACCCAAACCCCAACCAAACCAACCCAACAGTTTCCATTCCCTTCGTTAACAGGAGGCAAATAATGAGCAAAGGCAGAGCTAAGGCAGCTGTAATTAGTGGGCTAAAGGCAGCCACTCAGGTTCTCTGTGGAGTGGCCTGTAAAGAGGTCCATTTGTGGAGAAGGTCACCTCTGCCTGCCTTCTGCTTCTGCTTTCCCCTTGGCTTTGGCTCCTGGAGTGTGGCTTTGGGCTGCCTTCTGTCCTCTTGGTTCCTCCAGCCTGGGCAGAGGCAGAAGAGGAGGATGATGTGGTGATAACCTTCCTCTTGGTTCCTTCAGCCTGGGCAGGAGCAGGAGGAGAAGGATGATGTGGTGATAACCTTCCTCTTGGTTCCTCCAGCTTGGGCAGGAGCAGGAGAAGGAGGATGATGTGGTGATAACCTTCCTCTTGGTTCCTCCAGCTTGGGCAGGTACAGAAGAGGAGGATGATGTGGTGATAACCTTCCTCTTGGTCCATCCAGCCTGGGCAGGGGCAGGAGGAGAAGGATGATGTGGTGATAACCTTCCTCTTGGTTCCTTCAGCTTGGGCAGGTACAGAAGAGGAGGATGATGTGGTGATATCCTTCCTCTTGGTTCCTTCAGCCTGGGCAGAGGTGGAGAAGGAGGATGATGTGGTGATATCCTCCCTCTTGGTCCCTCTAGCCTGGCCATGGGCAGGAGGATGGTGTGATGGAGGTGCTCAAAAGCTGTTTGGATGAGGAGCTGAAGGACATGGTTTAAGAGCTGTGTGCAGGGAGCTGTTGGGTTTGTGGTTGGCCTTGGTGATCTTGAGGTCTTTTCCAGCCAGGCCACTCTGTGATCCTGTGCTGCCTGCTGTAACCAGATGCTTTCTATCTGTGTCCCCTCTGGTGTCCCAGTCACAGCCTGGCTGCAGGGGACTTGGGGAACTTAGCGAGGCTGACAGGAGGATGCTGTGGGGGCTGCAAGATGAGAAGATGCTGCCTGTCCCAGGGGGCTGCTGGTGAGTTTAGTGTAGGAGGAGCCCACAGCACCTCCTGCTCCCAAAATGTGCACTGCAGTCGATGTTCCTGGGCTGCAGCATCAGCCCTCTGCTGTGAGCCATGAATCTGCAGTGTGACTCAGTTTCCCCTGGCACAGTGCTGCTGCTGCTAGGCTGTGCCCAGGCCCCAGCACTTCCTGGCTGTTTCGTTGGCTGCTTTGCTGCTGCAGTGGCTTGCAGGGGTGGGGGACACATGCATTAAGACCCCCCCCACACACACACTCCTGAAGTGTGAAGGTTGAGAGCTTCACAGGCTCATGGAATTGTTTTGATGGGAAAAGACCTCTAAGGTCAAGTCCAACACCACCATGGCCTCTAAATCCTGTCCCTAGGTGCCATGGGGCACACATCCTCCCTGTGGGGCTGGTGTCCTCCCCCCACTGGGGCTGTGTCCTCCCTCAGTGCAGTCATTGAGGTCTCCTCCATCCCAGCAGTTTGGCTCTTGCTTTTGCCTGTCCTCCTGCGCAGCAGCTGCCAGGTGGCTGTCGCTGGGGATTTCCCACTGGCGGGCAGTGGGGTGGCCCCACGGGGTGGGGGAGGGGGAAGATGCCACTGTCCCCTCCCCTGGGCCACCACCCAGCGTGCTGCGGTGGAAGGAAGCGGATGCAGGGGTGGGAGGAGGCATCGGCGCGGAGGTAATGTGCCATGGGTTGAGGGAGTTTGGTGTTGTGGGTGAGCAGGAGGTTACCTCTCGTGGGCAGCTGCCCGTGGGCCATGCAGGAGGCAACCCAGGGGAGCTCCAGCCTGGGGTGAAGTTTGGTCTTGGCATGCAGGGACCCAGGGAAGGAGCAGTGAGAGGTGGGCACAGGCTTTGGTCTTGGCATGCAGGGGCCCAGGGAAGGAGCAGTGTGAGGTGGGCACAGCTTTGGTCTTGGCACGCAGGTACCCAGGGAAGGAGCAGTAAGAGGTGGGCACAGGCTTTGGTCTTGGCATGCAGGGACCCAGGGAAGGAGCAGTGAGAGGTGGGCACAGGCTTTGGTCTTGGCACACAGGGACCCAGGGAAGGAGCAGTGAGAGGTGGGCACAGGCTTTGGTCTTGGCATGCAGGGGCCCAGGGAAGGAGCAGTGAGAGGTGGGCACAGGCTTTGGTCTTGGCACACAGGGACCCGAGGAAGGAGCAGTGAGAGGTGGGCACAGGCTTTGGTCTTGGCATGCAGGGGCCCAGGGAAGGAGCAGTGTGAGGTGGGCACAGCTTTGGTCTTGGCACGCAGGTACCCAGGGAAGGAGCAGTAAGAGGTGGGCACAGGCTTTGGTCTTGGCATGCAGGGACCCAGGGAAGGAGCAGTGAGAGGTGGGCACAGGCTTTGGTCTTGGCACACAGGGACCCGAGGAAGGAGCAGTGAGAGGTGGGCACAGGCTTTGGTCTTGGCATGCAGGGACCCAGGGAAGGAGCAGTGAGAGGTGGGCACAGGCTTTGGTCATGGCACACAGGGACCCAGGGAAGGAGCAGTGAGAGGTGGGCACTGGTGTTAGTGGCAGAAGAGAGGCAAATCCTGCTTGCTTGCTGGCACTGGGTGCTGTGAGTGCAGCTTGTGCCTTGAGTGGGCTGCCTGGGCTGTTTCAGACGGGCCTTGGCCCCTCCACCCTTCCCAGCTCATGGCATGACCTTGGCATTGGGGTGGAGGGTTCAGGTTGCCACACTATGCCCTCTGCTCTGATCCTGCACCTCCTCCCCTCTCTGCAAGCAGGCACTGGGAAGGGAACTGCTGGCTCCTGAGGGTGAAAATCCTGAGGTCCAGCCCTGGAGCATGCATTTGGCCCCCATGAGTCACAATCTCAGCTCCTTCCCCCTCTCTCTCTCTGGAATTGGTGATAACGCCCTGGGGTCCCCTCTGGGTGTCCTCCCCGGGGGCATCCCAGCTGCCTGGCACAGGAGGGGTTAAGCGAGCAGGGAAGGCTTTGCCATGGGTGTTGCTAAGAGGAGGGCAGCCTGCACTGTGCACTCTGCCATCTGCACGCTGCGATTTGGGGGGAGTGTGTGTGTGTGGGGGGGGGGTCCCAGCCCCAGGGGTGCCTCAGCCCCTCCGTGCTCCCTGGGCAGCTGTGGGGGCTCTGCTGCGCCGCAGAGTGGGAGGTGGAGGACTCGGAGGGAGTTGCTGCAGCTCAGAATCCACCAAGCAGTGGTCGTGGCCATAGCCTGGGGTCTGTGTCTTGCTCTGCCTTGTCCTGGCCATGTCAGCTTCATCTTGGCCATGCCCCTGCCATGGGAGATGGACACAAGGCAGTGAGCTGAACCCTCCCCACGTCTACCCAGAGCAGTGCCTGCCTAAGGCTCTCCTGGGCAGGGTGTGTGGTGCCAATGTCCTGGTACAGCCCACATCTCCATGTGGCTTTACTCCCGTTGCAAGGGGCTGCCCAGCAGGGTCCCTTCCCCTCCTGAAACGTCCCCCCCCGAGCCCCAGCAGCTCTGAACACCTCTCTTGGAGATTTGCTTGGCAGGTGTGGGCATTCCAGCAGCTTTTTGGTTCCTTCTCCTCTTAAAGCATCACTTCCACGTGGGACCACAGCTGCCAGGAGTGGATGCTGAGTAGTGTGTGTATGTTGGGGGGGGGGGGTCTGTGCAGTGGGAAGGAGAGCTGGAGGAGCTGCAAAGTCTCTCCCAGGGTACTTCTGGGGTGAGCAGACAGTGGAAGGTGCTTCAGGCTGGGTTTTCTCCTTGGGAGCTCTGTGTCTGTCTGCAGAGTCTTGTCTGTCCTCTGCTCAAGGGCTCAGTGCAGCCTCCACTGGAGATGGAGCTCAGCTTTTTCACTTCCAAAGAGAAATATCTTAAACCCAGGCCAGAAAGGGTGAGTTGGAGGTTTGGGATGTTTTTTTTGCCTCCCCACTTGGCAACATAAAGCAGCATCCCTGGCAGCTTTACATTGAGTTTGCCATGGCAACCTCCAGCAGCTGAGTTGTTTCCAACACCCCAGCAATGAAGTGGGAGAGGAGTTGAACCCCAACTGGTGCTGCCTTGAGGGGCAGGACAGCCCCTGAGTGAGGGGCAATGTGTGGAGCTGGGACCTGGGTGGCCTCTGTCCCAGTGCAGCTGGGCAGGGACTCGGGCAAGGTGATCCCAACGCTCAGTGGGCCTGATCCTGCCTGGCTGAGCTGCCTTGATGGGGTTTGTGGCTCTGGGCAGGAGAGCTGGTGACTGGTGGTGGTGTTCCTTGGGATGGTGCTTTCTGCCCTGGGATGGTGGCAGATCCTCCAGGCTGGAGCCTGTGGGGGGGAGCTGAGCTGGGGTGTGGGCTTCCCCCACCTTCACAGCTCCAAAACCCCCACCTGAGCTTGGTCCAGGCTTGCTCCATCTCTGGGTGCTGGACAGGCTGATGCTCAGCCTGATCTGACCTGAGTGTGCCAAGCTGCCTGGGGAGGCTTCATGCTCTTGCCCAGTGAGCCAGCAATAAGCATTCAGGCAGCAACCACAGGCTGGCATGTGCCAGGCTGTTGATGCCAGGGGCTGTGCTGCCGGCGTCGCGGCGAGGCCACCGATGGCTTGGCTGAAGGCATCCCCCGGGACGTGTCTAGCTGAGTGTGTTGCTGCTGTGCCCCTCTCAGCAGCCCACTTTTCCTCTCAGCTTGAAAGCCAGCAGGTGCCCTTCCTCATGCCAGGCAGAGGCTGCTCTGGGGTCGGCCCAGGAGTGCTGTCCCCAGCCGGGGCAGAGGTGCCAGCCGGGGCAGAGGTGCCAGCCAGGGCAGAGGTGCCAGCCGGGACAGAGGTGCCAGCCGGGACAGAGGTGCCAGCCGGGACAGAGGTGCCAGCCGGGACAGAGGTGCCAGCCGGGACAGAGGTGCCAGCCACCCGTTTATTATTCTGGGCAGGTTTGTCTGCAGCACCACATCGGCTCCTCTGCTCCTCACCAGCCTCTCCCTCCTTCCTGGAGCATGCAGACTCCTTCCCCTAGCTCCCAGCCCAGCCCGGGGGGTGTGAAGCTCCACATCCTGCACTGCCTCCACCCCCCAGGCTGCCCCTTGGCTGCAGCTTGCCTCGTCCTCCTCGGGATGCTCGCTGGGAGGTGATGCAGCAGCCTGGGGGGGATCTGTGCAGCCCCATTCCCACGCAGGGTAGGACAATTGGGCTTCTTCTCAGGCTCTCTTGCCTGGTGTGCCAAGGGAACCCTCAGGGAGCAATTCCTCCTCTCCAGTGCCTGGGGGCCCTGAAAATGAATTACTCGAGTTAGGGATGTCTGCTGAATGCTGCTGGAGGCATTAGGAGCTCGTTGGAGTTGTTAGGGATGGATCCTTCCCAGCCTGGTCAAGGAGGAGAGGGAGCCAGTTCTGTGCCAGCAGGATGGGCCAGGAATGGAGCTCTGACTCCCAAACTGGGGCTGGAGGAGGAGGATGCTGAAAGCAGACAGCAAGAGCTTATTCCCTGCCATAATTCCTCCTTGACCAGCAGAGTGAATTCCTGGGGCCGGCAGTGCTGGAGGGAAGGAGTCCTGTGGCTGGGCACGAGCTGGTGATGATCTGAGCCACATGGGTTCCTTCAGGCATAATTAGGGACTAGGTGGTTACAGTACTAATTAACTGTCTCTCGCTTAACCTCTGAGCTCTCCTCAGAAGCTGTTAGCTGCTGTGGAAGAGGGAAGGAAAATTCAGTCTGCTGAAGTGGGGGGAATTATTCTGAGTGGGTTTTTTTTTCCTCCCTCTTGATCAGCAGGAGCCTGGTTAATTGGAGCTGCCATCTCCTGCCTCCTGCTGCCAGCAGCCTTCCTGCCTCTAAATGATAGATCAGCTTGGTGAGGAGCTACGAAGTGACCAGGCTGGGCAATGCCAACCATGGGGGTGCTCTGCTCCATGGAACCCCAGCAGTGCTCTGCCCCAGAGTTTTGGGTGCTCCAGGAGCAGCAGTGCTGGGGTGGAGGGAAGCACAGCCCTGTGCTCCCTGTGCCCTTGCTGTCTGCAGTTGGTGGACAGGTCCCTCCCGTGGCAGTGGCATCGGTGGTGTCCCTGAGGTTCAGTTGGTGCCTGTTGCCTCTTGATAACACCAAGAGCCTCCCTGGGTGTTAGTGGTGGGGAAGGGAGCTGCTTGCAGGGGCCAGGCCCTGGGCTGGGTGTGCAAGGAGGGGTTTGCTGGTAGGGGATCTTGCTGCCTTGGGGATTGCAAAGCTGAGGTAAGCAGGGCTGGGATCGAGGTGGTGCTGAGACAGCTCTGTAATGGTCTGGTGCCCATCTGCTGGATTTGTGAGGGCTGGCACATCCCTTGTGCTCCTGGGAAGCAGCTGATGGGCATTTTGCCTCCTTCCTCACCTTCTTATCTGGCTGCTTGGCTTCTCTGGCCTCTTGCTCTGCTACCTCTGGACCTCTGTCTCAGTGCTGATGCTGCCTTAATGGCCACCATTCTCCTTTTTTCAATCACTTCTACCTCTCTAGGCTTTATTTTCTCTCTATAAGGAGCCTCTCTTGCAGGCTCTTCACCTCTAGAGCTGGAGAGGTCTCTGAGAGCATTGCTGCTGGCATCTGAGCTTGAGAGAAAGCTCTTTGGTCCATGCTGCTCCCTCTGTGTCCCTTCCTATCCCTGGTGCCCATCTCAGCCTGGAATGCCGGTGGGGGACCCCAGACCCCAAGCCCCTGGAGCAGGGAGGGAGCTGCAGGATGCTTGTGGTCTCTGCATGGTTGAAGTAGGTTTTTGGGGCTCATTTGCCCTTGCTGGCAGCAGTTTGGGGCTGTGAGAGCCAAGGCTGAGAGCCTGCAAACTGCCTTCCAGGGGATGGTGAGAGCTGGAAAGCAGAACACAGAGGTGAAGAACTGCTCTGAAAGGGTCCTTCATGTAAAAGCCTCATTGGGGCCTTCACTCTGAGAAGGACATTGAGAGGCTGGAGCGTGCCCAGAGAAGGGCAATGAAGCTGGGGAAGGGTCTGGAGAAAAAAGCTGGGGAGGAGGAGCTGGGGGTGTGCAGCCTGGAGAAGAGGAGGCTGAGGGGAGACCTTCTGGCTCTCTACAACTCCTTGGAAGGAGGCTGGAGTGAGGGGGTGCTGGGTGGTTCTCCCTAGTAAGAGGGCATAGGATGAGAGGAAATGGCCTCAGGAGGTTTAGGTTGGAGAACAGGAACAATTTCTTGGCTGCCAGAGTGGTCAGGGATGGGCAGAGGCTGCCCAGGGAGGTGGTGGAGTTCCCATCCCTGGAGGTGTTCATGAACTGTGTGGCCATGGCACTTGGGGCCATGGTTTAGTGGCCATGGTGGTGTTGGGTTGCTGCTTGGACTGGATGAGCTTAGAGGCCTTTTCCAGCTGAAAGACTTCTGTGATGCTAGAGAAAGATGCAGGTTTTGGTAGCTTCTCTGCTTCCTTCTGAGTCCCTTCTGTGCTTAAAAGCCTGCTGGGTGCTGTGAGCTGCTCTCCATCAGTGCTGCCTTGCTGGGATGCTTCTCCTTAGCTGTTGGCAGCGTGGGGAGCCTGGGCCAGCAGCCTGTGGTGGAGGAAGCAGCTGTTTTCCACTGCTGAGATATATTTTTCAACTCTAAATGAATGGGAGCATTGCTCTGGGCTGGGCAGCTGGAGGCTGAGTGAAGAACCACCTGGGAGCCCTTCCTGCCCTGCCCCTGCACGCTGCCGGAGTCGCTGCCGCTGGTGTTCCCTGCTCTGGGTCCATGCTCAGCCTGGTTGAGCTCCTTCCTCAGTCACCTTCTGCTTATCAACAGGCTACAAGAGCTGGGGCTGGTCGGTCTGGAGGAGACAGAAGGCTCCAGGGAGACCTTGGAGCAGCTTTTCAGTACCCAAAGGGAGCTACAAGAAAGCCAGGGAGGAACTTTGATAAGGGCTTGTAGGGATAAGGTGAGGGGGAATGGGTTGAAGCTGGAAGAGAGGAGGCTGAGGCTGGAGATGAGGAAGAAATTGTTGAGAGTGAGGGTGGTGAGACACTGGCAGAGGTTGAGGGTGGTGAGACACTGGCAGAGGTTGAGGGTGGTGAGACACTGGCACAGGTTGAGGGTGGTGAGAGACTGGCACAGGTTGCCCAGGGAGGTTGTGGAGCACAGAAGCACCCAATGTGATCTTCGATCACATTGGGTGCTTCTGTGCTCCACAACCTCCCTGAAGGTGCTCTTAAGCCAGGTTGGATGAGACCTTGAGCACCCTGTGCTTGCTAGGAGGTGTCCCTGCCCATGGCAGGAGCTTGGAACTGGAAAGCTCTTTAAGATCCCTTCCAACCCAACCCATTCCACGAGTCCACTCACCAGGCTGTTACCTCCAAACCGGTTCTCTTTCTGGCGAGGCTCCCAACCTTTTTCTGGCTAACCATTCCTACTGCTTGCCCAACCTATTTTTTTTTTGTGTGTGGCTAACCATTTCTGCACCTCCATCCACGAGCAGGTCTCCTCATGCCAGCTCTTTTTTTTTTGTTTCCCATTCTTGTTTTTGCAGCTCCAGTTGCTGTGGTATCCAGGGAGCCCTCCTCCTTCTGCGGGAGATGCACGCTGGTCGTTGCTAAGGTCGCCTCCGCGGTAACATGCACATCCTGTTTACACCTTCATCCGGAGAAGTTGGGCTCGGTTAGAGGCACCACTTCACCCGGGCAGCCCCCCAGGGAAGGGGTCACACCGAGCATCCCCTCACCGGAGCCTTCGAGGAAGGCGCTGCAAGAGCCTCCGGCTGCCGGCGGCGCCGCTGAGCCGGCAGGATGACGAACAACGTGGCCGACCACCACCCTGCCAACTCGGTTGCTGAAGGCAACCATGAAGGGGACTTTGGGTGCTCCATGGTGGAGCTCAGGAACCTGATGGAGCTGAGGAGCGCCGAGGCGGTCTCCCGGCTCAATGACTCCTACGGCGGCGTGCAGAGCGTCTGCAAGAGGTTGAAGACATCACCGGTGGAAGGTGAGTGGCTCGGCCCTGGCGGAGGGAGTCCCTGCTTGGCTGCGGAAGGGGTTGGGCTGGAGGAGCTTTGGAGGTCTATTGCAAGCCAGAGTGTTCTGTGATCCTGTGGTCTGCAAGGTGGTGGCTTTGGAGGTCTTTTCCAAGCCAAAGCATTCTGTGATCCTGTGATCTGCAAGGTGGTGGCTTTGGAGGTCTTCTCCAAGCCAGAGTGTTCTGTGGTCTGCAAGGTGGTGCCTCTAGATTGGAGCTGGTGGTGGCTTTGGAGGTCTCTTCCAAGCCAAAGCATTCTGTGATCCTATGGTCTGCAAGGTGGTGGCTTTGGAGGTCTTCTCCAAGCCAGAGTGTTCTGTGGTCTGCAAGGTGGTGCCTCTAGATTGGAGCTGGTGGTGGCTTTGGAGGTCTTTTCCAAGCCAAAGCATTCTGTGATCCTATGGTCTGCAAGGTGGTGGCTTTGGAGGTCTTCTCCAAGCCAGAGTCTTCTGTGGTCTGCAAGGTGGTGCCTCTAGATTGAAACTGGTGGTGGCTTTGGAGGGCTCCTCTAAGCCAAAGCATTTTGTGATCCTGTGGTCTGCAAGGTGGTGGCTTTGGAGGTCTTTTCCAAGCCAAAGCATTCTGTGATCCTGTGGTCTGCAAGGTGGTGGCTTTGGAGGTCTTTTCCAAGCCAAAGCATTCTGTGATCCTGTGGTCTGCAAGGTGGTGCCTCTGGATTGGAGCTGGTGGTGGCTCTGGTGAGTGTCTTGTAGCTGGTCCCACTCCAGCTGTGCATCTGTCGTGAGCCTTGTGGGAGCTGCCTGCCTGCCCCTCCATAAAGAGATGGCTTGGGGAAGAGGAGGAGGAGAGAGAGAGTCAACGTCTTAAGAGTAGTTCCTCCAAGGTGTAGCCTGCATCCCGTGGGATGTGGGCAGGGTGAGGAGCTGGATGTGGCATCAGAGTGGCACACTGTGGTGGTGGTGGGGATCCTTTCCAGCTGTGTCATCCTCCCTGCTGGTCAGCACCAGCTTGTCCCCTGTTTAATGATTTACCTGCTCGCAGCAGGCCTGTGAGGGGTGCAGGTGGAGGAGGGTGTAAAGGTTGGAGAGTGCTGGGGAGGTGGCCAAGCTACCTGGAGCTCCTTTCTCGGGTGTTAGCATCTCAACCAAGTGACAGGCAGCCTGTCCCCGAAGGGCATCACAGCTGAGAGGGGCTGCATGCAGCTCTGCCCTGGATCTGTTGGACACCCACCCTGGCTGGGTGCTTCTGAGCATCGTGAGCTTGAGCAGTGGCTGTGATGCTTGCCTTGATGAGGGCCAGGTCACTTCAGTGAGGCTTTGGTGGAAGGATGTCACTGCTCCTCAGGGGCTGGGCTGGCTTTTTGGGGTTCCCCCCCCCCTCCTTGTGGGTGAGTGGTGTGGGCTGATGGTTTAGAGTGAGCCTGGGTGCCTTGGTGTGGTGATGACCTTGGCGTTAAAGGGGGTACAGTGAGGTGGGAGGTCCCTGCTGAAGGCTTACCTGGCAGGATGCAGCCCCGTGGGGGCTGCCTGGGGTGGGGGCCGTGGCCGTGGGCGGGCTGCGGAGCCTGCTGGGTCATTGTCAGTGCCGGGAGCTGGGGCTTAGCTCTTTTCCCAGCTGGGAGCGGCAGCGGGAAGGGGAGACAATCTCGGGATGTCATTAGAAGGGGGGGGAGAGTCCCGGTGGAAATACCAAGTCCAGGTCACAAAACAATGTCGTTTGACCCTGCCAAAGTGGGAGCGAGCTCCTTGGGGGGTGGGAGGAGAAGGGGGGTGGAAAGTGAACCCGAAGGGTTCTTGCTGAAGGCAGGGGGGGAAGGAGCTGCCCCTTCCATCCCGGGCACTGGTTGGTGCTGTAGCTTCTTCCCGCAGCGTATCCCTGCCTCGTCCTCTTGGGATGGAGGTGAGCTTTGCTGCCTGTCCTGAGCTCGGTTCTGCTGAGCCCAGAGAGCCCCCCCGAAAAACACCAGTATTTTCTTACAAGCTGGAGCCTTTAGGAAGAGTGAAACCCCTGTGGCACCTCTGATCCCATCGGAGCCAGGGCACTTGGCTCCTGCTGTGCCAGCTTGAGGGAGATGCTGACAGGTTGGGGAGCTGCAGGCTGGAAGCATCTCCTCTACTTTGGTGTGTCCTCAAGCCTGCAATCCCATCATAAGCTGGCACAGCTTGGCCAAAGTCTGGGACCTTCTCTGGACCCGTGGACACCACAGTGTGTGTGGGCAGTGGGTGCTTGCCCAGCTCTAGGTTGCAGTAGGTTTGTGCCCATCCCTCTGCTTATTACCACAGTGGGCAGGGGACCACTTGGCTCTGTCCTCTTTCTGGTGTCACCAACGGAGACTGCAGGGCACAGCAGCATACATCAGCCTGTTGCAGGCAGCACCTGGAGCAGATTGGTTCTGTCTGGGTGCATTTTGCTCCTACCCCTTGGTGCTGCCACCTCTCCCCTGGGTCGAGCCTGGCATTGCCTTCACAGGGCAGATGCTGACCATGGTCCCCCTCAGGGGCTGCTTGTCCCTGAAGGGCAGCTGGGTGGCTTGGCATGGTGGTGATCCCAGCACCTCAAGGCTGTGGGGTCCCGAGGTGGTTGATCTCCACACACAGCAAAGGTCCTCACCAGTGCCAAGGTGGGGATCTGCTGGGACCTCCTGCTCTGGCTCTTGCCCTGGAAGGTGTCATTGGACCCCAGATCTGCTGGGCTTCTCCCAGAGGAGTTTGGGGGTGAGGTGAGCTGCTGCTGGGTGCTGACTTTCCACCTCCTCCATCAATCCTGTGGCTGAGCTGGGTCGGGCAGGGTGAGGAGGGGAGCAGGGCGGTGGTGGAGGAGCTGGGATGAGTCACCCATTAGAGCGTCTCCCTGCCTGGTGTCCCTCGGGTGACAGTGTCAGCAAACACTGCCCTGACTCACCTCCTGCTGCAGTGGCTGTGAGGAGCCTGCTCTGGGGGCTCTTTGCCTGAAGGTTTTGACACCCCACCCCACCCCCCCCAACCCAGGAGCAGCTTTGCCCCTTCCCCCACTCCCCAGGAGCAGCTTTCCCAGCCTGCAGTCCCTCCCCCTCACCAAGGACTGGTGACAGTGGAGTGCTTGCTTCTGCTGTCACTTGGGGCCTCCCCCCAGACTCTCTACCCCCCCCCCCCCCCCACTAACACTCCCTGCAGCAGCCAGGAGGGATTTGCTGGCAGCCCAGAGCCCCAGGAGGCTCCTGGGGTGCTGTGCCCACAGGTACCCTGGGCATGTGCCCGCAGCTTCTCTTTGCAACCTCCCCTGCTGGGGGTCACGGCAGAGAACAGGAAACCTTCCCCTTCCCCTTTCCTCTCACCCAGAGAGGGTCGGGAGGCAGCTCTGGGGTCACGTTCATGGACGGGACACGGATTTTGGAAGACCCACATGTGCCAAACCCCCGCCCCACGTCCCCTGGCAGCATCCTGCATCCCCACGCGAGAGCGTGTCGCGTGTGCCTGGCACATGCTGTGCCAGCCTGCCCCTCCGTGCCACCCTGAGTCCAGCCGAGGCGCTTTAAGCCATTTTTTCCATCCTCTGGGCGGGGAATTGGGGCTGGGAGATCCCAGGATCCTGCTGCCTCGTCACAGCTGGGTGGGGACACCCGAGCTGCTCTGCCAACCTGCCCCCCCTGCCAGCCCTGCCTGGGGTGGGGTCGCAGCGGAAAGCCTTGGGGAACGGGATTCATCCTGCTGCTTCTCCCACGGAGCTGGCGGGGAGGTGTCCCACGAGGGGCAGAGCTTGGTCCCCTCAAGAGGGCATCGCTGCCAGGCTGCTCCAGGCACCGGGATGTGGCCAGGGCTGGGTGTTGGTGCTGCCTGCCCGATGCATCTCGGGAGCTGGCAGCAGCCCCAAAGGCTGTCTTAAGGTGGAGAAGAGAGGTGCTGAGCCCGGGGGGGGGGGCCCCACACCCCAGCAGCTTTAGCATGGCTTTAATTGGGGGGGTGGGGGTGGGGAGGGTACCAGGGGTGGCCGTGGGGACAATGCTCAGCTCCTGTCCCGGGCTGGGAAGGCTGCCAAGAAAGAGCTCTTTTGGGCGTTCTGCCTCCCCCCACCCCCGTTGGGGTTATCTTCCCCCCCCCCCTTTTTTTTTTCCTTTCTTTACCCTCCTGTGGTTTTTTTTTACCTCTTCCTCCTCCTATTTTCTCTTTTTTCCTCCTCTTCTCCTGAACTTTTTCCTCCCTTTTGTTTCGGCCCTTTCAGTTCTTCCCTTTTCCTCCCTCTTTTTCCTGCCTTGGTTTTCTCTCTCTGCCCCTCCCCCCCCCCCCCCCTTTTTCTCCTCTCTCTGCCCCCCCCCCCTTTTTCTCCTCTCTCTGCCCCCCCCCCCTTTTTCTCCTCTCTCTGCCCCCCCCTCCCTTTTTCTCCTCTCTCTGCCCCCCCCTCCCTTTTTCTCCTCTCTCTGCCCCCCCCTCCCTTTTTCTCCTCTCTCTGCCCCCCCCTCCCTTTTTCTCCTCTCTCTGCCCCCCCCTCCCTTTTTCTCCCCTCTCTGCCCCCCCTCCTATTTTCTCCCCTCTCTGCCCCCCCTCCCTTTTTCTCCCCTCTCTGCCCCCCCTCCCTTTTTCTCCCCTCTCTGCCCCCCCCCTCTTTTTCTCCCCTCTCTGCCCCCCCCCTCTTTTTCTCCCCTCTCTGCCCCCCCCCTCTTTTTCTCCCCTCTCTGCCCCCCCCCTCTTTTTCTCCCCTCTCTGCCCCCCCCTCTTTTTCTCCTCTCTCTGCTCCCCCCCCCCTTTGCTCTCCCCCTTTTTCTCTCTCCTTTTCCCCCTCCTGCCCTCCCCCCCCCCGCAGGCGGCAGCAGCCCCTCAGTGCTGTCCACATCCCCTCCTGCCTCCCTCCCTTTCCCTCCCACCCCACAGTTCCCGCAGGACCAGCTCCGGTTCTGCTCCTCCACCACTTCCCCGCAGGAGCTCTGTTCGGCTGCGCTGCCCCCTCCGAGGCTTTACGCCCGTGGGGACCACACGGGGCTCGGACACCCTTCCGCAGCGCTGGAGGGGGCTGCCGGTGCCTGCCGGTGCCTGGAGTGGGCTGCCGGTGCCTGCCGGTGCCTGGAGTGGGCTGCCGGTGCCTGGAGGGGGCTGCCGGTGCCTGCCGGTGCCTGGAGTGGGCTGCCGGTGCCTGCCGGTGCCTGGAGGGGGCTGCCGGTGCCTGGAGGGGGCTGCCGATGCCTGGAGGGGGCTGCCGGTGCCTGCCGGTGCCTGGAGTGGGCTGCCGGTGCCTGGAGTGGGCTGCCGGTGCCTGCCGGTGCCTGGAGGGGGCTGCCGGTGCCTGGAGGGGGCTGCCGATGCCTGGAGGGGGCTGCCGGTGCCTGCCGGTGCCTGGAGTGGGCTGCCGGTGCCTGCCGGTGCCTGGAGGGGGCTGCCGGTGCCTGGAGGGGGCTGCCGGTGCCTGGAGGGGGCTGCCGGTGCCTGGAGGGGGCTGCCGGTGCCTGGAGTGGGCTGCCGGTGCCTGCCGGTGCCTGGAGGGGGCTGCCGGTGCCTGGAGGGGGCTGCCGGTGCCTGGAGGGGGCTGCCGGTGCCTGGAGGGGGCTGCCGGTGCCTGGAGGGGGCTGCCGGTGCCTGGAGGGGGCTGCCGGTGCCTGCCGGTGCCTGGAGTGGGCTGCCGGTGCCTGGAGTGGGCTGCCGGTGCCTGCCGGTGCCTGGAGTGGGCTGCCGGTGCCTGCCGGTGCCTGGAGTGGGCTGCCGGTGCCTGGAGTGGGCTGCCGGTGCCTGGAGTGGGCTGCCGGTGCCTGGAGTGGGCTGCCGGTGCCTGGGAGGCTGCCGGTGCCGGGAGCTGGCAGGAGCAGAGGGATCAGGTGGCTCCGACAGCTCGGAGCGCTGCTGCCGGTGCCAGACTCAGGGCTAATTTGATGCAGCATGTAAACAAGCTGCCCGGTGCCAACTGGCATTAACTGGCACTCTGGGCGCACGGCGAGGCTGCAGCGCTGGGCAGAGTTGGCTCGGTGGGTTTTGTGGCTGGGGGGAGGCGGGGGGTTGGAAAGGACCTCTGGATGGAGATCGTTGAGTTCAAGCTCCCTGCCAAAGCAGGGTCAGCCAGGAGTGTGTCCAGAAGGATGGGAGGATGTTAGGGGTTGGAAGGGACCCAAAGAGATCGAGTCCAACCCCCCTGCCACAGCAGGACCACACAGTCCAGCTCAGGGCACACAGGAACACATCCAGACTGGCCTGGAAAGGCTCCACACAAGGAGACTCCACAACCTCTCTGGGCAGCCTGTGCCAGGGCTCTGGGAGCCTTCCAGGCAAGAAGTTGCCTCTTGTGCTGAGCTGCAACCTCCTGTGCTGCAGCTTCCATCCACTGCTGCTTGTCCTGTGCCTGGGGGCAGTGAGCAGAGCCTGTCCCCCCCTCCTGACCCCCAGCCCTCAGAGTTAGAAACATTTAGTCCCCTCTGAGTCTTCTCTTCTCCAGACTAAGCAGCCTCAGGGCCCTCAGCCTCTCCTCACCAGGCAGTGCTCCAGTCCCCTCATCATCCTCATAGCCCTCCCTTGGACACTCTCCAGCAGTTCCTGTCCCTCTTCAACTGGGGAGCCCAAAACTGAAGGCAGTGCTCAAGATGAGGTCTTAGCAGGTCTGCTGGACACACTCTGCTTAATGCCTCCCTTGGCCACAAGGGCACATTGCTGTGCCGTGGACAAGTTGTGAAGGTCTCCAGAGCAAGGGGACTCAACAACCTCTCTGGGTAGCCTACTCCAGGGCTCTGCCACCCTCACACCAAAGAAGCTTTTCCTCATGCTGAGGTAGAGCTGGCAGCCAGGAGGTGCTGTATCTGCTGCCCCTCATCCCAGGGCACCACTGTAAAGTGGTAGGTTTGCCCTGGCATGCATGTCCTGCCCTACCACTTGCACGTCTGCTGCCCCATGGGTCCTGCACCTGGGGAGGCACAATAAACTCCACCAGTACAGGCTGGGAGCAGCCCTGTGGAGAGGGACCTGGGGGTGCTGGTGGCTAACCCATGGCACAGCAATGTGCCCTTGTGGCCAAGAAGGCCAATGGGATCCTGGGGTGTATTAGGAGTGTGCCCAGCAGATCAAGGGAGGTTCTCCTCCTGCTCTGCTCTGCACTGCTGAGACCTCATCTTGAATGCTGTGTTCAGTTTTGGGCTCCCCAGTTGAAGAGGGACAGGGATGTGTTGGAGAGGGTCCAGTGGAGGGATATGAGGATGATGAGGGGACTGGAGGGCCCTGGGGCTGCTTAGTCTGGAGAGAAGAAGACTGAGAGGGGATTTGATCAATAAGTATCTGAGGGCTGCCAGGAGGGGGGACAGGCTCTGCTCACTGCTCCCTGGGATAGGACAAGCAGCAGTGGATGGAAGCTGCAACACAGGAGATGTCTGCTCAGCACAAGAGGGAACTTCTTGGCTGGAAGGCTCCCAGAGCCCTGGCACAGGCTGCCCAGAGAGGTTGTGGAGTCTCCTTGTGTGGAGCCTTTCCAGGCCTGTCTGGATGTGTTTTGTGTGCCCTGAGCTGGATTGTGTGGTCCTGCTGTGGCAGGGGGGTTGGACTGGATGAGCTCTTTGGGTCCCTTCCAATCCTTAACATCTCTGATCCTATGATGAGTGTCAGGAGCAAAGTTCTGCCATGCTGTGCAAGCAGAGAGCTGATCCTGGTGGAGGTCTGGTGGTGGGGGTAGGTTAGTGATGAAGTTTGTCCTCATCTTCATCTCTCTCTTCTGCAGGCCTGTCTGGGAACCCAACTGACCTGGAGAAGAGGCGACAGGTCTTTGGGCAGAACTTCATCCCTCCCAAAAAGTCCAAGACGTTCCTGCAGCTGGTGTGGGAAGCACTGCAGGATGTCACTCTGATCATCTTGGAAATAGCAGCCATAATCTCCTTGGGCCTGTCCTTCTACCACCCCCCAGGGGGTGACAATGAATGTGAGTCCCTTCTGCTGTGCTGAGTGAAGTGCCTGATGTAGGAGCCTCCTGTGCTGCCAGACCTGTGGCAGGAGGGGTTTGAGATAGATGATGTCTGGGTAAGGGTCACCCTGTGGGTCATAGAATGGTTTAGGTTGGAAGGGAGCTCAAAGCACAGCCAGGTCCAATCTACCTGCCATAGGCAGGGACACCTCCCACTAGAACAGGTTGCTGAAGGACTCATCCAGCCTGGTCCTGAACACCTCCAGGGAGGTTGTGGAGCACAGAAGCACCCAATGTGATCTTTGATCACATTGGGTGCTTCTGTGCTCCACATCCTCCCTGGGCAACCTGTGCCAGTGTCTCACCACCCTCAACCTGTGCCAGTCTCTCACCACCCTCACTATGAAGAGCTTCTCCCTAACATTCAGTTCCCCAGGGATCAGTGCTGGGCTCTGTCCTGTTCAGTATCTTTATTGATGATCTGGAGTAGGGGATTGAGTCCAGCATCAGGATGTTTGCTGATGACGCCAAGCTAGGAGCAGCTGTGGAGCTGTTGGAGGGTAGCAGAGCCCTGCAGAGGGACCTGGCCAGGCTGCATGGGTGGGCAGAGGCCAAGGGGATGAGATTGAAGTGGGCCAAGTTCAGGGTTCTGCACTTTGGCCACAACAACCCCAAGCAGCACTACAGGCTGGGGACAGTGTGGCTGAGAACAGGCAGGCAGAGAGGGAGCTGGGGGTGCTGGCAGAGAGGAGCTGCAGAGAAGGCAGCAGTGCCCAGGTGGGCAGCAGAGCCAATGGCATCCTGGGCTGGCTCAGGAGCAGTGTGGGCAGCAGGACAAGGGAGGTTCTTGTGCCCCTGTGCTCAGCACTGCTCAGGCCACCCCTGCAGTGCTGTGTCCAGTTCTGGGCTCCTCCATTGCAGAGAGCTGTTGAGGGGCTGGAAGGTGTTTGGAGAAGGGCAGCAAGGCTGGGGAGGGGCCTGGAGCACAGCCCTGTGAGGAGAGGCTGAGGGAGCTGGGGGGGTGCAGCCTGCAGCAGAAGAGGCTCAGGGCAGAGCTCATTGCTGCCTGCAGCTGCCTGCAGGGAGGCTGTAGCCAGGTGGGGTTGGGCTCTGCTGCCAGGCAGCCAGCAACAGAACAAGAGGACACAGGCTCAAGTTGTGCCAGGGCAGGTCTAGGCTGGGTGTTAGGAGGAAGTTGCTGGCAGAGAGAGTGATTGGCACTGGAATGGGCTGCCCAGGGAGGTGGTGGAGTGGCTGTGGCTGGAGGTGTTGCAGCCAAGCCTGGCTGGGGCACTTAGTGCCATGGTGTGGTTGGTTGGGCAGGGCTGGGTGCTAGGTTGGGCTGGCTGAGCTTGGAGCTCTCTTCCAACCTGCCTGATTCTGTGATTCCCTTCTGCCAGTTGAAACCCATTCCTCCCTGTCCTGTCGTTACCAGACCTTGCCTATAGTCTCTCCCCAACCCTCCTGTAACCCACTTCAGATCCTTGAAGGCTACTCCAAGATCTCCTGGAAGCCTTTTCCAGGCTGCAGAGCCCCAAATCTCTCAGCTTGTCCTCATAGTACCTCCAATGTGCTGCAGATAGAGTTGGGGGTTACCTCTGCTCACCCTTTAGCTGGTGGCTTCTTGCCCTCCTTGGGGTCCTTGGCATGGGCCCCTCCAGGGACTTGCACTGCTGGATGTGTCTGAGTGCAGCTGGCACTGTGGTGTGCTCCTTGTGCTCAAAGATTGATGCCTCTGGTGGCTTCCTAAGGATCCATGGGTTGTCTCTTTTGAGGTAGGCATGGGGGGACAAAGCTGCTCTGTCCCCCAGGCAGGAACTGACAACCTACTTGTGGCTGAGTGACAAATTTGGGTGAGTTTCCCCTCCCCAGCCCTGGATCTCTGCATGGTTGGAGTCGTCCAGCAGGGGCAGAGATCTGGAGTCGAGTAGGGAGTTGGTGACTCACTGGAGGGTCACAGAGCAGCAGGAGGGCTTGGGTGCTGTGACTGGAAATAGAAGCCACTTGTGCCAGCTCTGCCCAACCTCTGCCAAAAGTGAAAAGTGAAGGAAAAAAAATACGAGGGAGGGAAAAAAAAAAAAAAAAACAAAAGAATCCAAAACCTAACTCCAAATGCTGCCAGGGATGTAAAAAGCATCTCCTGAGAGCAGAGGATAGACTTGGACCAGCCTGGGGTAAGGGAGGGAGGAGAAAAAGCATCTCCTGAGAGCAGAGGATAGACTTGGACCAGCTTGGGGTAGGGGAGGGAGGAGAAAAAGCATCTCCTGAGAGCAGAGGATAGACTTGGACCAGCTTGAGGTAAGGGAGGGAGGAGAAAAAACATCTCCTGAGAGCAGAGGATAGACTTGGACCAACTTGGGGTAGGGGAGGGAGGAGAAAAAGCATCTCCTGAGAGCAGAGGATAGACTTGGACCAGCTCAGGGTAGGGGAGGGAGGAGAATAGAGAGCAGAGGATAGACTTGGACCAGCTCAGGGTAGGGGAGGGAGGAGAATAGAGAGCAGAGGGTAGACTTGGACCAGCTCAGGGTAGGGGAGGGAGGAGAAAAAGCATCTCCTGAGAGCAGAGGATAGACTTGGACCAGCTTGAGGTAAGGGAGGGAGGAGAAAAAGCATCTCCTGAGAGCAGAGGATAGACTTGGACCAGCTTGAGGTAAGGGAGGGAGGAGAAAAAGCATCTCCTGAGAGCAGAGGATAGACTTGGACCAGCTTGGGGTAGGGGAGGGAGGAGAAAAAGCATCTCCTGAGAGCTGAGGATAGACTTGGACCAGCTCAGGCTGAGGGAGGGAGGAGAAACTGTCTTGCAGGTTGTTCTGTGCACTCTCTGGGGTGTCTCCTTGTACCAATGGGTCTCCTCCTCCTCCTGCAGTGTGTGGCCAGTCCACGGGTGGCGTGGAGGACGAGGGTGAGTCGCAGGCTGGCTGGATCGAGGGGGCAGCTATCCTCTTCTCGGTGATCATCGTGGTGCTGGTGACAGCCTTCAACGACTGGAGCAAGGAGAAGCAGTTCCGGGGGCTGCAGAGCCGCATCGAGCAGGAGCAGAAGTTCACTGTCATCCGCAAGGGGCAGGTGATCCAGATCCCCGTGGCCGAGATCGTGGTGGGAGACATCGCCCAGATCAAGTACGGTGAGTGGGGCTGCTGCTGCCCCCTGGGCTCTGTCCCCTCCACTGGACCTTGTTGCTTCCTCCTCTCTGCTTTGCCAGCCCCTTTTGCCTTGAGGGGAGGTGCTGGCTTCTCAAAGAGCTCCTCCTCGTCAAAGCTGCTCTGCTTTGAGAGCTCAAGTGGCCAAGAAATCCAACAGCATCCAGGCCTGGGTCAGCAAATGTGGCCAGCAGGACCCCAGGGCAGGGCTTGGAGGACTGGATGAGGCTGTGGGCAGCCTGATCTAGGGTAGGGTGGGCATGGCAGGGGGGTTGGAACTTGGATGATCCTTGGGGTCCTTTCCAACCCTGACTGGTTCTATGATTGTCCTCCTCACCTCAGCGCTGGTGAGGCCACACCATGAGGACTGGGTTGAGCTTGGGCCCCTTGCTCCAAGAAGACTGGGGAGCAGCCAGGAAGAAAGAGGCCTGGGGGTACTGGTAGAGAGGAGCTGCAGAGGAGGCAACAGTGTGCCCAGGTGGGCAGCAGAGCCAATGGCATCCTGGGCTGGCTCAGGAGCAGTGTGGGCAGCAGGACAAGGGAGGTTCTTCTGCCCCTGGGCTCAGCACTGCTCAGGCCACACCTTGAATACTGTGTCCAGTTCTGGGCTCCTCCATTGCAGAGAGCTGTTGAGGTGCTGGAAGGTGTTTGGAGAAGGGCAGCAAGGCTGGGGAGGGGCCTGGAGCACAGCCCTGTGAGGAGAGGCTGAGGGAGCTGGGGGGGTGCAGCCTGCAGCAGAGGAGGCTCAGGGCAGAGCTCATTGCTGCCTGCAGCTGCCTGCAGGGAGGCTGTAGCCAGGTGGGGTTGGGCTCTGCTGCCAGGCAACCAGCAACAGAAGAAGGGGACACAGCCTCAAGCTGTGCCAGGGCAGGTTGAGGCTGGATGTTGTTAGGAAGTTGTTGTCAGAGAGAGTGATTGGCACTGGAATGGGCTGCCCAGGGAGGTGGTGGAGTGGCTGTGGCTGGAGGTGTTGCAGCCAAGCCTGGCTGGGGCACTTAGTGCCATGGTGTGGTTGGTTGGGCAGGGCTGGGTGCTAGGTTGGGCTGGCTGAGCTTGGAGCTCTCTTCCAACCTGCCTGATTCTATGGCATGGAGGGGCTGGAGTGTGTCCAGAGAAGATTCTGGAGCACAGAGCTGGTGAGGAGCAGCTGAGGGACCTTGGGGGTGTTTAGTTTGGAGTAGAGGGGGCAAAGGGGAGACCTCATTGCTTTCTACAGCTCCCTGAAGGGTGGTTGGAGCCAGGTAGGGATTGGTCACTTCTCCTAAGGAGTAAGTGACAGGATCAGAGGAAATGGCCTCAGGTTGGCCTGGGGGAGGTTTAGGTTGGACATCAGAAGAAACTTCTTCCTTGAAAGGTTTCCAGAGGCTCCCAGGGAGGTGGCTGAATCCTCATCCCTGGAGGTGTCTCAGAGCCTCAGAGATGTGGTGCTGAGGGCCACTGGTTAGCCCCAGCCTTGGTAGAGTAAGAGAATGCTTGGACTGGAGGATCTGAAAGGGCTTTGCCAACCAAAACAATTCGTGGTTCTGTGACTTTCTAGTGTGTGGTGGCCAGGAGTGATGTCCCTGGTGGTGACTATAGTGAAGGGCTGTAGCCCTTGGGCCAATCCAGGTCCTGCTGCTTGATTACCAGGGGGCTGCCATCAGGAAGCAGATTGGTCCAACGTGGTGTTTGTTTTCACACTGGGCTCCTTCCTCCCTCAGCAGGTGGCTGGTGGCATCATGGGATGGTTTGGGTCTATTTTCTGTGCTAGCAGGAGGCTTTGGGGAGGATGTGGAGCTGACTCAGGAGAAGCAGATGGATGAAGCACTGTCTGGTGGAGTAAAAGCCCTCCCAACAAATGCTTTCAGACGTCAAGAGAAGCTTTAGGAGCTGTTGGATGTCATCTGTCTCCTCACACCTTTGCTTCTCTTCCCTCTAGATTTGGGCTGAGGCTGAGTTTTGAGTCCTTTTGGCTGGCACACGAAGCCTTCTCCTGGGGTGTGCTGGGCAGGGGTGAGCTGTGACTGCCTAGGCTGGAGCTAATGCCCCTCTTTGCTCCTCTCCTAGGTGACCTCTTGCCAGCAGATGGGATCCTGATCCAGGGCAATGACCTGAAGATAGATGAGAGCTCACTGACTGGGGAGTCCGACCAGGTCAAGAAGTCACTGGACAAAGACCCCATGCTGCTGTCGGGTGAGCCCCTGCTGGCTGCAAGGCTGAGCTGCAGAGATGGTTGCTCCTGGATCCTGGTGGTGCAGAGGAGATGGGAACTGTGTGGGGGCTCTTCTCTGACTGTGGCCTTCTTTCTGTGCCAGGTACCCACGTGATGGAGGGCTCTGGCAGGATGGTGGTGACTGCTGTGGGTATCAACTCCCAGACTGGAATCATCTTCACTCTCTTGGGTGCAGGAGAAGGAGATGAGGAGAAGAAGGTGAAGAAAGGTGAGGAGATCCTCTGACCCTGCTTCTTCCTACCTTCTGCCTTTCTCCCTTTTCTGGGAAGCATCCACTGGTGTGCCACAAACTATGCCCACATCTGTGCCCCACGGTTAGTGCCCTTGATCCAGGCAGGTATGATGAGCTCTCGAGGTGGCCAGGTTGAGGGCTCCCTTCCTGCAGCCCCTTCACCTGCAGCATGGAGATGATGCTGCCTGAGGACAGTCCCCCATGCACCCATACCTCTGCTTGTGGACATGGCTCCAACTCTCTCTTCTCCAGCCTGCTCCAACCTGCAGTTGCAGGGGAGGGGAGTCAAGGATCAGAGGAAAAAGGCAGTGGGTAGCGATGCCCCACGGTGCTCCTTGCCCACCCTGTGGTGGGAAGGTGAGTCCTGGTTGTCCACAGGATGTTCATAGCTCGTGCAGAACCTTGAAGACTTTGCTGAAGATCTCTGCTGGCATCCCCTGAGCATCCTGGGGAAGGAGGCAAGGCACAGAGGATGGCAGGAGGGAGAGGAGGGTTTGTGTGCCGGTGGTGAAGGGCAGGAGAGCAGCTGGGCAGGCTGAGGTGTTCCTGGTCGTGCTGGGACTCAAAAGCTTTCTTGCTGCTTGTTTCTGTGCTCTGTGCCAGCTCTGGTACCAGCTGTAAAGCCAGGCTTGGGAAGCTCCTGCTCTCCTCCATGTCCCCATGGCTCTGGTCTCGCTGGGAGCAGCCAGGAGGAGCTGGCAGGAGGGAGCTGCTGGTTGGTGTCGCTGGCTGTGCCAGGGAGCCCTTTGCAGGAGGTGGTGCCAGGTGGGGAGAGGCTTGCTGGGTCTCTCCTGGCAGCAGTTTTGGCTTTGGGCTGCCTGTGTGCTGGGTTTCTCCAGCTCTGCTCACCCAGGGGGTTCAGTGGCTGTGGAGCTCTCAGGATTTGAGGTGCCAGCTGGGAGGTGGGAGTATGGGAGGAGAGGTGGGAACAGCACTGCTGTGGGAGCTGAGCTGCAGCTCACCAGGCACTGTGCTCCATGTCTTCTCAGCTCTGTCACTCAGCCCCACAGCAAACCAAGCTCTGAGCCTTGCAGCCCTCAGCTTGGGAGCAGAGTAGGGCAGGAGGCTTCAAGGTGGTGCTGAGGGATGATGGAGAATCATAAAATCGTTTTGGCTGGAAGAGCTCTTTAGGATCACTGAGTCCAACCCTCAAGCCACCACTAAACCATGGCCCTCAGCACCACACCTCCACAGCTTTGAAACCCCCCTGGGGTGGGCACTCCACCACTGCCCTGGGCAGCCTGGGGCAGGGCTTGACAACCCTTTGGGGGAAGAAATTATTCCTCCTGTCCAACCTGAATCTCCCCTGCTACAACTAGAGGCCATTTCCTCCTGTTCCATGGCTTCTTCCTTGGGTGAAGAGCCCAACCCCCACCTGGCTCCAACCTCCTTTGTAGTGTAGAAACCCTTTAGCACTCGAGGCTGGTTCGGACTGCAGCTCCTCGTGTTGTAGAGGCACGTTGGGGCCCCCCATGTGCAGCCTGTGTTCACCTCGGACATGGGGAGGGGCAGAGCCCCCAACTCTTGCCGTGGTTGAGGACCCTGGGTGGATCTGCTGGCACCCCATGGGCAGCAGAAGGTAGGGGCACCAACGCTTGGCATGTGCTGCATGGAGGTCAAGCTCCGCTCCGTGGTTTCATGTCTCAGAAGCTCTGAGACGCCACTGGAAGCCCTGCCGGGGCTTGCAGTGGGCGCTTGGCAGCTGGGGAAGCCTGAAGCCTTAGGGCCAGGGGAAGCCAGGCAGCTCTGGAGCCTCCTCAGCGCTGTGCCAGCTGCGGACCGAGGCGCTGGCAGTGGCAGGAGGGCGCCAGCAGGGCGCTGGGATGCTGCCGGAGCCGAGCGTGGCCCCTCGGAGCAGGGCTGCTGAAGGAGGCGGCTCCAGGTGCTCAGCCCTGCACCCTTTCTCTCTTTGAACAGGTAAAAAAGGTGGAGCCCCCGAAAATCGCAACAAAGGTAACCTTTGAACCTCCATCCTTTGAACCAGCACCACACTAACTACTGAGCATTCCTCCTTCCTTCCTTTCTTCCTTCCTTCTTTCCTTCCTCCCTCTCAGTCTGTGCTCTTTGCTGCTCCGCCGGGACTCTCGCCTCGTTGTCCTGGGAGAGGATGCAACGGTCCCCTGGCTGCTGGCCCTGCCCTGGCCTTGGGCTGCAGAGCTGGGATGGGGCTGGGCAGTGTTCCTCGTGGACCTATGTGCAGCAAAAACCTTTCTGCAGGCATGGAGGGAGCTCCTGCAGAGGCCTGGGCTGTGGGCAGAGGGTCCCTTACTTGGGGCAAGCTTAGAATCATTACAGTTGGCCAAGCCAACTGTTGGCAAAGCCCTCCAGGGGCTTCCAGTCCAACCAGTGCCCCAGCCCCACTGTGGCCACTAAACCATGTCCCCAAGAGCCATGGCCACAGGTTCCTTGAACACCTACAGGGATGGTGACTCCCTCATCTCCCTGGGCAGCCTGTGCCAAGGCCTCACCACTCTGCCTGGAAAGGATTTTTCCTAATATCCAACCTAAACCAAGCCCTGGCTCAACTTGAGGCTTTTTCTTCTCATCCTAACCTTCAGGTTGACCTTTCCTCTGCCATCAGCCACAGCCATAACCTGGTGGCTCTGCAGCACTCGGTGTGCCTGCCAGGAGCAGCAGCCCCTTGATAGGGCTTGCCTTTGGGCATGGCTGGGGGAGAGATCTGAGCCTGCGTGGTTGAGGGAGAGATCTGAGCCTTCTCCTGCTGATCCCAGGACAAAACCTCCCCTAGGGCCTGGCCAAGGTGATGGTTGCAGCCTCTCCTCCCATGGCCTCGACTCCGTGAGCGTCTTCTCGCCAGTGTTTCTCACAGTGTTCTTTGCAGGCTGTGGAGGAAGCCCATTTCTGCACCTCTCTCTCCACCTCCTTCTCTCTTTTCTCTTTCTCTCTCCTCTTTCTCTCTTCCTCTCAGCAGTTTGAGTTTCCCTCCTTGCCTTCAGACTGTCCGGGTGCTTGTTCTGTCCGTGTCGGGTCTGTTGTCACCGTGGAGGTGTCTGATGTGGAGCTGCCCTGGGCTCCAGGGTGCCTCAAGCCATCGAGTGGCAGGAGGAGGAGACAGGCCCCAGGGTGCCCTCAGGCAGGGTGTAGCCCTTCAGCTGGACTATGCCAACCGAAGGCTTGGCTGGCTCAGGTTCCAAAACGATGCTGGATGACTCAGGGCTGGGATGCAAGGAGCTGGCTGCCTCCTCTTCAATCTCCATCTGAATCTCTAACCGTCCCCCTCCATCTCACCCCCTCAGCTGCTCCCTTGGCAAGCAGATTCCTGCTCAGCTGCCCACGGGGCACCGGCAGGGAGTTGGGGATGCTTGGGGGGAGGACTGGAGCCTTCACTGGGGTCAGCTCATAGCACTCCCCAGCTGCTGTAGGGTGTCAAGCAGCCCGCAGGGGAGGCTGGATGGGAGCTGCCTCCACCCCAAAGCTTGGCCAGAGGGTTTCTTAGCAGCGTTGCCTTGAAGCCATGACCAGTGTGGAGCTTGCATCACCAGCCCTAAGGATCTTTTATCCTTGGGGCTGGGGGAGATGGCAGAAAACTGCCCCATAGAGAGGTGGCAGGGCCCTGGGGCAGGAGGTTTCCATCTGCTGGGCTGTGTGTGTCGGGAGTGGTTCTTGTGCTGGGTTCTCTCTCTCTCTCTCTCTCTCTCTCTCTCTCTCTCTCTCTCTCTCTCTCTCTCTCTCTCCCACCACCATCTTCCTCAGTGGTGTCCTCCAGGTTTTCCTGGTCTCTCTCCTGTTCACACGAGGTGTCTTGTTTTGCCCTGGGCTGTAGCTAAAACTCAGGATGGTGTGGCCTTAGAGATCCAACCCCTGAAGAGCCAGGAAGGGGTGGAAAACGAGGAGAAGGAGAAGAAGAAGGTGAAGGTGCCAAAGAAGGAGAAGTCTGTGCTGCAAGGGAAGCTCACCCGCCTGGCAGTCCAGATCGGGAAGGCAGGTGAGTGGCAGTGGCCTGGCATGGGCTCTTGGTGGAAGTGGCATGGGGAGAAGGGGCTGTCCCTTCCCCTTGGTGCCCTCCCCTTGCCCCTTGCTGGTGCCCTCCCCTTGCCCCTTGCTGGTGCCCTCCCCTTGCCCCTTGCTGGTGCCCTCCCCTTGCCCCTTGCTGGTGCCCTCCCCTTGCCCCTTGCTGGTGCCCTCCCCTTGCCCCTTGCTGGTGCCCTCCCCTTGCCCCTTGCTGGTGCCCTCCCTCCCCCCCGGCCCCCTTGCTGGTGCCCTCCCTCCCCCCCGGCCCCCTTGCTGGTGCCCTCCCTCCCCCCCGGCCCCCTTGCTGGTGCCCTCCCTCCCCCCCGGCCCCCTTGCTGGTGCCCTCCCTCCCCCCCGGCCCCCTTGCTGGTGCCCTCCCTCCCCCCCGGCCCCCTTGCTGGTGCCCTCCCTCCCCCCCGGCCCCCTTGCTGGTGCCCTCCCTCCCCCCCGGCCCCCTTGCTGGTGCCCTCCCTCCCCCCCGGCCCCCTTGCTCGCCCTCCCTCCCCCCCTTGCCCCTTGCTCGCCCGCCCTCCCCCCCTTGCTCGCCCGCCCTCCCCCCCTTGCTCGCCCGCCCTCCCCCCCTTGCCCCTTGCTCGCCCTCCCCCCCGGCCCCCTTGCTCGCCCTCCCCTCGCCCCTGCCCGCCCTCCCCACGGCCTCCCCTTCTCTCCGCAGGGCTGATCATGTCAGCCATCACCGTCATCATCTTGGTGCTGTACTTCGTGATCGACACGTTCGGGGTGCAGGGCCGGCCCTGGCTGGCAGAGTGCACCCCCATTTACATCCAGTACTTCGTCAAGTTCTTCATCATCGGCGTCACCGTCCTGGTGGTGGCTGTGCCCGAGGGGCTGCCGCTGGCGGTCACCATCTCCCTGGCGTACTCGGTGAAGGTGAGATGTGTGATGCTTTGGGTGTTCCCCTGCCCCCAACCCCCCCCAACGCTTTAGAACTCACCCAGATTGGTCTCAGCCAGCTCTGGGGATATAAATGAAGCTATTTATTTACAGCTGGCACAACAGACAGGCAGATAGAATCAGAGAACCAAGCAGGTTGGAAGAGAGCTCCAAGCTCAGCCAGCCCAACCTAGCACCCAGCCCTGGCCAAGCAACCAGACCATGGCACTAAGTGCCCCAGCCAGGCTTGGCTGCAACACCTCCAGCCACGGCCACTCCACCACCTCCCTGGGCAGCCCATTCCAGTGCCAATCACTCTCTCTGACAACAACTTCCTCCTAACATCCAGCCTCAACCTGCCCTGGCACAGCTTGAGCCTCTGTCCCCTTCTTCTGGCCCTGGCTACCTGGCAGCAGAGCCCAACCCCACCTGGCTACAGCCTCCCTGCAGGCAGCTGCAGGCAGCAATGAGCTCTGCCCTGAGCCTCCTCTGCTGCAGGCTGCACACCCCCAGCTCCCTCAGCCTCTCCTCACAGGGCTGTGCTCCAGGCCCCTCCCCAGCCTTGCTGCCCTTCTCCAAACACCTTCCAGCACCTCAACATCTCTCTTGAATTGAGTGGCCCAGAACTGGACAGAGCACTGCAGGGGTGGCCTGAGCAGTGCTGAGCACAGGGGCAGAAGAACCTCCCTTGTCCTGCTGCCCACACTGCTCCTGAGCCAGCCCAAGATGCCATTGGCTCTGCTGCCCACCTGGGCACTGCTGCCTCCTCTGCAGCTCCTCTCTCCCAGCACCCCCAGCTCCCTCTCTGCCTGGCTGCTCTCAGCCACTCTGTTCCCAGCCTGTAGTGTTGCTTGGGGTTGTTGTGGCCAAAGTGCAGAACCCTGCACTTGGACTTGCTAGAGCTCCTGGCACTGGACTGTGCCAATCTGCCCAGCCTGTCCAGGTCTCTCTGCAGAGCCCTCCTATCCTCTAACAGATTGTCACAGTTATATACAGTTACAGAGAGAAATAGACAAGGTAAAAGGTAATACAGAAGCACAACTCCCCTCCCAGAAACCTGAGTCCCCAGGAGGAGCTCTCAACCACCCCTGCACCTTCCCCCTACCCCTCTCAACCTTACCCCAGCCCCAAGGAAGAAAAGAGGTTCGGCCAAGAGGTTAAGAAGCAAAGGTGAGTGGAAGGTGTGTCAGAGAGATGCAGCTCAGTCAGCAGCCCAGCCAGAGCGTGGCAAAACGGTGAGAGTGTTACCTAACGTTTTCCTTTCTTCTTCAGCAAGACTCTGAGGGGAGCAGACATCACCACTCTTTGCCTTTCACAGCCTCTGATCTAGCTCCTCACACCAAAACATTCTACCCTGCTTCCAACTGGCAGAGGTTGCCGTTGGCACGGGGGTGGCGAGGAGGCAGCTCAGGCTCTTGGCTCTGACCTCTTTGCCCGCGGTGGTGCCGCCTCCCCTTGCAGAAAATGATGAAGGACAACAACCTGGTGAGGCACTTGGACGCCTGCGAGACCATGGGCAACGCCACTGCCATCTGCTCCGACAAGACTGGCACCCTCACCATGAACCGCATGACCGTGGTGCAGGCTTACGTGGGGGACACTCACTACCGCCAGATCCCCGACCCCGAAGCCATCCTGCCCAAGGTGCTGGACCTCATCGTCAACGGCGTCGCCATCAACTCTGCCTACACCTCCAAGATCCTGGTGAGTTGGGAGAGCCACAACCTGCTCGGAGTCAGAGCTTCCTGGGCCTGCAGCCCCTGGCTGAGGGCGGCTCCAGGCTTGAGGGCTGCAGCGGCTCTGCTCTGGGGACAGGCTGAGAGAGTTGGGGCTGTGCAGCCTGGAGAGGAGAAGGCTTGGAGGAGAGCTTGGAGTGGCCTGCCAGGATCTGAAGGGGACTACATGAGGGCTGGGGAGGGACTACTGGAGGAGACCTTGGAGTGGCCTGCCAGGATCTGAAGTGGGCTACAGGAGGGCTGGGGAGGGACTATTGGAGAAGACCTTGGAGTGGCCTTGCAGGATCTGAAGTGGGCTACATGAGGGCTGGGGAGGGACTATTGGAGAAGACCTTGGAGTGGCCTTGCAGCATCGGAAGTGGGCTACAGGAGGGCTGGGAAGGCACTATTAGAGGAGACCTTGGAGTGGCCTTGCAGGATCTGAAGGGGACTACATGAGGGCTGGGGAGAGACTACTGGAGGAGACCTTGGAGTGGTCTGCCAGGATCTGAAGGGGACTACATGAGGGCAGGGGAGGGACTATTGAGAAGGGCTTGGAATGACAGGAGGAGGAGGAATGGGTTTGAAGTGGCAGAGGAGAGACTTAGAGTGGATGTTAGGAAGCCGTTTGCAGTGAGGTTGGTGAGAGACTGGCACAGGTTGAGGGTGGTGAGACACTGGCACAGGTTTCCCAGGGAGGTCTAGGCTGGATGTGAGGAGGAAGTTGTTGTCAGAGAGAGTGATTGGCATTGGAATGGGCTGCCCAGGGAGGTGGTGGAGTGGCTGTGGCTGGAGGTGTTGCAGCCAAGCCTGGCTGGGGCACTTAGTGCCATGGTCTGGTTGGTTGGGCAGGGCTGGGTGCTAGGTTGGGCTGGCTGAGCTTGGAGCTCTCTTCCAACCTGATTGTTCTATAATTAAGCTCTTCCTTCCCAAGCTCCAAGCCCCAACTCCTCAATCTCTCTTCATAAGGAATCACTGAGTCCTTCTGCCCATCTCTGCAGCTCCCATCCCTAGGTCTGGCATTGAGTTTCCTTTCCCCTTTTCCAGCCCCCCGAGAAGGAAGGAGGCCTTCCCCGGCAGGTTGGGAACAAGACTGAGTGTGCCCTGCTGGGCTTTGTGCTGGACCTGAAGCAGGATTACCAGGCTGTGAGGAACGAGGTGCCAGAGGAGAAGCTCTACAAGGTCTACACCTTCAACTCCGTGCGCAAGTCCATGAGCACCGTGCTGAGGAACGGCGGCGGCGGCTTCCGCATGTACAGCAAGGGAGCCTCCGAGATCATCCTCCGCAAGTAACCACCCCCTCTGCCCCCCAGGGAACCACCCACGCTCCCTGTGCCACCCACTGCCCCCCCAAGGAGCCACCCAGGCTCCCCATGCCACCCCTCTCCCCTCCAGATAACCACCCATGCTCCCTGTGCCGCCCCTCTGCCCCCTAAGTAACCGTTCTCCCTCTGTGTGCCCCCTCCTCCCTCCCTAAGTAACTGCCTGCCCCCCTCCATGCCACCCCTCTGCCCCTGAGGAACTGCCTGCCCACCTGTGCCACGCCTCCCCATGCCACCCCTCTACCCCTCAGTAACCATCTTCCCTCCCTGTGCCACTGCTCTCCTCTAGACTAACCACCCACCTCCCCTCTCCCTGAGTTACCATCCTTCCTCCCCATGCCACCTCTCTCCCCCCCTGAGTAACCTTCCTCCCCGTGCCACCCTTCTCCCTGAGTAACCATCCTTCCTCCCCATGCCACCTCTCTCCCCCCCTGAGTAACCTTCCTCCCCGTGCCACCCTTCTCCCTGAGTAACCATCCTTCCTCCCTGTGCCACCCTTCTCCCTGAGTAACCATCCTTCCTCCCCGTGCCACCCTTCTCCCTGAGTAACCATCCTTCCTCCCCATGCCACCTCTCTCCCCCCGAGTAACCTTCCTCCCCGTGCCACCCTTCTCCTTGAGTTACCATCCTTCCTCCCTATGCCACCCCTCTCCCTAAGTTACCATCCTTCCTCCCCATGCCATCCCTCTCCCTGAGTTACCATCCTTCCTCCCTGTGCCACCCCTCTCCCTGAGTTACCATCCTTCCTCCCTGTGCCACCCCTCTCCCTGAGTTACCATCCTTCCTCCCCGTGCCACCCCTCTCCCTAAGTTACCATCCTTCCTCCCTGTGCCACCCTCCCGCCAGCCCCTGGCATGTAGGGTCTCAATGCCCCATGAAGCTGCTTTGGGCACTGCAGGGTGCCCAGCTGCTGCAGAGCAGGGAGGGCAGTGTCAGGAGATGCTGCTGGGCAAAGGGTCTAAGTGTCTCGGGGTGGCTTTGGTCCAGCCCTGGGGAGCTGTGGGGGAGGGGCTGCCCCTCTTGTCTGGGTGAGGGAGTCACACACACAGAGAACCACAGCGTGTCAGGGGCAGCAAGGGACCTCCAGAGCTTATCCAGTGCAAGCCCTGCCAGAGCAGCATCACTCAGAGCAGATCACCCAGGAGCACAGCCAAGCAGGTTACGAATATCACCAGGGAGGGAGACTCCACAACCCCCCCACCCCGGGCAGCTGCGTGGGGAGGAGGAGGAGGTTGCTGAGCTGGCAGCAGTTCCCACCCTTGGTCTCTCTCACCCCCTCTATGCTGGTCCTGCTTTAGGTGCACCAAGATCCTGGACAAGAACGGCGACCCCAGGGTGTTCAAGGTGAAGGACAGGGACGAGATGGTGAAGAAGGTGATAGAGCCTATGGCCTGCCACGGGCTCAGGACCATCTGCTTGGCCTTCCGCGACTTCCCCGCCGACGCCGAGCCCGACTGGGACAGCGAGAACGAGATCCTGTCCGACCTGACCTGCATCGCCGTGGTGGGCATCGAGGACCCTGTGCGGCCAGAGGTACCTGCGCCCCGCCCCCTCCCCGCCTGCGCCCCGCCCCCTCCCCGCCTGCGCCCCGCCCCCTCCCCGCCTGCGCCCCGCCCCCTTCCGCCTGCGCCCCGCCCCCTCCCCGGGCTTCTTCTGCAGACTCAGCAGCCCCCAGGTCCCTCAGTTGCAGAGGGACAGGGATGTGCTGGAGAGAGTCCAAGGGAGGGCTATGAGGGTGATGAGGGGAGTGGAGCACTGCCTGGTGAGGAGAGGCTGAGGGCCCTGGGGCTGCTTAGTCTGCAGAAGAGAAGACTGAGAGGGGATTGAATCAATGTCTGTAACTCTCTGAGGGTTGGGGATCAGGAGTTGGGGACAGGCTCTGCTCACTGCTCCCTGGCATAGGACAAGCAGCAGTGGATGGAAGCTGCAGCACAGGAGGTTGCAGCTCAACACAAGGAGGAACTTCTTGCCTGGAAGGGTCCCAGAGCCCTGGCACAGGCTGCCCAGAGAGGTTGTGGAGTCTCCTTGTGTGGAGCCTTTCCAGGCCTGTCTGGATGTGTTCTGTGTGTCCTGAGCTGGATTGTGTGGTCCTGCTGTGGCAGGGGGGTTGGACTGGATGAGCTCTTTGGGTGCCTCCTGACCTTTGACATCCTATGAGGAGTCCTCCCTGTCTCTCCTGAAAGCACAAGCAGCTCCTCTGCATCCAACCCTAAAGTGCCACCCACACCACCAGCTCCCTGCTGCTGGCATTGCTGTCCCATACCTGGGTGAGGTGCCCTGGTGCAGGATGCTTCCATCCAAACTTTTTGAACGAATGAATGGTTTAGGTTGGAAGGGAGCTCAAAGCTCAGCCAGTTCCAACCCCTCTGCCATAGGCAGGGACACCTCCCACTAGAACAGGTTGCTCAAGGACTCATCCAGCCTGGTCCTGAACACCTCCAGGAAGGTTGTGGAGCACAGAAGCACCCAATGTGATCTTTGATCACATTGGGTGCTTCTGTGCTCCACAACCTCCCTGGGAAACCTGTGCCAGTCTCTCACCACCCTCACTGCAAACAACTTCTTCCTAACATCCACTTTCAGTCTCCCCTCTGCCACTTCAAACCCATTCCTCCTCCTCCTCCTCTCATTCCAAGCCCTTGTCAATAGTCCATCCCCAGCCCTCCTATAGCCCACTTCAGATCCTGCAAGGCCACTCCAAGGTCTCCTCCAAGCCTTCTCAACTCCAGGCTGCAGAGCCCAAACTCTCTCAGCCTCTTCTCAGAGCAGAGCTGCTGCAGCCCTCTGAGCATCTTGGTGGCCTCCTCTGCACTGGCTCCAACACTTCCATGTCCTGCTTGTGTTGGGGGCTCCAGAACTGCACACAGCCAGACTTGATTCCAGGAGCAGTTGAAAGGAGAAGAGATGCCTGTGGGGGGGATCTGATTGCTGGTTATAGATAACTTAAGGAGGGGGTATCAAAAGGTTTGGGGCCAGACTCTTGTCAGTGGTGCCCAGCAACAGGACAAGGGGCAGTGGGCACAAACTGGAACCCAGCAAAGTTCTACCTGAAAAGAAGGAGAAAGTTCTTTGGTGTGAGGCTGCTGGAGGCCTGGAGCAGGCTGCCCAGAGAGGCTGTGGAGTCTCCTCTGCAGAGCTTCCAATCCCACCCTGGCCATTGTGCTCCTGGGCAAGCTGCTGTGGGTGCCCTGCTTGAGCAGTGGGGTTGGAGTGGATGATCTCCAGAGGTCCCTTGCAGCACGTTGGGATTCTGTGCATGGAGATCTCATGCTGGAGGTGTTGCAGAGGTACCAGGCTGGGCTGATGTCACTGGTTCCTCCCTCAGCTCACTGTCCTGCACAGGGGTGATGGGCAGCAGCTGGCCTAACACAATAAACCCTCTGGTACCTGCCTCTTGATTACATTTTGGAGCTTGCCCCTGTGCTCCTGCCCTGCCTGCTGCTTCCCTGATTAGATGTTCAAGTATCTGGGGCAGGGAATTGCATTTCAGCTGCCCTGTCTGCACCAGCTCTGGAGGCCCCTGATTCAATTTGCTAATTCCTCACTAATATCCTCTTCTCCTACCACTCCCTAATGAATAAAGCCATTAGTGCCACAACATGCTGCTGGAGTGGGCAGGGAGGGATGGGCAAAATACCCCTGTTGGGATGGGTTGTCTGACCCTGCCTTGGCACCCAGCTCCTCCATGTGCCAAGGAGGAGGCAGAGAGGTTGCCTTCCCCTTGGGACAGAGGCTGGAAGATCTCCTGCTGGCTGCTGGAGGAGCTGCTCTGGGCACACAGCTGAGTGTGGCTGGAGCCGTGGTGAGGGCAGCCCCATCAGGGCTGGTGTCTCCTCCAGTCCCTGATGGCTTCCTGCAGCACCTCAGGGATAAATCATGGAATCCCAGACTGGAATGGGTGGTTAGGGACCTTCAGAGCTCATCTAGTCCAAGCCCCCTGCAGGCAGCAGGGACATGGGCAACTCCAGCAGCTTGCTCAGAGCCCCATCTGACCTGCAATGGTGCCAGGCATGGGGCATCTCCCACCTCTCTGGGCAACCTGGGCCAGGCTCTCACCACTCTGTGTCAAACATTTCTCCCTTCTCCCCAGTTTCAGTCTCCCTCTTTTAGTTCCAAACTGTCCCTCTTTGTCCTGTCACAGCAGGCCCTGCTCAAAAGTCTGTCCCCAGCTTTCTACTCTGCCCCTTGAAGCATGAAAGGCCACCAGAAGGTCTCCCTGGAGCCTTCTCTTCTGCAGGCTGAGCAAGCAGAAGGTCTCCCTGGAGCCTTCTCTTCTGCAGGCTGAGCAAGCAGAAGATCTCCCTGGAGCCTTCTCTTCTGCAGGCTGAGCAAGCCCAGCTTCCTGAGCCTGGCCTGGCAGCAGAGGAGCTCCAGCTGAGCTCTCAGTTCCATTCTCTTCCCCCCTGTCAGGGCAGGTTCCTGACCCCTTCCAAATCCTTGTGGGGAGGACAGGAGAGAAGCTGCCTGGCTCCCAGCATACTCAGTGCCTTCCCCTCCTCGACTGCCCACCCTGACCCTGTGCTTTTCCCAGGTGCCAGATGCCATCCTGAAGTGCCAACGTGCCGGGATCACCGTCCGGATGGTGACAGGGGACAACATCAACACTGCCCGTGCCATTGCCACCAAGTGTGGCATCCTGCTGCCAGGGGAGGACTTCCTGTGCCTGGAGGGGAAGGAGTTCAACCGCCTCATTCGCAACGAGAAGGGAGAGGTGGGAGAGCAGCCCTGGGGCCTGCTCTGCAGTGGGTGTGGGTGGCCTCTCCCAACAGCTCCAGCAGCACAAGGCCCCGAGTCCTGCTGCACTGTCCCCTTCTGGATAAATACAGCTGCTTGCTGCCATCCATCCTGCTCCAGTGGAAGGTGTCCCTCACCATGGCAGGGGAGTTGGAATTCATAGAATCTGTCAGAGTTGGAAGGGACCACAAGGAGCAGCCAGTTCCAAGCCCCCTGCCATGCTCAGGGACACCCTACCCTAGAGCAAGCTGACCAGAGCCCATTCCATCCTGGCCTTAAACACCTCCAGCCATGGGGCCTCAACCACCTCCCTGGGCAACCCATTCCAGCCTCTCACCACTCTCTTGCTCAACAACTTCCTCCTCACCTCCAGGCTAAACCTATCCATCTCCAGCTTTCCTCCATTCCCCCCAGTCCTGGCACTCTCTGAGAGCCTCAAAAGTCCCTCCCCAGCTTTTTTGGAGCCCCCTTCAGCCTTTTCTGCAGACTGCACAGCCCCAGTGCTCTCAGTCTGCCCTCATAGGAGAGATGCTTCAGCCCTCTGAGCATCATCTTTAGGGTCCCTTCTAACTCCAGCCACTCTGTGATTTGTTTCTTCAGCCCAGGAGCAGTCTGAGTGCTGTCCCATCCCACTTAGGCTTTGCCTTCTGGTGGGGTAGAAGGTTTCTGGAGTGACTCCTTGTCCTTGTCCTGCAGGTGGAACAGGAGCAGCTGGATAAGATCTGGCCCAAGCTGCGTGTGCTGGCTCGCTCCTCCCCGACAGATAAGCACACCCTGGTGAAAGGTGAGCCCCTGCTCAAGCTGCTGCATCTCACCAGAGGGTCTCACCCTGCCCTGCCTGAGTGCTTGCCCAATGTGATCCATGCTGGGAGCCTGCTCCTAGGGGTTTCTTTTCCCTGAGCTGCTTGTCTGTGCTTCAGGAATCATCGACAGCACCGTTGGTGACCAGAGGCAGGTGGTGGCTGTGACTGGGGATGGGACCAACGATGGCCCAGCTTTGAAGAAAGCTGACGTTGGGTTTGCCATGGTAAGGATGGCAGGGTGGGAAACTGGTGGCATGCTTGGTTCTTCTCAACACTCACATGATCTCTGGGCTGCTGAAGCTCTCTGTGTTTTGAAGCTGTCCAGTAGGTTGGGTAAAAAGAAACCATTGGGAGGTTTGCTTTCCTTCTCCTGCCCTTGACAGGGCTGTGAGTGAAAGATGAGCAGCTGTAAGCAGCATGAGGAGAAAAAGTTCTTTGCTCTGAGGGTGGCAGAGCACTGGAGAAGGCTTGCCCAGATTGATGATGTGGGGGTCTCCATCTCTGGAGGTATTCAGAACCCACCTGGATGCACTTCTGGGTGATTTCACTCGAGCTGATCTGGCTTCAGCAGGGGGAGTGGACTGGGTGATCCTCAGAGGTCACTTCCAACTCTCACTGTGCTGGAATGTTGTGATGATCTTTGGGGGTGCAGGCAGAGCTGCACTGCCCCAGAGCCAAGCTGATGTCTCTTTTGGGGGGCTTCAGACTCACAGAATTAATCAAGTTGGAAAAGACCTCTGAGATCATCCAGGCCAACCTAACACCTCCTAATTAACTAACCCCTGGCACTAAATGTCTCATGCAGCCTCCTCTTCAACACCTCCAGGCACAGCCACTCCACCACCTCCCTGGGCAGCCCATTGCAGTGCCAATCACTCTCTCTGACAACAACTTCCTCCTAACATCCAGCCTCAACCTGCCCTGGCACAACTTGAGGCTGTGTCCTCTTGTTCTGTCCCTGGCTGCCTGGCAGCAGAGCCCAACCCCACCTGGCCACAACCTCCCTGCAGGCAGCTTTAGACAGCAATGAGCTCTGCCCTGAGCCTCCTCTTCTCCGGGCTGAGGCTGTGTCCTCTTGTCCTGCCCCTGGTTGCCTGGCAGAAGAGCTCAACCCCTTGCTCTGCCCTAGGGTGAGTTGCTGCAGCAGGCCAGGCTGGCAAACGCAGCTCTGGCTCCAGCTCCCTTGGCTCCACTGCATTCATTTTCTCTGAGGGGTTCTTTGAGGGAAGAAGCAGAACTTCATGGAGCTTCTTGACTCACCCTTGTGGTTTTCTCCCTGCTCCTCAAGGGCATTGCAGGCACAGATGTGGCAAAGGAGGCCTCAGACATCATCCTGACAGACGACAACTTCACCAGCATCGTCAAGGCAGTGATGTGGGGCCGCAATGTCTACGACAGCATCTCCAAGTTCCTGCAGTTCCAGCTGACTGTCAACGTTGTGGCAGTCATTGTGGCCTTCACAGGGGCCTGCATCACACAGGTATGGGGCTGCTGAGCTTGGCAGGAGCCCTGCAAAATGGGGAGTGGAGGAGAGCCAATGCCATCCTGGGGTGGGTTAGAAGGGCTGTGGTTAGGAGGTCGAGAGAGGTTCTCCTCCTCCTCTGTTCTGCCCTGCTGAGGCTGCAGCTGGAGTGTTGTGTCCAGTTCTGGGCCTCCCAGTTCAAGAAAGACCTCAGGGAACTGCTGGAGAGAGTCCAGCACAGAACCACAGAGATGCTGCAGGGAATGGAACAGCTCTGTTAGGAGCAGAGCCTGAGGGAGCTGGGGCTGGGAGCTTGGAGCAGAGCAGCTGAGAGGTGACCTCAGCAATGCTGATAAAGATGTGCAGGTGAGTGGCAGAGGCTGGGGCCAGGCTCTGCTGGGGGATGCCCAATGCCAGGGCAAGGGGCAGTGGTGGAAGCTGAGGCAGAGGAAGCTCCATGGAAACATGAGGAGGATTTTTTTGCCTGTGAGGGTGGCAGAGCCTGGCACAGGCTGCCCAGGGGGGCTGTGGAGTCTCCCTCTCTAGAGATGTTCAAACCCACCTGGCTGTGTTCTGTGTGACCTGCTCTGGGTGCTGCTGCTCTGGCAGGGAGGATTGGACTGGCTGAGTTTTGGAGGTCCCTTCCAACACTGCCATTCTGTGATGCTGTGAAAGAGAGGATTTGGTGGTGCTGGCCTCTTCCCCCAAATGGCTAATGACAGGACAAGAAACAGCCTCAAGCTGCTCCAGCAGAGGCTTAGGTTGGATGTGAGGAAGAATTCCTTGACTGAAAGAGTGGTCAGGGCTTGGAAGAGGCTGCCCAGGCAGGTGGGGGAGGCACCATCCCTGAAGGGTGTTCCAGAAAGGTGTGGACATAGCACCTGGGACATGGTTTAGTGGCCATGGTGGGACTGGATGGTTCACAGATTGCATCAGGTTCAAAGGCACCCTCAGAGCTCAGCTTGCCCTACCCCTCTGCAGGCAGCAGGGGCACCTCCAGCTAAGAGCAGGCTGCCCAGGGCCACCTTGAGCCTGACCTGGAATGCCTCCAGGGATGGGGCCTCAACCACATCTCAGGACAACTTCTTCCAGTGTCTGACCACCCTCATTGTGCAGGACTTCCTCCTGATGTCCAACCTAAATCTACCCTGCTCTAGCTGTGAACTGTTGTCCCCTGCCCTTTCACCACAGACCCTTCTCAGCACTCTCTCCCCAGCCTTGCTGTAGGTCCCCTTCAGATACTGACATCTGAGAGGCCTTTGCCAACATTCTAGGACATGGTCATGGCAAGGGAGGTGGCATGGGGGGTGTGATGTGGTCATGGCAAGGAGAGGTGGCATGGGGGGTGTGATGTGGTCATGGCAAGGAGGTGGCTGTGGTGTGACATGGTCATGGCAAGGGGGTGGCTTAGGGGGTGTGGCGTGGTCATGGCAAGGAGGTGGCTTAGGCAGTGTGACGTGGTCATGGCTAAGGGGTGGCTTAGGCAGTGTGACGTGGTCATGGCAAGGAGGTGGCTTAGACAGTGTGATATGGTCATGGCTAAGGGGTGGCTTAGGCAGTGTGACGTGGTCATGGCAAGGAGGTGGCTTAGGCACTGTGATGTGGTCATGGCAAGGAGGTGGCTTAGGCAGTGTGACGTGGTCATGGCAAGGGGGTGGCTTTGGTGTGACATGTTTCTCCCCGCTCTGTCTGCAGGACTCCCCTCTGAAGGCTGTCCAGATGCTGTGGGTGAACCTGATCATGGACACCTTTGCCTCTTTAGCCCTGGCCACGGAGCCTCCCTCCGAGTCGCTGCTGCTCCGCAAGCCCTACGGCCGCAACAAGCCTCTCATCTCCCGCACCATGATGAAGAACATCCTGGGCCATGCTGTTTACCAGCTCACCATCATCTTCACACTGCTGTTTGCAGGTGAGCTTCAAGGCCCTAGCCCCTGCTTCACAGGTCACCTTTCCTCCCCCAAGGTGCTGGAGACCCTCCTTGGTCCCCAGCTTGGTCACCTCCTCACCTAGGCAAGGCACGACTCGGTGAATGAGGGCTGGGAAGCAGCAGGGCTGGAGCTTGCTGGGGCAGGGTGGGGGTCTTCTTTTAGCTGGGTCAAGGCTGGGAGGGGATCCTGGTTTAGCTTGCTCAAGGGTGGAGGTCTGGGAGAGAGGGGTCATGGTTTAACCAGGTGAAGACTGGGGGAAGGTCTTGTTCTAGCTGGGTCAAGGCTAAGGGGAGGGTCTTGTTTTGGCTAGGTAGGGAGGGGGTCCTGTTTCAGCTGGGACAAGGATGAGGGTGTGTCTTGTTTTGGCTGGGTCAAGGCTTGGGAGGGACCCTTGCTTTAGCCAGGTCAGGGCTGGTAGGGGCTCTTCCAGCTGGGTTGAGGGCTGGGGGGGAGGCACAGGATCAGAGAGGATCATCCAGTCCAACCCTCCTGCCACAGCAGCACCATCCAGTCCAGCTCAGGGCACACAGAACACATCCAGACAGGCCTGGAAAGGCTCCACACAAGGAGACTCCACAACCTCTCTGGGCAGCCTGTGCCAGGGCTCTGGGACCCTTCCAGGCAAGAAGTTGCCCCTTGTGCTGAGCTGGGACCTCCTGTGCTGCAACTTAACTTCCAGTCCCCTTCCAGTCGGGTCGAGGGCTGTGGGAGGAGTCCCCTTTCAGTAGGGTCAAGGGCTGGGGAGGGAAATCCCCTTTCAGTCAGGTCAGGAGGCCTTCCAGAAGCAGCTGGCATCCCAATCCTCCCATCAGTGGTGCAGAAGAGAAGGGAGGTGGCAGGTTGTTTAGCCTGGAGAAGAGGAGGCTCAGGACAGAGCTCATTGCTGCCTGCAGGGAGGCTGTAGCCAGGTGGGGTTGGGCTCTGCTGCCAGGCAGCCAGGGACAGAAGAAGGGGACACAGCCTCAAGCTGTGCCAGGGCAGGTTGAGTCTGGATGTTGTTAGGAAGTTGTTGTCAAAGAGAGTGATTGGCACTGGAATGGGCTGCCCAGGGAGGTGGTGGAGTGGCTGTGGCTGGAGGTGTTGCAGCCAAGCCTGGCTGGGGCACTTAGTGCCATGGTCTGGCTGCTTGGGCAGGGCTGGGTGCTGAGTTGGCACTTAGTGCTATGGTCTGGCTGCTTGGCCAGGGCTTGGTGCTGGGTTGGCACTTAGTGCTATGATCTGGCTGCTTGGCCAGGGCTGGGTGCTAGGTTGGCACTTAGTGCCACGGTCTGGTTGCTTGGACAGGGCTTAGTGCTAGGCTGGCACTTAGTGCTGTGGTCTGGCTGCTTGGCCAGGGCTGGGTGCTAGGTTGGCACTTAATGCTATGGTCTGGTTGCTTGGCCAGGGCTGGGTGCTGGGTTGGACTGGCTGAGCTTGGAGCTCTCTTGCAAGCTGCTTGATTCTCTGCTTCCTTCCCCCTCCTCCCCCTGCCCCCAGGGGAGAAGTTCTTCGACATCGACAGCGGCCGCAACGCTCCGCTGCACTCGCCGCCCACCGAGCACTACACCATCGTCTTCAACACCTTCGTCATGATGCAGCTCTTCAACGAGATCAATGCCCGCAAGATCCACGGCGAGAGGAACGTCTTTGAGGCCATCTACCGCAACCCCATCTTCTGCACCGTGGTGCTGGGCACCTTCGCCGCCCAGGTATCCCAGCGTCCCAGCATCCCAGTGTCACAGTATCCCAGTGTCCCAGTCTCACAGTATCATCAGGGTTGGAAGAGACCTCACAGATCATCAAGTCCAACCCTTTAGCACAGAGCTCAAGGCCAGACCATGGCACCAAGTGCCACGTCCAGTCCTGCCTTGAACAGCTCCAGGGACGGCGACTCCACCACCTCCCCGGGCAGCCCATTCCAGTGTCCAATGACTCTCTCAGGGAAGAACTTTCTCCTCACCTCCAGCCTAAATTTCCCCTGGCACAGCCTGAGGCTGTGTCCTCTCGTTCTGGTGCTGGCCACCTGAGAGAAGAGAGCAACCTCCTCCTGGCCACAACCTCCCCTCAGGTAGTTGCAGACAGCAATAAGGTCTGCCCTGAGCCTCCTCTTCTCCAGGCTAACCAATCCCAGCTCCCTCAGCCTCTCCTCGTAGGGCTGTGCTCAAGGCCTCTCCCCAGCCTCGTTGCCCTTCTCTGGACACGCTCAAGCATCTCAATGTCCCTCCTAAACTGGGGGGCCCAGAACTGAACACAGCACTCAAGGTGTGGTCTAACCAGTGCAGAGTCCAGGGGCAGAATGACCTCCCTGCTCCTGCTGGCCACACCATTGCTGATGCAGGCCAGGATGCCACTGGCTCTCTTGGCCACCTGGGCACACTGCTGGCTCATGTTCAGGCAGGTATCAATCAGCACCCCCAGATCCCTCTCTGTTTGGCTGCTCTCAGCCACTCTGACCCCAGCCTGTATCTCTGCATGGGGTTGTTGTAGCCAAAGTGCAGCACCCTGCACTTGGAGCTATTGAACTCCATCCCCTTGGACTCTGCCCATCTGTGCAGGTGGTCAAGGTCCTGCTGCAGAGCCCTTCTGCCCTCCAACCCAGCCACATCTGCCCCCAGCTTGGTGTCATCTGCACACTTGCTGATGACTGACTCCATGCCCTCATCCAGATCATCTATGAAGATGTAAAAGAGGTGAAGCCCCTGAGGGCAGAGCCGGTAGTGGGGGAGGGGTTGGAAGGGGTAGAGGAAGCAAATAATTGGGGCTAGATGGGAGCTCAAAGCTCAGCCAGTTCCAGTTTACCTCCCACTAGAACAGGTTGCTCAAGGACTCAACCAACCTGGCCTGGAACATCTCCAGGGAGGTTGTGGAGCACAGAAGCACTGAATGTGATCTTTGATGTAGGAGCTTCCTGTGCTGCCAGACCTGTGGCAGGAGGGGTTTGAGACAGATGATGTCTGGCTAAGGGTCTCCCTGTGGGTCATAGAATGGTTTAGGTTGGAAGGGAGCTTAAAGCACAGCCAGGTCCAATCTACCTGACATAGGCAGGGACACCTCCCACTAGAACAGGTTGTTGAAGGACTCATCCAGCCTGGTCCTGAACACCTCCAGGGAGGTTGTGGAGCACAGAAGCACAGAATGGGATCTTTGATCTTTGATCCCATTGGGTGCTTCTGTGCTCCACAACCTCCCTGGGCAACCTGTGCCAGTGTCTCACCACCCTCAACCTGTGCCAGTCTCTCACCACCCTCACTTCTTCCTAACATCCACTTTCCATCTCCCCTCTGCCCCTTCAAACCCATTCCTCCTCCTCCTCCTCTCATTCCCAGACCTTGTCAATAGTCCCTCCCCAGCTCTCCTCTAGCCCCCTTCAGATGCTGCAAGGCCACTCCAAGGTCTCCTCCAAACCTTCTCTTCTCCAGGCTGCAGAGCCCCAACTCTCTCAGCCTGTCCTCATAGCAGAGCTGCTGTAGCCCTCTGAGTACCTTCCTGACCCTGTCCAAACCACCTCTGTGATCAGCAGGGATGTCCTCAACTAGAGCAGGCTGCTTAGAGCCTCGTTGAGCTTCACCTTGAGGCTCCATCTTCGGAGATAACTCACAGCAACATTCAGGTTGATAAAGCCCCTCAGGATCACCCAAGTCCAACCCAAATCCCTGCTCTACAAAGTTCACCCTAAACCATATCCTCAAGCACGACTTTTAAACACCTCCAGGCTTGGTGACTCCACCACCTCCCTGGGCAGCTCATTCCATTCTTCATAGCAAGAGTGATTGGCACTGGAATGGGCTGTCTGGGGAGGTGGTGGAGTCCCCACCCCTGAAGGTGTTTAAGGGCAGGCTGCATGAGGCACTTAGTGCCAGGGGTTAGTTAATGAGGTGTTAGGTGCTAGGTTGGACTCGATGATCTCAGAGGTCTTTTCCCACCTGGTTAACTCTGTGGTTCTCTAATGTTCAGTCTGAACCTACCCAGTGGCAGCTTGAGGCCATTTCCTCCTGCTCTATCCCTGTTTACCTGTAAGGAAGAGACCAACAGCATCCTCCCCACAGCCTCCTTTCAGGTAGCTGTAGGCAGTGATGAGGTCTCCCCTCAGCCTCCTCTTCTTCAAACTAAAACTACAGAATCACAGAAACATTTAGGTTGAAAAAGACCTTTGGGATCATCAAGTCCCAGCTGTGCCCTTTGTGGATGAGAGCCAATGGCAGCCTGGGGTGCTTCAGGAAAAGTGTAGCCAGCAGGGCTGGGGAGGTTCTTCTCCCCCTCTGCTCTGCCCTGCTGAGACCATACCTGGAGTACTGTGTCCAGTTTGGGGCTGCTCAGTTCAAGAGGGACAGGGACCTGCTGGAGGGAATCCAATAGAGAGCCAGAAGCATGACTGGGGGACTTGAGCATCTCTCCTGTGCAGAGGCTGAGAGCTCTGGGGGTGTTTGGTCTGGAGAAGGCTGAGAGGGGATCTGAGCAATGTCTACAAATGCCTGAGGGGTGGAGGTCACAGGCTCACACATGTCAGGGGTGGGAAGAGACCCAAAGAGCTCATCCAGTCCAACCCCCCTGCTAGAGCAAAACCACACAATCTAGCTCAGGGCACACAGAACACATCCAGACAGGCCTGGAAAGGCTTCACACAAGGAGACTCCACAACCTCTCTGGGCAGCCTGTGCCAGGGCTCTGGGACCCTTCCAGGCAAGAAGTTGCCCCTTGGAATGGGCTGCCCAGAGAGGTGGTGGAGTCGTCGTCCCTGGAGCTGTTCAAGGCAGGATTGGATGTGGCACTTGGTGCCATGGTCTGGCCTTGAGAATTGTGGTAAAGGGTTGGACCTGATGATCTGTGAGGTCTCTTCCAACCTTGGTGATACTGTGTTGAGCTGCAACCTCCTGTGCTGCAGCTTCCATCCATTGCTGCTTGTCCTGTCCCAGGGAGCAGTGAGCAGAGCCTGTCCCCCACTCCTGACCCCCAGCCCTCAGGGAGTTACAGACATTGATTCAATCCCCTCTCAGTCTTCTCCTCTCCAGACTAAGCAGCCCCAGGGCCCTCAGCCTCTCCTCCTCCTCTCCCCTCATCATCCTCGTAGCTCTCCCCTGGACTCTCTCCAGTAGATCCCTGTCCCTCTTCACCTGGGGAGCCCAAAACTGAAGTCAAGATGAGGTCTGACCAGGGCAGAGCAGAGAGGCAGTGTCAAATGGCTGGGACCAAGCTCTTCTGGGTGGTGCACAGCAGTAAGCCAAGGAGCAAAGGATACAAACTGGAACAGAGAAGCTTTCACCTCAGTATGAGGAGAAACTTTGCAGTGAGGGTGACAGAGCCCTGGAGCAGGCTGCCCAGAGAGGTTGTGGAGTCTCCTGCTCTGCAGACTTTCCAAACCCACCTGGCTGCATTCCTGGGTGAACTACCCCTGGGGGGATCCTGCTTTGGCAGGGGGAGGTTGGACTGGATGATCTCTGGAGGTCCCTCCCAGCCTCTAAGCTGCTGTGATTCTGTCATATCCCTGCTCTACAAAGTTCACCCCTAAAGCACATCCCCAAGCACCACCTCTGCACCACCTTTAAAGACATCCAGGGCAACCTGTTGCAGTATTCCAGCAGCCTCATGGTGCAGGACTTGTTCCTAGCATCCAACCTAAATCTCCTCTTCTTCAGCTTGGTCTGGGAGGGGACCATGGTGCAGGCAGGACCTGTCTGCTGCAGTCATTGCCCACAGCTCTCTTCTGTCCTCTTAAGTCATAGATTCAGGGAGTGGTGTAGGTTGGAGGGCACCTTAAAGGTCATCTGGTGCTGACACAAGCCAACAGCTTGCACTAGCTCAGGTTGCTCAAGACCTCATCTAACTTGGTCTTGAATACCTCCAGGAAGGAGACAGCCACAACCTGTTCCAGTGCCTCCCCACCCTCACTGTAAAGAATTTCTTCCTAATCTCCATTCTGTTCTTCTCCAGCAGCTTCCTGGTGACACAAAACCTGAGCTCTGGGGTCTGGGTTGTAGTGAGAGGTGCCAGGGCTGACATCTCTGGTGTCCTGTAAAGCCACTGGCCTAGATGTGAGGTTCCTGGTGCCCGGGAAGGGGGCAGGATGTGCGGCTGCAGCCCTTGGAGCTCTCCCCTGTGTGTGACTTGCTGTCTCCTGTGCTGCAGATCATCATTGTGGAGTTTGGTGGGAAGCCATTCAGCTGCTCTGGGCTCACCCTGAGCCAGTGGTTCTGGTGCATTTTTATTGGAGTGGGAGAGCTCCTCTGGGGCCAGGTAAGAGCCACTCTGTGCCCCCCCACCCACCACGTGTCCCCGTGCCACGCTGTGCCCACAGCCCAGCCTGTCCCTTCCCACTGCTCCCCCACTGCTCAGCCACAGCAGCTTTGCCAGGGGGGTGCTGCCCCAGCCCAGCAGTGAGGAGAGGAGGTTGCTCATCACCTCCTGCCTCACACCCTGCTGGCTGTGGGGCACATCCAGCAGTGGCACAGCTCTGCTGCACGCTGCTGTCTCTTGCCTGAGCGCTGGCAGCTCGCTGCTCCTCTTGACCAAGGCTGGTGGTGGGCCCCAGGCTACCTTGGCCTGCAGGCTAAGGAGCTGCTCTCTCCCTGCCTCTCCCTAGCTGATCTGCACTGTCCCAACCAGCCACCTGAAGTTCCTGAAGGAAGCTGGGCATGGCATCACCAAGGAGGAGATCCCAGAGGAGGAGCTGCCTGAAGACGTGGACGAGATCGACCACGCCGAGATGGAGCTGCGGCGTGGGCAGATCCTGTGGTTCAGGGGTCTCAACAGGATACAGACACAGGTATGGTGGAGCAGCAGCTGCCATGGGGCTCCTCCTTCTCTCTCTCTCTTTCTCTTTCTTTTTCTCCAGGGGCTCTGTCTGGAAGGAGGTGACAGCTGCTGCCTGGAGGATGCCGTCACCTTCTGGGCTAGACTTCTCTCACCACCTGTGCCTTGCTCTGGCTCTGCCCTGGTTGGGCAACCAGGCCAGCCTGGCTTTTGGGACAGCTGGGGTTGAGGGGAGGCTCTGACCTGGTCTGATGCACAGCAGAGTGTCCTGCAGGCTGGGCTTGCAGGGGCCTTTATCTGCTGCTGCTGCTGCTGCTGCTGCTGGACACCTCACGCAGCAGAGGAGAAGGGCAGCTGAGAAGCTGATGGGCCACAGAGTTGCCCAGGCTCTTCCTGAGGTGTGCAGTGAGCAGATCAGCATTGAGGCTGCTCTTGATCACCACTGGGATGCTGCTCCCAGTGAGGAATGTGCTCAGGAGGGATCTGGTTGTGTGAGACCCTCTCTGGTGTTGCTCCTCTCCTGCTCTCTGTCCTTCTCGGTGGCCCTTTGGCCAAGGAAGGGTTCTTGCCACCCTTCCCTGCCAGCTCTCCAGGCTCTTCACCTGGAGCTCTTGGTCCTGCAGCACTGCAGGGGAGGAGAATCACTGCTAATCTGCTTCTACAGCAGCTCTTTCTCTCTGGCTCTTCAGTTTTTCCTTTTTAAGGGTGATTTTTCTCTCCCAAGCTGCTGGCTGGGCAGGGCAGGAAGAGTTCTCTGCAGCAAGGTTCCTCATCTTGCCTTGGAGCCTGGGCAGAGCTGCCCTGTGGAGGAGAAGCTGTAGGCATGCAGGGCTGCTGTGTTCCCTTCCTCTTCCTCTGCTCCCCAAGCAATGGAGACAACCAAACTGGCCAGACACAGGGGCTGGAGAGAGCACAGCAGCTGTGTTGTGCCAGGTGAACTTTTGCTTCTCCTCTGTGAGCTGTTGCCTTGATGGTCTCAAGGTGAGGTTCAGCCTTGCCTCTGCCCACTGTGAATGGTGGCTGGACTCTCCTGGGGGGCCCAGGGCTCTGCTGCCCCTTGGTGCTGCCAGCTTGCTCTGGTCCATCCACTTAAAAACGTGCTGGGAGCACTGAGCTGTCTGGGAAGTGGTTCAGCTGTGTTGGAGACCTGAATGGCTCCAGTAGCAGCCACCTGCTGGGCTGGAGCCTTGAGACTCTGAGTTGTGATGGATCTGTGCTGAGAGACACAAGCTCCTGCACCATGAAAAACACTCCTGGACACTGGCCAGGTCCTGGAGCCTTTTGGCCAGCAGCTCTCCTGGCTGTGGAGCTTTCAGCCAGCAGGTCCAACCTGAGCACCTTGGGGCTTCTGCCCCAGCATGGTGTCCCAGAGTGTGAGGGGCTGGAAGGGACCTCCAAAGCTCATCCCTGCAGAGCAGGATCACCCAGAGCAGGTCACACAGGGACACACCCAGGTGGGTTTTGAATATCTCCAGAGAAGGAGACTCCACAACCCCCCTGGGCAGCCTGTGCCAGGGCTCTCCTACCCTCACAGGGTAAAAATTCCTCCTCATGTCCACATGGAACTTCCTATTGTGGTGTCCCTTCAGCAGGAAGCTCTTCCCCATGGGGCAGCCTGTGCACTGGGTGCATGTGGTCCCCCCCCCATGGATGGAGATCAGACTGGGGAAGGAGCCCAAAGCACTGCCAGGGTGAGCTGGAGCTTTGTGTGGGCCTGCAGGAGAAGGTGTCCCTTCCCCAGCAGCCATATGGCAAAGGTGGGCAAGCTGCTGTGGCACAGGGCTGTGCCCTCTGCCAGTGTTGGGCTGATTGGCACAGGACTGGAGACAGCTCAGCTGCAGAGTGCCTGGGAAGCCACAGTGGCACCCATGGTGGCACCCAGGTGCTACCCTGGCCTCGGTGCAACTGTGGCTCACCACCAAGGTGCTTCCTTGCTGCAGCCCTGCCTGTCCCTGCCAGCTCTGCTGCAGAGCCCTGTGCAGAGCCATCAGCCTGGCAGAGGCTGGACTGTTTGCCCAGCAGGAGCAGTGGGCTCCTGGTTGTGTCCCAGGATTCAGCCCCTCTGGGCTGGAGATCCCAGAGCCCTTTTCCCAGGGACAGTTTTCTGCACCCAGCTGCTGGCAGCTCCTAGAATCAACCAGGTTGGAAGAGACCTCCAAGATCATCCAATCCAACCTCTGCCCATCCACTCTCTTCCTTGGCACAAGCCAAGGTGTTTCCTCTCTCACTGCTACCCACTGCAGCCTCTCTCCTTGGCAGTGGGATGGATGCTGCCTTGGCTCACCTGGGTGAGCCCAGCAGGGGCTGAACCTCTACTCCCACCCATCCCGGTCCAACCCAGCGTGGCTTTAGGGGAGCGTGGGGTGGGCTCTCTCCTCCCTGCCTTCTCCCTCCCTCCTTCCTTCCTTCCTTCCTGTCCTCTGTGTGTGTCTGCCCAACCTCCCTGCTCCCCTCCAGCCCTGCCCCCTCTCCCCCTCTCTGCCCGGGGCGATGCTATCTGACTCTCTGGTTCTTTGCAGATGGACGTAGTTTACACATTCCAGACCGGCGCCTCCTCTTTGCAGGGAGCCCTCAGGAGACAGCCTTCCATCGTGAGCCAGCACCACGATGTAAAAAATGTTTCTAGCCCAACCCATGTAGCTCTTTCCTCCGTCAATTCCACTCCCACCACTTCTGCTGTTGCTGCTGCTGCTGCATCTCCTCCTGCGGGCAGTGAGTGATAGTCTATTACAATGCATGACTTCTAATAACCACAGAGAGCACCTGCACCAAAACCTAACCCAGCCTCTCTTCTCCCTCTTTCTCTCTTTCTCCCTCTAAACTTCTGCCTGGCACAAAGATTTCCAAGAGGAAAGGATGGGGTGGGACAGGAAAGGGGGGAGGGGGTTCAAACCCAAAACCCCCCAACCCACTAAAAGGAGTTGTTGTTGTTGTGCTCTTGCATCTCCAACCGGTTGACAATCCTCTCTGGGTCCTTCCCCCACCCCATTCCTTGGTGCTTCCTCTGGTTTTTGATCTTCTCCTCCCTTTTTGCAGGCTTGATCTATGTCAATCCACCCTTTGGTTTTTTTAAGGGGGGGGGTTGCAAACCAGCAAGTGGTGGTTCTGGTTCAGAACCTGCCCCTCCCTGTGTTCACAAGCAGCTGCAAGCACTGCTGCGCCCCAAAGCTGCTCTTCCTTTCTGCTGCAGCTCTGCCCCCAGCCCCACACTGCCCCGGGAGGGCAGAGATGTTGCTTTCCCAAAGCTGTCCAACCTGTTTGGAGGCAGAGCAGCCACTCTGACCTTCCCAGTGTGCTGCTGGGACTGGCTTGAGCCATAGTGACTGCTGCCTGTGTGCTCTCTGCCTCTTGCACGCCTGTCAGAAGGGCTTCTCTGCTCCTGCCTTGGTTGGGAGGTTGGATGGTGCAGGAGAGCAGCTGGGTGCTGGGGCTCAGACGTGTTGGAGATGCTCACCTGCAGCTCAGCATCTGCCTTCAGAGCTGCCTTGGAAGCAGGCAGCCTCCTCTGGCCCACTTGCAGCTTGCATGCCAGAGCTGAGCGAGCCCTTGGTGGCCCTGGAGCTCTGTAGGGCTCTGCTGGTGTCGCAGTTGGAGCTGTGGGGGCAGCCCTGGGCTCTGCTGGTGTCCCAGTTGGAGCTGTGAAGGCAGCCCTGGGCTCTGCTGGTGTCCCAGTTGGAGCTGTGAAGGCAGCCCTGGGCTCTGCTGGTGCCCAATTGGTGGTGTGGGGGCTCTGCTGGTGCCCCACTTGGAGCTGTGGGGGCAGCCCTGAGTTCTGCTGCTGCCCCACTTGGAGCTGTGGGGGCTCTGCTGGTCCCCTGGTTGGAGCTGTGGGGACAGCCCTGGGCTCTGCTGGTGTCCCCAGTTGGAGCTGTGAGGGCAGCCCTGGGCTCTGCTGGTGTCCCCAGTTGGAGCTGTGGGGGCAGCCCTGGGCTCTGCTGGTGTCTCAGTTGGAGCTGTGAGGGCAGCCCTGGGCTCTGTTGGTGTCCCAGTTGGAGCTGTGAGGGCAGCCCTGGGCTCTGTTGGTGTCCCAGTTGGAGCTGTGAGGGCAGCCCTGGGCTCTGTTGGTGTCCCAGTTGGAGCTGTGAGGGCAGCCCTGGGCTCTGTTGGTGTCCCAGTTGGAGCTGTGAGGGCAGCCCTGGGCTCTGTTGGTGTCCCCAGTTGGAGCTGTGAGGGCAGCCCTGGGCTCTGCTGGTGCCCCACTTGGAGCTGTGGGGGCTCTGCTGGTCCCCTGGTTGGAGCTGTGGGGACAGCCCTGGGCCTCTGCTGGTGCCCCAGTTGGAGCTGTGGGGGCAGCCCTGAGTTCTGCTGATGCCCAGTTGGTGGTGTGGAGGCAGCCCTGGGCTCTGCTGCTGCCCCACTTGGAGCTGTGGGGGCTCTGCTGCTGCCCCACTTGGAGCTGTGGGGGCTCTGCTGGTGCCCCAGTTGGTGCTCTGTAGGGCTCTGCTGGTGCCCCACTTGGAGCTGTGGGGGCAGCCCTGGGCTCTGTTGGTGCCCAGTTCAGAGCTGGGCAGCGATGCTGCAGCATCCCTGCTCTGCCCACGCTGGCTCTGTGTGTGCAGACGATGCCACTCTGCAGGCACCCAGGGGTGGGCACCGTGGCCCTGCTGAAGGTCAGTGGCAGAGCTGGATCCTGGATCTAGCTGCGGGTTGGCAGGCTGCAGGGAGAGGCTGTGCCTGTGCTGAGCGTGAGCTGAGGGGCAGGGAGCTGAGCTCTCTGCGGGGCTGTGAGTGGGCAGGGAGGCTCTCCGGGGGGGTTGGCTGCTTTGTGTGCAGTCATTTCCCCTCCTCTCCTCTCATTAAAGAAATACCCTGGGTGACTTTTTGCCCAGCTTTCAGCCTCACCGTGGGAGAGAAGAGAGAATTTCTGCTTGCCTTTGTTTTCTCTCTCCTCTCTTTAGCTGACACTGATGCTGAACTTGGCTTTGGGTTAACCCCAGTGTTGCTGGAAGCCTGTTCCTGACTGCATTCCCTGCCCCCCCAAGGCTTGCAGGGGCTTGCAGGCTTGCAACAGGAAGAAAATCTCCTCAGAGTGGGGGGTCTCAGGGGGACAAAACCACACCACAAAAGTTGGTTGCAGTCTGTGGGTGATGTTCTCCCTGCACAGATCACTTGGAGAGCTTCTGCCCTTCCAGGCAGCCAACTTGACCAGCAGCTGAGCCAGGTCTCAAAGTCTTCCTTCTCTTTTCTGCCCAGACTTGCCTCTGCTTCCCTCTGCTGCCTCCCTTCCTTCTCTCTCTCAAAGCTCCACTTCCCTCCATGATGAAGATTGATGTCTTTTGTCTTCCACCACCCTCCTGTGGGATGAGTTCCCCAGGGCTGGTCCTCCCAGTCCCACCTGCTGTGCCTCTGTTGGGGTGATGGAGGAGAGGGGGAGGTCTCAGGAGATGGTTTGCAGAGCTGAGCTGCTCTCCCTGGAGGCTTTACCCCGGTTGGAGGCAGCTGGGCAGAGCAAAGCAGCGGTGGAGCTGGTGCTGGTTTCATGCAGGTGTCACTTTCATCTCTAGGAGGGAGGTTTGCCCAGCAGGCTGTGGTGCTGCAGTGGTGGTGTGCAAGGAGAAAAATCATCCAAGCTTGGAGTTGGTGCAGATTGGGAAGGGGTTGTGGGTGGGAAGGAGGCATGAGCCTGGCCGTGGGCAGGGAAGGAGATGGACTCTCAGCTCTGCTGGGGAGGGGGAATTCATCTTCCTTTGCTCTGCCTGGCTCCTTCCAAAGACATTTCTGTGCTGCTAAGCTCCTTTTGACAAGGGAACAGCTGAAGTAATTTCACAGCAGTTGCTGCCAGCAGTGCTTAAATCAAAGTCAGGAAAGCTGAGGGAGGCTGCAGCAGAAGTTGATTGGCTGAGCTGAGGGCAGGGCTATGGTGAATAGGAGTTGGGCTCAGCAGTGCTTGAGGTGATGGGGAAGGGAAGGCTTCTGTGAAGCTGCTCCCACCTCTGAGCTCCTTCTGGACTGGCCTCCTGATTGCTTTGGCTCTCCTGAGCTTGTTTGGGTTGGTTGTGCTTGGTTTAGTTGGGCTCCCACACTGCATTTTTAGGGGTCAGTGCTTGCAGCTGCTGTTCCCAAGATGATGATGATGATGTGAGAGGTGAGGCTTCCTAGAAGGTGACCTGCTTGCTGGTCTCCCTTGTCCTCTGCATCCAAACTCAACCCTGAATCTATCCAGGAGCTTTAGTGCAGCAAACACAGCTCTGAATTTCTCTTCCCAGCTGCCTCAGCTTCCCACTTCTGCAGGCCAAGTGTTGCTCCAGCATCATGAGAGGCTCCACACTCGATGCTCACCAGGATGCCATCCAGCTCCTGTGTGTGTGCTGGCCCAAGAGTTGGCCTGTTTGTTCCTAGCTGGGATGTGCCAAGCCTGTGCCAGGAGGGTGCCCCATTGCTGCCTCATCCTTCTGAGCAAAGTGGAGAGTGGGCTAGGAAGGGCATCCCCCATGAGAGCAGCATCCTGCAGGTAGAACCTCCAGGGTTCCAGGCACGAGACTCATCTTCAGCTTCTCTGGTCTGCTTTTGTGAGTGCTGAGATCAAAGATGCTTAGGAGGCCCTCGTTGGTGGTGCTGGTTGGTGGCTTCCCTCCTGGCCTGCCTGCCAGCCCTTGGTGTTCAGTTTAACTCAGCTCCTCTCTCCAGGAAGAGGAATTGGCATCTCTGTGCCCTCAGCAGACCTGCAGCCCATTGGCAAAGAAGTGGCAGAGCAAAGGAGTCTTTCTTTGCCTTATCAGCCTGCCAGGGGATGTCTGAATCCTTCTCCCTCCAGCAGCTCCACTCTCCCTTGGTCAGCTGCTGCTGGGGAGGTTCTCCAGGGTACAGCAGAGGGATGTGGGGTCTGTGGCTCTCCTCTCTTGTGATCCAGCTTCAGTGCACAAGGACACCATGGGAGCAGGCAGATGACATGGCTGGGGACTGGATTCCTTTGGGAGCAGGTGAAGGTAGCTGAGTAGCAGCAGTGCTGCTTCCTCAGGACAGGAGACAGAGCACTGCTGCCTGGGGATTCACCTCCCAAGTGCCCCCAGCATTGCTGAAATGAGTCTCTTGCTGGTCTTGGAGGTCTCTCCTTCCAAGAGGAGGAACTGAGCAGATCTCTGCTTAACACAGCAAAGGCTCCCACAGAGCCTGGGCAAGATACTTGGTTCCTGCTGACAACTTTGGTCAGTAGCTGCTTCCTCTGCAGGGAGGAGATGGCTCAGGGCAACCCAGGCAGCTCGGGTGCAGGGGGAGCCTCTGGAGGGAGGCAGCTGGGATGCAGAGGGAGCCTCTGGAGGGAGGCAGCTCGGGTGCAGGGGGGAGCCTCTGGAGGGAGGCAGCTGGGATGCAGAGGGAGCCTCTGGAGGGAGGCAGCTGGGATGCAGGAGGAGCCTCTGGAGGGAGGCAGCTGTGGTGCAGGAGGAGCCTCTGGAGGGAGGCAGCTGGAGAAAGCCAGCAGGGAGAGCATCAGTGAGAGCCGCAGTGGAGTCAGCCCAGCAAGGGCACTGTGTGGGTAGCTCCTGGCAGTGCAGTTAGAAGGCAAAGCCACTTGTGTGCGATTCCAGCAGGTCCTCTAAGACTTTGGGAGACCTTCAGCTGCTCAGAGTTTGTTGGCTCTGCTTCAGAAGCCCACATACTGCATCACTCCTCCTTCCATGCCTGCCTGTGGACATCCCTCAGGCGGTCAGAGCCCGGTGAGAGCCGGAGCACTCTGCCGCCCCTGAGCTGCACCTGGTGGTTGTTTCACGATGCCAGCCTCCGTGCTGGGCTGGAGAGCTCTGCTGCAGCCCTCACTGGATCTGCCACTTGTCACCCATCTGACCAAACAACTGTGACTTGGCTGCTAGGGAGGCTGAGAGCTGGAGTTGCTCCTGGCTGGCTCTCCGGAGGAGCAGTGAATCCACTGCTAGCCACCACCCCCAGCTTGTTTCCAGACCTCTCCCTTCCAGTGCCGTGGAGATAGCAGAGCCACACCCTTGGTTGTCCAAACCCAGGCTTTGGATCTGCTTGCAACACGTCGAGCCTGACTTTTGGGGGTGCTAGCAGCCCCTGGGTGTTGCAGGAGCAGCCTGTGGCCAGGCTTTGCCAGCGTGAGGCCGTTCCTCACGCAGAGCATCCCAAAGAAAGATGCCTTTGGAAACCGCTGGAGCATCTTCAGTGTGGAAAGGATCCAGCATCCAGGTGGCAGCTGTGTGAAGGGAGGGGAGGGGGAAAGCTCACAGGGATCCATCTTCATGCATGTTTAGCTGGGGCTGGTTTTGACTGGCCATGGCATTCACTTGAGAGCTGCTGCTTGACTTGGGCTTGGGCTTGAGAGATGATTGCGGCACCGTTTGGAAGCCTTTTCCTTTCCGGGAGGTCTGAACAGTGCCCCTAAACCACTCAGAGCTCCCCCAGCAGGAGGGGTTGGATGTTTTCTTGTCGTTGCCTGGAAGTGAAGCTGCTGTTTTGTCTAACTCACCTCTTCCATTTTCCTTGTTGGTTTGAGTTGTAGTTCCACCTCCTTGTCCTCGTCCACGCACGCAGATCCCGCGGGGCGCACCCCATCATGACCACTAATGCCTTTGGGCTTCCCTTCATCCCAAGTGGGCTCCTTTGTTGGTTTGGTTCTTTGGGGAGGGGGGGGAAGGGAGGGAGGGGAAGGGGTTGAGGGGTGGGTTTTTTTTTTGTGTGTGTCTTTTCTTGCAGCTTCTGAAGTCGTCCCATAGTTGGTTGGTTCCCTGCCACGCACACCTAGAGCCTGAGTCAATGGTCCCTAGCAGAGCTCTCTGGCGTAGCTGTGCGTGGCGTGGTGGTGACTTTGTTCTTGTCGTGCTTTGGTTTGCCTTTTTTGGGTTGGTTTGTGTCTTTCTGATGAGTTCTACGGATAGTTCTCCGTTTAGACTTTCTCCTGGCAGCTTTGGTCCTCCTCCCAGCCTCTACTAACCCTTCCTCCTTGTTTCCTTCCTCCCTCCTCCCTCCCTCCCCCTCCGGCAGATCAAAGTGGTGAATGCGTTCCGTAGCTCCTTGTACGAAGGCCTCGAGAAACCCGAATCCAGAAGCTCCATCCATAACTTCATGACTCACCCAGAGTTCATCCTGGAGGAAGATGAGCCTCGAACACCATTCCTTGACGGCGCCGAAGACGACCCCGAGCCTGACGGACTCCAAAAGCCAAGAGGGGGCAGCCTGGGTGGATCCACAGCCCTCAACAGAAACAACAACGCAGTGGACAGGCAGCAAGCTGAGCTCACCGGCCTGGAGCCTGCAAGCCTCTTACACAGCTTGGAGACATCAGTTTGACCTTGCAAACTTTGAAACTCCCTCCTCCTCCTTTTCTCCTTCCTCCTCCACCACCTCCTCCACCCTGTGTGATGCTGGCACCAGTAACTGATCACAACCCCCTGTGGTCACCTCCTGTCAGACTGCTCATCCTTATATCATGTGGGGGTTTGGGGTTTTTTGGGGGGGAGAGGGGGATTTGAGGGTTTGTTTTTTGGGGGGGGGGAGGGTTTTTTTGTTGTTGTTTGGGTTTGTGTTGGGGTCTTTTTTTCCCACCCCCCCCCCAACCCCGATTTAGCAGTGGGAAGCAGAGTGCCACGATGCTGGGTGGTGGGAGAAGAGGCTAAGCCAAAACCAACCCCTTGTGCATCTCCATCCTTTTTCTTTGCAGTGGTACTCACCCAAGTTGAAGCAGCCAAAATTGTTTCCTCTCCCAGAGGTGTTTTGGGGTTGGTTTGGTTTTTTTTTTGGGGGGGGGAGGGAGGGAGGAGGGAGGGGACCTTTGTGAGGGAGGGGTTTTCACTTTTGCATGTTTCCAAAGGAGTTGAAGTTGTTGTAGTCTTAACCTGCACTGCTCTCATCCCCCGAGGGCTGGGCTGCACTTGTGACATGAGTTGTTGGCTTCCTTGTTTTCCCTTTTTGTCCACTTGTTGTTGTTGGTTTAGTTTCTGGGGGGCGTGGGGGGGGGAGGTGGTTTTGGTTTGGTTTCTCTTTTTTTCTTTAAAGGGTTTTCTTCTACCCTTGGGCTTTGTTCTTTGCTTAGGGGAGGGGGATTTTTACCCTTCCCACCCCCACCCCCAGTGACTTCACAGTCTCAAAAGTGCAAACAGGCTGCAAATAAAGCCCAGCCCAGGGGGGAAGGTGTTTACTCAGAGGTTGCTACGTAGAGGAATGTACACCAGTCTTCCACCTTGAAATATGGTACCTAAGCCTTGACAGTTCCTCCTCCATGTGTGCACACACACACACACTCCCTCCTCTCTCTGTTTCCAGTCCTTGGTAGACAAGGAATGAAGGGGACTTGGTTGGAACCTTGCTGGATAGAAAAGATGTGGAATGATTAACTGGTTTGTGTTCTTTTTCCCTCCCTCACTCCTCCAAAGCAAGGTGGAGGTGAACTGGCAGTGGAAGAAGGGTTGTGGGAATCAAAACCCCATGGCTGGGAGAAACTGAGCTCCTTCCTGGGAAAGTCATTAAGAGATGAATCACTTCTGCTCTTGACCAGCTCTGGAACTTTTGGTGAGGTGTTTCATGCTTTCTGCCAGCAAGAGCACAGAGACATTTCCTTTTTGTTTTTTGCCTCTTCTGGCTTGTTGGGTTAAATTAATCCTTCAGCCTCGGAGTGGATTGCTGAGGAAGCCCAGAGGATGCTCCAGCCCTGCCCATCGGCGCTGCCAAAGCCTGAGCAGGCTGAAAGGAGAAGAAGCATTGGGTTGTGGAGAGTGGAGTCAACTCCTAGACGGTGGAAGGGGAGGAACCAGGTTGTGTCTTTAGCCAGTGGCAGAAAGGGAGGACCCTTGGGAGGACCTTTGGTTTCCATGGCACTTCTGCTGCTGACTTGCCAGCGGAGGCAGCAGCTCGGTTGGTTGGCTGCAGGTCTTCCTCAGAAGGTGCTGCACAGAGGCTTTGCCTCACTTGCTACTTCCTTGAAGGTTTCCTCTCTTCAGCCTGTGTCCTGCCTCACCTCCATCTCTTGTAATAACCATTTGGTGAGAGTCCTCTCTTGTGTTTTGGTGTTTGTTTGGTTTGGTTTGTATTTGAGTGAAGGCCCCAAAGTGGCCTGGGTAAGTTGGCTCTGATCTGACCCTCTTGTGATGCTACAGGACTGAGCAGGAGGCAGGAGCTTGCTTTGCTTGGGCTCAGTTTCTTCCTTAAGGGCTCTTGCTGGAGCAACCCCCGGGGGCAGGCAGGGCTGGAAGAAGCTCTGCTGCCTTGGAGCCCAACAAGGGGAAGGAGAGGTCAGCCCTGGTTTAACTGTGTGGCTGTCCAACGTTGTCAGCTTTGCCCAGCCTCCATCCCTGGAAGCAGAGAGGTCTGGGGTGTGTGTGGGGGAGGTCTGTCTGGTTCCTTCTGCCCCCTCCCTGCCCTTTCCAAGCGCACAGCAGCATCTCCTGTGCCTTCTCCGAGCACTGCCACGCCAGGACCCACCACTTTGCCAGCGATGAAGTGTTCCTTAAACCACACCACAAACCAAGTGTCTTTGTTTCCTTCCCAGCCCAGCACCCCCTCGTCCATTCCTTGGGGTGGGAGAAAGGGAAGGATGAGGTCAGCCTATTCCTCTGTGTGTCCCCCAACACACACAGCCACCCCCACACCTCCCCTCCTAGGTAGCTGAGGAGAGATCCTTGCTCCCAGGTCTCTTGCAGGGGGAAGGGGCCAAGGCTGGGCTCTGTACACTGCCAACAGCAAGAAGTTGCCACCACTGCCCTCCTGGATTGCAAAGTCAAAGTCAAGTCCCCTGCCCACACCCCTATCACTGCCCACACCCCCCTACCACTGCCTCTTCCTCCTCCTCTTCCTCCTTCCCTCTTCACAGGGAGCAGGGGTTGAGGGGTGAGGCTCAGGAGGTTGTTTCCTTGGCTTGAGAGGGAAGACACACACAAAAAACCCAGAGTGGGGATGGGGTCTGTGCTAAAGATGATGCAAGTTTTGTATTGTAAAGAGCTGCACCTGATAAACAAATAAAGAGAAGTTAAACGAAAAGAAAAGGGGGGAAAAAAAGAAGGAAAAGAAAGGGGGAAGGGAAAAAAGGGAAGAAAAGGAGAGGGGGGAAAAGAGGGAGAAGAAAAGGCAAAGGAGGATAAAAAAAGGGGGGGAAGGGGGAAGAAAAGGAGAGGGGGGGAAAGAGGGAGAAGAAGAGGCAAAGGAGGATAAAAAAGGGGGGGAAGGGGGAAGAAAAGGAGAGGGGGGGAAAGAGGGAGAAGAAGAGGCAAAGGAGGATAAAAAAGGGGGGGAAGGGGAAGAAGGGGGGGGAAGGGGAAGAAGGGGGGGGAAGGAAAAGGGGGGAAAAGGAAAGGGAGGGGAGAAAGGGGGGAGGAAAAGGGGGAAAAGGGAAAGGGGGGAAGGGAAAAGGAAAGGGAGGGGAGAAAGGGGGGAGGAAAAGGGGGAAAAGGGAAAGGGGGGAAGGGAAAAGGGGTGGGGGAAAAAAGGAAAAGGAGGGGAGAAAGGGGGGAGGAAAAGGGGGAAAAGGGAAAGGGGGGAAGGGGAAAGGGGAAAAAAGGAAAAGGAGGGCAAAAAAAGGGGAGGAAAATGAGGGGGGGGGAAGGAAAAGGGGGTAAAGAAAGGGGGGAAGGGAAATGGGGAAAAAAGAAAGGAAAAAGGAGGCAAGAGAAATGAGGGGGGAAAGAAGGGGAAGGGAAATGAGGGGGGAAAAAGGGGGGAAGAGAAATGAGGGGGAGGGAAAAAAGGGGGGAAGGAAAAGGAGTGGAATATGGGGGGGAAGGGAAAAAGGGAAGGAAAAGGAAGGGAATATGGGGGGAAGAAAAAGGGGAGGAAGGGAAAAGGAGGGGGATAAAGGGGGGGAAAGAAAAGGGGGAAGGGGGGAAGGAAAAAGAGGGAGAAGGAAAAGAGGGAGGGAAAAGGGGGAAAGGTAAAGGAGGGGAAAGAAAGGGGGGAAGGAAAAGCAGGGAAAGAAAAGGGGGGAAAATTGGAGGGAAAGGAAAAGGGGAAAAAAGGGGGAGAAAAGGGGAAAAAAGGGGGAGAAAAAGGGGGTGAAAAGGGGAAAAAAGGGGGAGAAAAAGGGAAAAAAGTGGGAGGGAAAGGAAAGGGAGGGGAAAAAGGGTGGGGGGAAAGGAGAAGGAAAAGGAGAGAGAAGAAAAGGGGGGGGAGGGGGGAGAAAAACCACTTAAAAAGCCAAAAAGGAGAAAAAAAGCCAAAAAAAAGAAGGAAAAAGCCCAAAAAAAGGGGAAAAAAAAAACCAGCTCAAAATCTGTTTGTGTCCTTAGAAGCCTCCATAAATATTTATTGAGTACTTTTGGGGACACAGATGCAGAGTTTGGGTTTGAGTTTTTGGACCTCTCTCTCTCTCTCTTTCTTTTGAATACCTCAGAGCTCTTTCAAAAGGATAAACAGAAGTGAAAAGCACCCAAAGAAACAAAAAACAGCCCCAAAACACCCCTCCCCCCCCCCCCAAATAAAATAAAGCCAAGCCGACTTTGGAGGCTCCTCAAAGTCACTGCTACAAATCTCTCTGCCTGGCAGGTGCTTGCCCCCAAAAGGCATCTTCGAGGTTGTTTTTGGGTTGAATTTTGCTTCTCGTTTCCAAGTGAAGAAATAGAGGTGGGGAGGGGGGGGGAGAAGACTTCTATATGCAAACCAAACTAAACTCCAACCCAGGTTTTGCTTTAGCTCAGCAAAGAGAATGTTTGGGTTTGAAGCTCAGCCATATCTCTGTGTGTGTGTGGGTGGTTTTTGGGGTGTCTTTTGTTTTAAAAGCAGCTTAAATCTGAAAGAGAGAGAGAGAGAGAGAGAGAGAGAGAGAGGAGGGCATCAAGTTCTGGGATGTCCTGAAGGGAGGTTGTAGCCAGGTGGGGTAGGGCTCTGCTGCCAGGCATGGAGCAAGATGGGACAGCCTCAAATTGTGCCAGGGCAGGTTCAGGCTATGGTTTCCTGAAGGGAGGTTGTAGCCAGGTGGGGTTGGGCTCTGCTGCCAGGCACCCAGGGATGGAGCAAGAGGACACAGCCTCAAGCTGTGCCAGGGCAGGTTCAGGCTATGATTTCCTGCAGGGAGGTTGTAGCCAGGTGGGGTTGGGCTCTGCTGCCAGGCATGGAGCAAGAGGACACAGCCTCAAGCTGTGCCAGGGCAGGTTCAGGCTATGATGTCCTGAAGGGAGTAGCCAGGTGGGGTTAGGCTCTGCTGCCAGGCACCCAGGGATGGAGCAAGAGGACACAGCCTCAAGCTGTGCCAGGGCAGGTTCAGGCTATGATGTCCTGAAGGGAGGTTGTAGCCAGGTGGGGTTGGGCTCTTCTGCCAGGCATGGAGCAAGATGGGACAGCCTCAAACTGTGCCAGGGCAGGTTCAGGCTATGGTTTCCTGAAGGGAGGCTGTGGCCAGGTGGGGTTGGGCTCTGCTGCCAGGCACCCAGGGACTGAACAAGAGGACACAGCCTCAAGCTGTGCCAGGGCAGGTTCAGGCTATGGTTTCCTGCAGGGAAGCTGTAGCCAGGTGGGGTTGGGCTCTGCTGCCAGGCATGGAGCAAGAGGACACAGTCTCAAGCTCTGCCAGGCCAGGTTCAGGCTGGATGTTAGGAAGAAGCTCTTCCCAGCAAGAGAGATTGGCATTGGAATGAGCTGCCCTGGGAGGTGGTGGAGTCCCCATGCCTGGAGGTGTTTCAGAGGAGGCTGCATGAGGCACTCAGTGCCAGGGGTTAGGAGCTGTTAGCTGCTAGGTTGGACTCGATGATCTCAGAGGTCTTTTCCAGCCTGGTTCACTCTGTGACTCTAAGTGCAAGTCCTGTGTCTGCAGCAGGGCACTTGAATCCAAGCTGGCTCTGGTCAGCTTTTCTTTTTGAGGAGCCATCTTTCTATTAACCATTAGCTGAATGGATACACTTTGGGGGGGGGAGGGAGAGGGAGGGGGTTGTATTTTTATATATATACATATATATATATATAATCTAAATTATGGGATGCTTCAAGCAGAACTGTTCCTTGTCTCTACATCTCTCCTGTAAAGTGATTTCTTTGTGTGTGTGTGTCTTGGTTCTGGGTGATCTCCCTCTTGGCAGCAGACAACTTTTCATGGCTAAAACTTATTGGAGGACGTTCCAAACAATCAACCAACAAACCACCCTGAAGGTTTTGGGGGGGAGGGATTTGGTGCTTGGAAGTGGAGGAGAGGAGAAGGGGGGAGGGAGGGGAGGGGATAAAACCTAACCCAAAAGGCATGGTTGGAAGCATGAAGTTCTATTTTTCCTGGGGACACACACACCTATGAACACTCTGTGCCATGCCTTGAGGAAGAGGGTGGGAGGGGAGGGGGGAGGAAAAAAGGGGAGGTGGGGGGGAAAAGAGAGGGGGAGATGTCTATAAATAGAAATCTTATCTATATATATATATATCTATTTTATTTTTGGCTTGGTTTGAACTGCCACCAGTGAGCACGGCAAGAGATGGGGGGGTGGGGGTGGAGGGGGGGTTAAAGGGGAGGGTGGGGAGAGAGGGAGTTGTGCCATTGCCAGCTCTGGAATCCACAGAGCCTTCCCCCTGCCATGGTTGGGGTTGAGGTTTGTTGTTTGTTTGGGGGTTTTCTCTTTTGGTTGCCTTGGAATGCTTTGTTAATTAAACCGACTCTGAACAGTGCTTCTGCATCCAGTTCTTCAGCCCCGGGGAGGAGGAGGAGGAGGAGGAGGAGGAGGAGGAGGAGGAGGAGGAGGAGGAGGAGGAGGAGGAGGAGGAGGAGGAGGAGGAGGAGGAGGAGGAGGAGGAGGAGGAGGAGGAGGAGGAGGAGGAGGAAGGAGGGAGTAGGGAGTGGTGGTGTTGGGGATGGGTTGTGTTCCTTAAACCGACTCTGAACAGTGCTTCTGCATCCAGTTCTTCAGCCCCGGGGAGGAGGAGGAGGAAGGAGGGAGTGGGGAGTGGTGGTGTTGGGGATGGGTTGTGTTTATTAAACCGACTCTGGACTGTGGTTCTGCATCCAGGTCTTCAGCCCTAGTGAGGAAGAAGAGGAGGAGCAGGAGGAGGAGGAGGAGGAGGGGGAGGAGGAGGAGGAAGGGAGTGGGGAGTGGTGGTGTTGGGGATGGGTTGTGTTAATTAAACCGACTCTGAAGAGTGGTTCTGTATCCAGGTCTTCAGCCCCAGTGAGGAGGAGGAAGGGGGGGAGTGGTGGTGTTGGGGGTGGGTTGTGTTAATTAAACCGACTCTGAACGGTGGTTCTGTATCCAATTCTTCAGCCCCGGGGAGGAGGAGGAGGAGGAGGAGGAAGAAGGGAGTGGGGAATGGTGGTGTTGGAGGGGGGGTGTTAATTAAACTGACTCTGAAGAGTGGTTCTGAATCCAATTCTTCAGCCCTGGTGAGGAGGAGAAGGAGGAAGAGGAGGAAGAAGGGAGTGGGGAATGGTGGTGTTGGAGGGGGGGTGTTAATTAAACCGACTCTGAAGAGTGGTTCTGCATCCAATTCTTCAGCCTTGGGGAGGAGGAGGAGGAGAAGGAGGAGGAAGAGGAGGAAGAAGGGAGTGGGGAGTGGTGGTGTTGGGGATGGGTTGTGTTCATTAAACCGACTCTGAACAGTGGTTCTGCATCCAGGTCTTCAGCCCCAGTGAGGAGGAGGAAGAGGAGGAGGAAGGGGGTGGGGAGTGGTGGTGTTGGGGGTGGGTTGTGTTAATTAAACCGTCTCTGATCCATGGTTCTGTATCCAGGTCTTCAGCCCCGGTGAGGAGGAGGAGAACGAAGAGGAAGGGGGTGGGGAGTGGTGGTGTTGGGGGTGGTTTTGGGGGGTTTCCTCCTTTGTTTCTGGGGGGTCTGTGTGGGTTTCATTCTGGTGGATTGGTACCAAAGCTCTTTCCTCCTCCCCTCCACCTCCCCTCCAGGTCCTGCATGCAAGGCAGCTTTGGAGGTGGTTTGCAGAGGGGGTGGGGGTGGTTTGATTTTCAGGGGGTGATTTTTGGTGCAATGAGCTTTGAGGTCAACTCTTTTTGTCTGTCCTTGCTTTGGAAACGATCTCAAGAAGGAGGGTGGGGGAAAAAAAACCCTAACCCAACTTTTAGCATGGGCAGCTTTTGGCTTTGCTCCAGCTGAGGAGGAGGTGTCCTGTAGCCTTCAGCTCCTCCTAGAAATGCTTCTGGGGGTGACACAGTGGTGGGAGAATGAATGGAAAAGCTCCAGCCCAGCTCCAGGGAGGGCATCTCCCAAGATGTCATTTGCCAACCTCCTGCTGCCCACTGCCAAGCAACTCCACCAAGAGCTCCCTGCAAGCTTTTGGACCTCTTGGTAGGGAAATAAGGACACAAGGACCTGCCTGCCATTGCTTCTCCTTGCTCCCTCTGCCTCCTCCACAGAGCATGAAGGCCATAAAAGCTCCTCCTGCAACCCCAGCTCTACCCAGGGGGCACAGAGGTGCCACTCTCCTGGCTCCTCTTCCCAACCAGCAAGGCTGCAGCCATGCCAACGTGGCCATCCTTGGCACTTGGCTCTCCAGCAGCTCTCTTTTGCCAAGGCTGTGCCCCTGCCACCCAGGCTGGCTGCATTTCTGGCTTGGCCTTGCCTCTGCTGCTGCTCTTCTTTGCCCAACACCACTGCCCAAAGGCAAAGCTTCATTCAGAGCCAAGCCCTTGGCTAAAAACTGCCTTTAGTTTATTTCCTCCCCTTAAATATATATATAGAGAGAGCATTAAGTCCCCATTCCTCTGTGTATATAGATGGATCTGCTGCTCTCCTTGCCCAAAACCTTTGTGAAGAGGGCAAGCAGAGCTCAAGTGCTTTGTCTTCTGCTGGTTTGTTTGCTTTCTTGTCCAGCAACTGAATCTAACAAGCATTGAGGTTTTTGTACAAAACCTGAAAAGCAACCCCCCAAAAAAACCAAACTTCAACCTAAACCACCAAAAGAAACCCAAAACTCAACCCAAGAGAGCCAAAGACTCACTGTTCTGTGGTGTGCATGACTTGAAAACTCAACAATTGGTGGTTTCACAGGATCAGAGGATGTTAGGGGTTGGAAGAGACTCAAGGAGATCATCCAACCCAACCCCCCCTGCCACAGCAGCACAATGCTATCTAACACAGGGCACACAGCAACACATCCAGACAGGCTTGGAAAGGCTCCACACAAGGACACTCCACAACCTCTCTGGGCAGCCTGTGCCAGGGCTCTGGGACTCTTCCAGGCAAGAAGTTGCCCTTGTGCTGAGCTGCAACCTCCTGTGCTGCAGCTTCCATCCATTGCTGCTTGTCCTATGCCAGGTAGCAGTGAGCAGAGCCTGTCCCCACTCCTGGCAGCTCTCAGATACTTATTGATCAAATCCCCTCTGAGTCTTCTCTTCTCCAGATGAAGCAGCCCCAGGTCCCTCAGCCTCTCCTCATCAACCATGCCCTCCAGTCCCCTCATCATCCTCACATCCCTCCACTGGACCCTCTCCAGCACATCCCTGTCCCTCTTCAACTGGGGAGCCCAAAACTGAACACAGTATTCAAGATGAGGTCTCAGCAGGGCAGAGCAGAGGGGGAGGAGAACCTCCCTTGATCAGCTGGGCACACTCCTAATACACCCCAGGATCCCATTGGCCTTCTTGGCCACAAGGGCACATTGCTGTGCCATGGGTTAGCCACCAGCACCCCCAGGTCCCTCTCCACAGGGCTGCTCCCAGCCTGTACTGGTGGAGTTTATTATCCCTCCCCAGGTGCAGGACCCATGGGGCAGCAGACGTGCAAGTGGTAGGGCAGGACATGCATGCCAGGGCAAACCTACCACTTTCCAGTGGTGCCCTGGGATGAGGGGCAGCAGATACAGCACCTCCTGGCTGCCAGCTCTACCTCAGCATGAGGAAAAGCTTCTTTGGTCAGAAGAATACAAAGGAACTTGAAGTTCATGGGAAGGACACTTAAGGAAGACCTCTTACTTCATCACTAAAGACTACCAGAGGGACCACCAGCTAAAAGGAGGCATGTGTGGAGGAGACATCTCCCATTCCTAAAAACTAATAAGGAAAACCCAACCTTGTCTTAGAATTAGTAATGAATCTGTAGTAGAATAGGGAATAAAAAGAGACAACTGAAGGCTAAGGCTGTGCATTAGGGTAGAGCAGAGCAGGTTCCTGCAACTCTATTAAGAGCTTTACCTTGCATGAATGCCAGTTTATGCCTGCTAATTATCCCAGTGTCAGAGTGTCACAGTGTCATCAGGGTTGGGAGAGACCTCACAGATCATCAAGTCCAACCCTTTAGCACAGAGCTCAAGGCCAGACCATGGCACCAAGTGCCACGTCCAGTCCTGCCTTGAACAGCTCCAGGGACGGCGACTCCACCACCTCCCCGGGCAGCCCATTCCAGTGCCCAATGACTCTCTCAGGGAAGAACTTTCTCCTCACCTCCAGCCTAAATCTCCCCTGGCACAGCCTGAGGCTGTGTCCTCTCGTTCTGGTGCTGGCCACCTGAGAGAAGAGAGCAACCTCCTCCTGGCCACAACCACCCCTCAGGTAGTTGCAGACAGTAATAAGGTCTGCCCTGAGCCTCCTCTTCTCCAGGCTAACCAATCCCAGCTCCCTCAGCCTCTCCTCGTAGGGCTGTGCTCAAGGCCTCTCCCCAGCCTCGTTGCCCTTCTCTGGACACGCTCAAGCATCTCAATGTCCCTCCTAAACTGGGGGGCCCAGAACTGAACACAGCACTCAAGGTGTGGTCTAAGCAGTGCAGAGTACAGGGGCAGAATGACCTCCCTGCTCCTGCTGGCCACACCATTGCTGATGCAGGCCAGGATGCCACTGGCTCTCTTGGCCACCTGGGCACACTGCTGGCTCATGTTCAGGCGGGTATCAGTCAGCACCCCCAGATCCCTCTCTGTCTGGCTGCTCTCAGCCACTCCGACCCCAGCCTGTATCTCTGCATGGGGTTGCTGTGGCCAAAGTGCAGCACCCTGCACTTGGAGCTATTGAACTCCATCCCCTTGGACTCTGCCCATCTGTCCAGGGGGTCAAGGTCCTGCTGCAGAGCCCTTCTGCCCTCCAACCCAGCCACATCTGCCCCCAGCTTGGTGCCATCTGCACACTTTGCTGTGTTTGAGGAGCTTCAGAAGTCTGCTCAACTCCTGAAGCAAAGGGAAGAGGATGCAGGTGAAGAAGGGACATCGGCGGGTGCGAAGGTCACGGCGGCACCGGGCAGACCTGGCAGAGCAGCGAAACGGACTGCTTCGGGACCTCTGAAGGGGGAAAAAAAAGGTTGGACATGGCCCGTACCCCACTGACCCCGAAGCATGGAGTCAGGAAACATTCTCCCTCCTGCCCACCCCACAGCGGTGAGTTTTGCCTGGGGTAAAAGGCGCCGGTGTGAGCCTCAGGAGGAAGCCGAGGCAAAGAACCCGCCCGCCCGCGCAGCTTTATTCACCGGCCCCGTCCGCGCCACTCGCTCCAGAGCCCGCGAGGAGCCCAGCCCCGCCCGCGCCGGCCACACGGGGCGGAAGTGGGTGAAGCCGCCCCGTCCGCCATCTTAGCGACGGGCGCGCTGACGTTGCCCGTGTGTTAGGCGCCATCTTTGAGGCTGGCAAGGGGAAAGGCAACCGAGCGAGCGGCGGCCCCGGCGGATCGAGGCGATACGGCGGCAGCTGCGGCGGCGGCGGTCCCCTGGGGTTCGGTAAAGTCCCTGCTCGCCGGTAACTAGAGCCGTTCGTAGAACCCCGGGGGCTGGGGAATGGCTTCCTGCCAGGCCCGGCTCCCATCCGCTCCCCTCAGGGGAAGCAGGCCGCGTCCCCTGCGGCCGGCGGGGCGAGCGGCCCAGGCCGCGTCTCGGAGCTCTCCTCACCGAGGTGTCCGTAGCCTCTGGGGCGGGAGTGGGGAAGCCGGAGGGGCGCCTGGGACAGTGTGGCCCCTCCGGGGACGCTGGTGGAGGTGAAGTTCTGCCAGGCCACGGCGCCTCGGGACTTGAGAGGCGGCGGCGGTGGGGGGAGGGGGCGCTTCCCAGCTGCCCGTGCTAGGCCCAAGGCTCCCTCAGTCGCCCGGTACAGGGCCGCGGCCCCGGCCGCGACTCTCCCATTCCCCACCCCTGCCCTTTCCTCGGCTCTTAGACCCTCCGTAGGGCATAGCTGCGGGTTTCCCCTTTCCCCATCCCATCCCCCCCCCCCATCCCGGTGGTGTCCCAGGGAATCCGAGGTGTTGGGCAGGCTCCGGCAAGGTTTCAGTTTGGCAAATAGAAGACCCCCAGCGCAGGTGCCTTAGAAATCTCCTTTCTTTTCGGTTAAAATCTTGTGCCTTCCTTTTGTAGCAATGCGTATAAAGGGGCGTGCTGTAATGTAGCCATCTGACACATTGCTCCTCCGTTCCCCCGAGGAACTGCCTTCAGGATCTGACTAACTCTGGATGCACCCGGTTGTCATCTTTAATTCCTCCTTGAGGTGGTTTAGAACGATCCAATTGGGTGACGTTTGCTTTTTTGTTGCTTAAGAATCGGATCTGGAAGGTTTCCTGGTGGTGTTCAGCATGAAAATGGCACAAGTGATTTTTGGGGTGTTTTTTTGGGGGGTTTTATTCTTATCATTTTTAATGTTGCAGGGATCAGGATGTGGAACCTCCAGATTGTTCCCAGAGCTGGCCCTTTGGGGTGCCTTTGGCACTTTGAGGTCTGGGCCATGCTATGAAAAGAACCCCCCTGTTGTTATTTGATGTTTGGCGGGGGGGGGGGGGGAGTGGAAAGCAGAGCTCCTGGGAAGAAGTGGATTGTGAACTCCTATCAGAACCACCACTCTGGCACATGGTTGAATTGGACACTTATTAAAGTGAACAGGTAGACTGGATTTGATGCTAGATAGCTAAATGTTTGAGGAGGAAAACTAGTCTGGAGAAAACTTCCTCTTGCTGTCACTTCTCATCTGAAATAGCAGCTTTCCAAATGCCTGCTTCCAGGGGAAATTGACTCTTTCTGAGCCTGAAGCAGACACTTCAGTCAGGAAGATGAAGTGTCCCAGTAAATGACCCTGGAGTTGATTACAGAAGCAGAAAAAGACTGAGTGGCTTTTATTTAAGTAGGGCTGATCTCATCAGAGAGTAGATGGAGCAGCTTCAGGGGTCCTTAGTTTGGGATTGATTCCTTGTATCCGTTTGGACACTTACAAGGAACAAAGAGGATGTTAGAGGACAGCTAGGCACTAAAAGAGAAATTAAGGGAAAGCCACTACACTGAGAAGTGGAGTTATGCATTGAGAGAAAGGCACTACGTTGAGAATTGCTGCTACCTAAAAGCTCTTTAAGGATTCTGCTACACCTGCCTGTTGCCACGGAGCAAGATGGAGAATGTGAAGATTTCCATAGTGTGGAACTTTGGATCTGTGCTTCACCTGGGCTGCCATATTCAGAACTAAACCAAAACCAGAAAATCTTCAGCTGTGACAAGCCAGGTGCTCATCTGGGAACACTGAGGACATCTCCAAGCAGAGGGTTGCTTATAGGAGTCACAGCTGTAAGCACTGGAAGGGAAGCTGAAGATGCCTGTCTTGTGTCAGCAGTCTCCTCAGACAGTGGTGGCAGTGTGTTCCCAGCTCTTGGTGATGGTGTGGCAGAGCCAGTGGGCAGGTTTTCCAGCTGGAAGAGGAGAAGAAGTGGACTGCAGATGTGCCTGGCTGAAGGAGAGCTGCCAAAGAGATTTGCCACGGATGTGGGTTGCCCTGCTGCAGCTGCAGCAGTGGTGGGTTCTGAAGCATCTGGAGAAGGCAGAGGGGGTTTTATTTTCATGAAAGCAATGCTGTCAAAAGCCTTTCCATGCCAGAAATCAGGACAAGTGTTGTCCTGTGCTGTGCCTGTTGTCTGGAACTTCTCAGCTGACCCACAGAATACCTGGCACACTTCTTGCAGCCTTTACAAAGTGTGCCAGGCAGGGCAGGGACTGTTCTTGGAGCCTCCACTTTGCAGCAGCACTGCAGCCCACACGCCCTGCATGCTGGGCTGGGGCCTAAAAAGGATGGTGCTGATGGTAACCTGAAGCATTTCTGGAGGTTCCTGCTGTTGCACAGGAATTTTTACCCCATGAAGATGTTGTCTTGAGCTATTTCTTTTCCATTGATAGGCTTAGAAGTAGTCGTGGTTTAACTTCTCCAGGCTTGGATGATCTTTGCCTGCTGAACAGGTGCCTGTAAGAGAAAGGATGTGAGTCTCAACCATGGGATTTAGACTCGCAGATTGGAAAGGTCCTCTCCAAGCTCATCTTGCCCAACCCCCCTGCGGTCAGCAGGGACACCTCCAACTAGATCAGGCTGCCCGGGGCCACACCGAGTCTTATCTTCAATGGCTGCAGGGATGGGGCCTCAACCTTGTCCCTGGGCAAGCTGTTCCAGCTCCAGACTGCTGTGAAGAAGCTCAGATCTGAGGGCGTACTTAAATAACAGATAAACAGAGCTGCTGGAAAGCTGATTGCTGAAGACAATCTCAAGGCCAAGCTCCTACAGACTGTGACACTAGGCTGTTCCCTTCTCTCACTTGACTGGGCAGCATTGTAGAAGAAACATTTTTGATGGATTTGGAGAAAGCATGACACAAAGCTCCAGATTTAACAGCTGGTACCTGGACCTTGAACCACCTTGAACCGCTGGGCTAACTGCCAGTGACAGCCCAAGGATGTCTTCTGAAACACTGCAGCAGCACAAGCTCCATTCTAGGAACCAAGCAGTTCCCTTCCACTGGCTTGGCTAAAACCTGAGCATGAGGAAGCGTCCTACGGAACCAAGTTACCAATCTCAACGTGTGGCTTTCCCTTAATTCTCCTCACCCCTGGAAGTTTTCCATCAGGCAGAGCTGGGTGCCAGCTGCCATGGTTTAGGTGTAGTTTAAAATGGTTGATTCAGGACTTGAAGCACAGGAGAGCTGAGAACTTGTCAGTTAGACTGCTGAGGCTCAGCAATTTCTGCAACCCATCTTCCACGGGGTCACTTGAAGCAGGAAATAGCTCCTCGGGGAACTTCTCTCTGCCTTTTATATGCTAAACTGACTTCAAACCAGCAGAAGGTGGAGCATTGTCCTCCTGGGAATGGAGAATGAGGCTATTCTCAGCTCCTTCCACTGACCCCAGATGTCTCTTGGGTGCAAGATTCTTGGCTTGCAGGTGGAGGCCAGTGAGGAACTGCAGTTTTTAGGTGCTGCCATCGGTGTTGTCCTTCTAGCTTTGCAGAGCAGGTGGAAGGGCTTTCAGATCAAAGGTGTCGCTGTAGCTCTTGGACTGGGAGATGGCTTGAAGCTGAACTTCTGTGGAGTAGTGTGCTGAGACCTATACGTTTTGTCTTGCCCCCATCACTAGATCCCTGCAGGAAAAGTTGCTTTGAAGAAGTCCTTCTGCCTCTTGATCTGGCAAGCTAAAGACTGATGTGTGCTAACGCAGGGCCTGATCAGGGTTCAGGGTTGTTCTTTGACAGCTACAGAGGCACCAGGTCACTCAAACCTTTCAGACCAGGTTGATTTGCCTCTCCTCTTAAGCGAGAACGTCTGAATTCAGGTGAATGAAGTGGCATGTCCTGAAACAGAGCTGCTTCAGCCAGCAAGGGGCAGCTGTGCCTCTCAGTGGAGGTCACTCACAGCTTCTGGCTCTCCGATCACAGTGAAAGGTGACCTCAGCTGAGTGGCAGAGGAAACTGAGCTCTTCATCTGTTTTAACCTTCACCTTCTCGGCTGACAGCCTCCCAGTTGCTGCTCTCAGAGGTTCTTGACTGCTGTAACCCCCAGCGTCATCAGATGCCCCCAGCCTGGGTCTAGCCAGGATTTAGAACTGGAATTGACTAAATCCTGTGTAAAAAGTAGAAGTCATGAGTAGACCCCTTCAGGTTTGGACAAGTCTGCTTTAAGATTTCATACAGAGAGTGAGTGTTAGGTACAGGTTGTTCAGTGCATCAGACAAGCTGAGGTGTGTGGTTTCTGTGTAGTTTGTGACACCTACCACACTGCACTCAGCCTGTGGAGCATGCTGACAAGCAGGCACATCCACAGCAGGCTGATTAAGAGATGGGATTACAACAGGTAGTGCCTGGTGCTCTGACTGTCCTCTTCATCTGACTGTCCTAACAGGGTTCTTAAGCATCAAGAACATTAAAGGCACAAAGTAGACCAGCAAGAGTGACCATCCAAGTCCTTTGTGCTTTAGAAGCATGGGTGTGTGCAGTAATCGTTCTCTTGTGCAGCTCTTGGGGTGCAAAGAGAATTTTTCTTTCCTTCTTCCTCTTCACTGGAAGACAAAGGCAGAAAAACAAGGTTAGAGCAGAGAGTAGGACTGCTCCTTCAGTGCCAAGACAGGCAAGCTCATAGAACCAACCAGACAGACATCAAGGTGCTGTTTACTGAATCCCAGCAGGGTGTGGTTGGAAGTGACCTCTGGACATCACCCAGTCCAACCTCCCTGCTGAAGCAGCAGCTTGCCCAGGATCACAATGCCCAGGAGGGGTTGGAATCTCTCCAGAGAAGGAGTCTCCACAACCTCTCTGGGCGGCTTGCTTCAGGCCTCCAGCACCCTCACAACAAAGCTCCTCCTGTTCAGGTGAAAGCTTCTGGGTTCCAGTTTATGCCCTTTGGCCTATATCCTTTCCACTGAGCACCACTGACAAGAGGCTGGCCCCATCCTCTTGCCTTTTACCCTTTAGCTATTGGTCAGCATTGGTATTTATCTTCCTTTGGCAAAGGTGAGGTCATTGGCACTCCTTGGTGTGGATTTCCTGAGCCATAGCTTTTGGCACCTGTCCTGACTTATTTTTTTCAAAGTGAATTAAAAATCTCTTAATAAAAAAGAAAAGAAAAACTTTAAGTGAAGTTCTGGAGAAAAAAACAACCAAACAAAAGGGTTTAAAATTCTCATCAGCTGCTGAGTGCTCCAGAGTTACTCATTTTCATCCAGACCTTCAGGGATCAGTGCAGTTGATTTCTGTGTAGCACTCAAGATCACCTTGTTGAGCTGATGAGGTTTGGAGTTAAAGTCCTTTCATGTGAAAAGAGGTTTCTGGAGTTCAGAATTTTGAGGGCTTTTGGAGGGTTTGTTAAAGTTTTGCTTCTTTCCCTCCCTCTATTCCTTAAATGAGATCAATTCTAACCTTATTAGATCTGCTCAGGAATATGGAAGGCAACAAGTGAAATACTGAGCTCTTAGGCAGTCCAAAATCCACAGGGATTTCTTTTTCTTTCCCTGCAAACAGCTCCTGAGATCTGCTCAGGAATATGGAAGGCAACAAGTAAAATTCTGAGCTGTTAGGCAGTCCAAAATCCACAGGGGTTTCTTTTTCTTCCCCTACAAACAGCTCCTGAGATCTGCTCAGGAATATGGAAGGCAACAAGTGAAATACTGAGTTGTTAGGCAGTCCAAAATCCACAGGGATTCCTTTTTCTTCCCCGTGGTTGTGGCTATAGTCAGTATTGCATTATCCATGTTTCTCCCTTCCTAGGGAAAAAAAAAAGTCCCAAACTACCACCTTCTAACCCTGAATTCCTGCAGATTTGTGTCTCAATGCTTCAACTCAGCAGAGCATTGAGCCTTGATTGCCATCCCTTTAAGTGCTGGCTTCTGCAAACTGAAGAAATCAGGCTTGAAATTGAACTGAATTTAACCTTTCTTGTCAAATTTCTCCCTGAAGGAGCACCAATGATTGATTTTGGTTTTTTAAGGATTAGATCACAGGAATCTGTACAACACCAAGTCTGGTCCTAAAAGTCCCAAGGGAATAGTCCCTTCAGTACTGAAGAAGGGGGAGAAAAAAACCTTGCACTTAATTCCTGGGTGTTTTTTATTCCTCACTAATCTGAGAACCCAACTTTTCCCCTCTCTTTATTTTAGATTTGGGAAAATTCCCTGCCCAAATCTCCTCCCCCCCCCCCCCCCCCCCATATCCTGGAATATTCACTAGTGTTTGTGTGAGTAAAAGATTCCAACCTTGTATTATTCATCTGTGAGAATGATTTCATTCAGTTTTGTCCCAAAGAGTCTGAAATAGCAGAGCATTGTGGTGAGTTTTTGAAGTGAAAAAGGGGTCAGGATCGTTTGAATTTGAGTTTTTGATCTGGTCTGGTTGCAGGTTTTAGGATGATTTAGGAAAAACAAAATAAAGGGACATTAAGGAAAAGAAAAAAGGAGCATTGGGAGGTGGGGGGAAATAAAGGATTGTTTAAAATGGATCATTAAACTAAAGGAGCAATGGGGGGAAAAAAAGAAAGGATTGTTTAAAATGGATCTTTATAAAAGGAGCATTGAAAAAAGGATCTTTATAAAGGGAAGATTGAAAACAGGACCATTTCAAATGGATCATTATGAAAGGAGGGTTGAAAAAAGGATCATTTGAAATGGATCTTTATAAAAGGAGCATTGGGAAAAGGATCATTTAAAATGGGTCTTTATGAAAGGAGCATTGGGAAAAGGATCATTTAAGATGGATCTTTATGAAAGGAGCATTGGGAAAAGGATCATTTAAGATGGATCTTTATGAAAGGAGCATTGGGGGGAAAAGGAGCAATGGAAAAATGAAGGATCATTTAAAAATGGATCTTTATAAAAGGAGCATTGGGAAAAGGAGCATTGAAAAAAGGATCTTTATAAAAGGAGGCTTGAAAAAAGGAGCATTTGAAATGGATCTTTATAAAAGGAGCATTGGGAAAAGGATCATTTGAAATGGATCTTTATAAAAGGAGCATTGGGATCATTTAAAATGGATCATTATAAGAGGAGGGTTGAAAAAAGGATCATTTAAAATGGATCTTTATAAAAAGAGCATTGGGAAAAGGACCATTTAAAATGGATCATTATGAAAGGAGCACTGGGAAAAGGATCATTTGAAACAGATCATTAAAAAAGAAGCATTGGGAAAAGGATCATTTAAAATGGATCATTATGAAAGGAGCACTGGGAAAAGGATCATTTGAAACAGATCATTAAAAAAGAAGCATTGGGAAAAGGATCATTTAAAATGGACCTTTGTAAAAGGAGCATTGGGGGGAAAATGAGCAGTGGAAAAAAATAAAGGATCATTTAAAATGGATCTTTGTAGCAGGAGCATAGGGAAAAGGATCATTTAAAATGGATCATTAAAAAAGGAGCAGTGGGAAAATACAGGATCAGTGAAAAAGGATTATTGAGAAAGTAAAGAATTAAGTGAAAATCTAAGAGCAAAATAGAATCTTTAATGGAATAAAACTGGAAGTGTCTGACTTCACATCCAAAAAAATAAACCCCCCCAAAACCCCAGGCCAAATTTCTTGTGGCTAAATAAAATCAGTTCCAGCTCTGCTTGGCACCAGACTGTCACCAGCTGTTAAACTGGGCCTAAGCCATCTGGGATCGATGGATAAGGATGGATTTATGGATTAGGGAACCAGCAGATGATGGCAAACTTGGGGAAAAGAAGAACTAAATGCCTAAAAATCCAAGGGGATCAGAATCCCTGGGCTTGTGCAGCCATGCCACTTGCAAAGTGAGCCCTCTGAGCTTGCTGTACCCTCAATCCACTGCCTTCCTGCTGCTAACTCTCCCACCTCTTGTGTCCCAGCAGGGATCAGAGTTGGTCTGGATACAGATCTCATAGCTTCATAGAATGGTGTGGGCTGGAAGGGACCTTGAAGATCACCTAGTTCCAACCCCCTGCCACAGGCAGAGACATCTCCCACTAGCCCATGTTGCTCATGGCCTCATCCAACCTGGCCTTGAACACCACCAGGGAGGGGCCATCCACAGCCTCCCTGGGCAGCCTGCTCCTGTCTCACCCCCATACTGTGCACGCTGTGTGTCTAGAGATGTTCCTCCTGTGTGCATGTACCTGTGTGCAGGTCCCACATCACTCCTGCTCTAAAGCAGCAGCCTTGAAGGGCATAGTCCCCAAAATGTGATGTAGAACTGCTCCTTTATTTTCTGCCAGTTCCCTCAAAATCAGAGACTTTGCCTGCAGCTTTATGTGGCTGACAGCCCCAAAATTCTCCTCCTTTTCCTCCTCTTCTGCTGACTTTTGTTATCCACTCACCTTTGGTGTGTGTAGAAACACATCTATGTGTAGAAACACATCTATGTAGCCACATATTTGTGCTTTTACAACCACAAATATGTTGGTTTGGGTTTTCTTTTGGGGGGGGAGTTGTTTTTTTTTTACTGTACAGGTAATAAAGATGGGGGGGGGGGAGGGGAAGGAAGGTTTTTGTGTTTTCTTACTAGGTGAAGAATCTTGAAGACCAGAAATTGCAACTTACTGAATTTTAAGTTTAAAATAAGAAAATAAAAAGGCCCAAACCCCTCCCAAAAACCAAATCAAAGTTCACTTAAAAATTGCCTGGCTGTGGAAGATGGAGCCTCAATTTTGCAGCCACTTTGAATCCTGAATTCATCTTTAAGAGGCCCTGGGTCTATTTTTTAATTTTTTTTTTTTGGCTTTTTTTTTTGGCTTTTTTTTTCATTTTCAATTTTTTTTTTTTTTTTATCCTCTTTTTGTGGTTTTTGAAGAGCTTAAAACAAACCAACCAAAACCTAACCCTGGCTGTTTCCAGTCTTGACAGCGTTCACATGGACTTGCTTCCTCCATTAGTTGTAAGATGTTTTAAAAGCAAACCAAACAAGCAAACAAAAATTGCACCTCCTCTGGTTGAAGTGGTGGATGAGAGAGAGGTTCCCTTGGCAATGGCAGGAGGCAAAAAAAAAACCAAACCAAACCCAAAACCAAATCAAACAAATTCTTTCTACCCCTTTATTATTAATTCACGGATTCAGTCTTGGTTCGGCCTACAGGAGAAGTTTTACCTGGAAGTCTTTGAAGATCAGTAAAGTTGCTGAAGTTGGCCAGGTGAGTGAACCTGTTGAATAAGATCAATAACAGGCTTTGAAGTTGGTCAGGGTGGTGAAGGGTCCTGTACCTGGGAAGGAAAAGGACCTTGGTGGGGGTCTTGGTGAATGCAAAGCTCAACACGAGCTGGCAGTGTGGGAGTGCAGCCCAGACAGCAACCGTGTGCTGGGCTGCAGCAAGAGGGATCTGTTTGGGGATCAGGAGCTGCAGCAAGAGGGATCTGTTTGGGGATCAGGAGCTGCAGCAAGAGGGATCTGTTTGGGGATCAGGAGCTGCAGCAAGACAGATCTTTTTGGGGATCAGGAGCTGCAGCAAGAGGACTCTGTTTGGGGATCAGGAGCTGCAGCAAGAGGGATCTGTTTGGGGATCAGGAGCTGCAGCAAGAGGGATCTGTTTGGGGATCAGGAGCTGCAGCAAGAGGGATCTGTTTGGGGATCAGGAGCTGCAGCAAGAGAGATCTGTTTGGGGATCAGGAGCTGCAGCAAGAGGGATCTTTTTGGGGATCAGGAGCTGCAGCAAGAGAGATCTGTTTGGGGATCAGGAGCTGCAGCAAGAGAGATCTGTTTGGGGATCAGGAGCTGCAGCAAGAGAGATCTGTTTGGGGATCAGGAGCTGCAGCAAGAGGAATCTGTTTGGGGATCAGGAGCTGCAGCAAGAGGAATCTGTTTGCGGATCAGTAGAAGCCCAAGGTCAGGTTCACAAGACCAAGGGGCAGGGTTTGGGTTTGTCAAAGAGAGGGAAGCAGCTGGGGGGGTCTTGGTGAATGCAAACCTCAACACGAGCTGGCAGTGTGTGAATGCAGCCCAGACAGCAACTGTGTGCTGGGCTGCAGCAAGAGGGATGTGTTTGGGGATCAGTAGAAGCCCAAGGTCAGGTTCACAAGACCAAGGGGCAGGGTTTGGGTTTGTCAAAGAGAGGGAAGCAGCTAGGGGGGGGCTGGTGAATGAAAAGCTCAACACCAGTTGGCAGTGTGCAAGTGCAGTCCAGACAGCAGCCCTGTGCTGGGCTGCAGCAAGAGGGATCTGTATGGGGATCAGTAGCTGCAGCAAGAGGGAGCTATTTGGGGATCAGTAGAAGGCCAAAGTTCTCAAGACCAAGGGGCAGGGTTTGTGTTTGTCAAAAAGAGGGAAGCAGCTTGGGAGGGGTCTTTGATCACATTCTGTGCTCCACAACCTCCCTGGGCAACCTGTGCCAGTGTCTCACCACTCTCACTGCAAACAACTTCTACTTCATCTAGTTCCAACCCCTCCTGCCATGGGGCCCTCCACTAGACCAGGTTGCTCAAGGCATTCTTCTCCTCCCTCAAGAGATTTACTTTGATTAATGGCAACCAATTCCAACCATGCTTAATTATCCTTCATTTTCTTGATCCTTTTCTGCAGGGTTACTTGTAAAAAGAAGATTTCACTGCTCAAGCCAGAAGAAGATTTCAGTCCAAGGAAGAGTGAAGCCAACTCTTGCCAAAACTGGAGGAAGTCGCTGTTGAGTCAACCTTTAGAACCAGAGTTTGTTCCAGCCATTTGTCCACTATGTCCAACCAAGGAGATGATTGCTACTTCTATTTCTATTCCACATGCAACAAGGTTTGTTGAACTTCCTCCTGACTGCAGGTTTTGTTTTCATTCCTTTTGACATTTTAAGAGGTGAAAGAGAGGGGAGAAGAAGAGGGAGAAAACTTCTGTGAACTTAAGCAGTTAGATTCTGGGTCTGGCTTCAAAAAAACCTGTATTATTTTAGGCTGTGCTGGTTAATTTGGGGGGTTTTGGTGGTTTGTTTGATTGATTTTTGGGTGGATTTCATTCTCTTTTGGATGCAGGGAGACAGCTGCTCCTTCCGCCACTGCGAAGCTGCTCTGGGAAACGAAACTGTCTGCACCCTGTGGCAGGAAGGTCGCTGCTTCAGGAATATCTGCAGGTTCAGACACATGGAAATAGATGTGAGTGATGCTCTCAAGGTCTGCTCTCATGCTGAGGCACTGGAAGTGGTTTTTGAGTGCTGTAAAATCACAGAATTCTTTAGGCTGGAAAAGGCTTTGGTCATCTTTTAAGACGAGAGGAGCTTTAAAGGTCTCTTCCAAGCCAAACTGTTCTGTGATTCTATGATCATCCAGCCCAAGCAGTTTCTTAACTCTGCCAAGGCTGGGGCTAAGCCATGGCACTCAGCACCACATCTCTGTGGCTTTGAAACAGCTTCAGGGATGGGGATTCAGACACCTCCCTGGCAACCTGTGTTTGAGAAACTTATCATGATGAAGCTGGGGAGGGGCCTGGAGCACAGCCCTGTGAGGAGAGGCTGAGGGAGCTGGGGGGGTGCAGCCTGCAGCAGAGGAGGCTCAGGGCAGAGCTCATTGCTGCCTGCAGCTGCCTGCAGGGAGGCTGTAGCCAGGTGGGGTTGGGCTCTGCTGCCAGGCAGCCAGGGCCAGAGGAAGGGGACACAGTCTCAAGCTGTGCCAGGACAGGTTCAGGCTGGATGTTAGGAAGAAGTTGTTGTCAGAGAGAGTGATTGGCATTGGAATGGGCTGCCCAGGGAGGTGGTAGAGTCACTGTCCCTGGAGGTGTTGAAGCTAAACTTGGCTGGGGCACTTAGTGCCATGGTGTGGTTGGTTGGGCAGGGCTGGGTGCTACGTTGGGCTGGCTGAGCTTGGAGGCCTCTTCCAACCTGCTTCATTCTATGAATTCTGTGTCCAACCTAAACCTCTCCCAGGGCAGCTTGAGGCCATTTCCCATGGTCCTGTCACTTGCTCCTTGGGAAAAGTGACCATTCCCTACCTGGCCCAAACTTCCCTTAAAAGGAGCTGTAGAGAGCAATGAGGTCTCCTCTTCTCCAGACTAAACACCCCCAAGGTCCCTCAGCTGCTCCACGCCACCTCCCTGGATGTCCTGTGCCAGGCTTTGAGAACACTTGCAGTGAAGAATTTTCTTCTAAAGTCCAAATTAAACCTCCCCTGCTGCAGCTTGAGGCCATTTCCTCTTGTCCTCATTGTCATAGAATGGCTTAGGTGAATTTCTCCCTCAGCTCTAACCTAACCCTGCTCTCCCTCAGCTTCAAACCATTCCTCCTTGTCCTGTCTCTAGACACCCTCAAGAAAAGTGCCTCTGCAGCCTTCCTGGAGGATCCCTTTAGGTGTTGGAAGGTAGCTCTAAGGTCCCCCCAGAGTCTTCTATTCTCCAGGCCAAGCTCTGTTACTTGTTCCTTGGCAGAAGAGACCAACTCACAGCTCGGTCCAGCCTCCTTTAAGGGACTTGTAGAGAGCCAGAAGGTCTCCTCTGAGCCATCCTGTGCTGGAGCAGGATGGTGGTTAAAATCCTGCACTGGGCTTGGCAGTGGTCTGTCAGGTCTGTTCTGTCTTAGATCACTTCAGATATCATTATTCTGACCTCTTGAGGTAGTGGAGGATGAGGAGGGAGAAGATGGGAAAGGAGCTGTGCAGGGAGCACTGTGTCAGTGACACTTCTCACCCCAGCTTGAGGCACTTAATGCCTTCTGGGAAACTTGAGGCACTTAAGTTTCCAGGTAGTTCAAACCCAAAACATCAGGGTTAAGCTGCTCTGAAGCATGAGGCACAGCAGTCCAAGCTGAGAGCAGTAGGGCAGAGCAGGTTATCTGAGCAGAGCAGCACACAGTGAGGCAGAGCAGGTTGTCTGAGCAGAGCAGCACACAGTGAGGCAGAGCAGGTTGTCTGAGCAGAGCAGCACACAGTGAGGCAGAGCAGGTTGTCTGAGCAGAGTAGCACACAGTGAAGCAGAGCAGGTTGTCTGAGCAGAGTAGCACACAGTGAAGCAGAGCAGTGGGGCAGAGCAGGTTGTCTGAGCAGAGTAGCACGCAGTGAGGCAGAGCAGTGAGGCAGAGCAGGTTGTCTGAGCAGAGTAGCACGCAGTGAAGCAGAGCAGGTTGTCTGAGCAGAGTAGCACACACCTGAGGCAGAGCAATGAGGCAGAGCAGGTTGTCTGAGCAGAGTAGCACGCAGTGAGGCAGAGCAGTGAGGCAGAGCAGGTTGTCTGAGCAGAGTAGCACGCAGTGAGGCAGAGCAGTGAGGCAGAGCAGGTTGTCTGAGCAGAGCAGCACACAGTGAGGCAGAGCAGGTTGTCTGAGCAGAGTAGCACGCAGTGAAGCAGAGCAGGTTGTCTGAGCAGAGTAGCACACAGTGAAGCAGAGCAGTGGGGCAGAGCAGGTTGTCTGAGCAGAGTAGCACACACCTGAGGCAGAGCAATGAGGCAGAGCAGGTTGTCTGAGCAGAGTAGCACGCAGTGAGGCAGAGCAGTGAGGCAGAGCAGGTTGTCTGAGCAGAGCAGCACACAGTGAGGCAGAGCAGGTTGTCTGAGCAGAGTAGCACACACCTGAGGCAGAGCAGTAAGGCAGAAGCAGCTCAGCTGCTTGCAGCTTAGCTCCAGCATTTCCCTGAGTGCAAAGGCTCCTTTGGCCACAGAGATTCACCCATCAGATGGCATTTGCCAGGCTGACCATAGGTGAACCCAGGGCTTGCTGACCCTTATTTGAGTGAGACACTAACAAGTACCTAAACACCTCTGGGTATCTGTTCATCACTTTGAGAGGGGACATAGTAGCCCAAGCCTTTGTTTTCCTTCCACCCTTGCTTCCCCCATCAGCAAGCCAGGACATGTTTTAAGCCTGTTAAGCCTTTCACAACCAGGCCTCTTCCAACCCAAACCATTTAATGAATTGAAGTGTGAGTGCCATCTGAGGGGGTTTTGTTGGGGGCTTTGATGTGCTCACCCAGGCTGTTTGCCACTGAGACAAGGCCTCGTGGAAGTGCCTGTCTGAAGATCCAAGCTGAGTGTCACCAAAAGCTTTCCTTTCTTCCTTTCCCTCCTCAGAAGAAGCGCAGTGAGATTCCTTGCTACTGGGAGAACCAACCAGTGGGCTGCCAGAAATCCAACTGTGCTTTCCATCACACAAAAGGACGTTATGTGGATGGGCTCTTCCTACCACCAAGCAAAAGTGAGTTCCTCTGTTCCTTTTCCTTCAAGTCAGAATCGATTCTCAACGTGAATTAGTAGAAGACATCAAGCAGCTCTTGCTCTGTGAGGCAACAGGATGGAATTTGGGGTTTGAATTCTTCCTTTCGTTCACAGCTGCTTTGTGTGATCTGTGCCTTGCAGATCTTTGCTTTGCTCTCATTTAATCCATTCCAGGTGGTGGGGCAGTGAGATTTATGGGTGAAAGGAAGGTTATAGTGTGAGCTGCACCAGGGGTTGACCTGCTGGAATGCAGCTCTGCAGAGAAGGAGCTGGGAGTGCAAGTTGCTCATGAGCCAGCAGTGTGCCCTCGTGGCCAAAAAAGCCAATGGTGTCCTGAGGGCAGCAGGTTCAAGGAGGTTCTTCTCTGCTCTAGTCAGGCAACACCTGAAGTATTGTGTCCAGTTCTGTGCTTTCCAAGTTAGACAGGGAACAACTGGAGAGAGTCCATCAGAGGCTACAAAGATGCTTGAGGGGCCTGGAGCATCTCTGTGAGAAGGAAAGGCTGAGAGCCCTGGGGCTGTTAAACCTGGAGAAGAGCAGCCCCAGAGGGCAAGAGCTAAAGGGTGGGGGGCAAGAGGACGGGGCCAGACTCTTTTCAGTGATGCCCAGGGTCAGGACAAGGGGCAGAGGGCACCAACTGCAGGTTACTTCTGAACAGGAGGAGAAATTTATTTGTTGTGAGGGTGCCAGAGGCCTGGAGCAGGCTATCCAGAGAGGTTGTGGAGTCTCTTCTGGAGAGCTTCCAACCCTACCTGACCACTATGCTCCTGGGGAAGCTGCTGTGGGTGCCCTGCTTTAGCAGGGAGGTTGGTCTGGGTGATCTGCAGAGCTCACTTCCATCCCCAGCATGCTGAGATTCTGGGATTCTGTCATCAGGGGTGAGGAATAGGAAACTCTTGGCTTCAGTAGCCAGGTGAGGTCTCTGCCTTGTCTGCCATATGCAGTGAGTCAGAATTCTAAGTAGCCAAATTACAGCTGCTGCTCCTCTTCCTCCAGCCACGCTTCCAAGTCCCCCTGAGTCTGCAGAAGATGATGTGAAGATGGCTCAGATGTCACTGCAGCAAAACAAACTTTCTGTCCAGTCCAATCCCTCTCCACAGCTGAGGGGGGTGATGAAAGTGGAAAACTCTGAGAATGTCCCAAGTCCTACCCATCCTCCTGTTGTAATCAATGCTGCAGATGATGATGAAGATGATGATGGTGAGTGGCTTTTTAACTTACTGAAGGCATTTCTGCTCTAAGTGAATGTCTAAATCACAGAATCCTTGAACTGTGTAGTGGTTAAAGCTCCACACAAGAGTCTGGAGTCTTAAATCTTTTTTCCACTGTTTAACTCTCTGACTTAGAGCAGTTTGTGAAGCCAGTCCAGCTGCTTGGCCACAAGAATGCTTCCATTCCAACTGCTCCTCTTTGTAGTGAAGAATATGGACAGAAGATAGAGTGGAGTTGTTCAGCCTGGAGAAGAGAAGGCTCCAGGGAGACCTTAGAGCAGCCTTCCACTGCCTGAAGAGAGAGCTGGAGAAGGATTTGTTGCAGAGGCCTGAGTGGTGATGGCTTTAGCCTGGAAGAAACTGGATTCAGATGAGATATTAGGGTGAAATTTTCACCCATGAGGATGGTGAAGCTCTAAGCTTGCCCTGAGAGGTTATGGAGGTTCCAAGGCTGGAAATGATTACAGTCAGATTGGATGGAGCCTTGAGCATCCTGGGATAATGGGAGATGTGCTTGTAGGAGGCTTGGAATTAGATGATCTTTAAGGTCTCTTCCAACCCAACCCATTCTGTGATGATGGAAACCATGGACTGAAATTGTCTGAGCTAATAAACCTGACAGATCTGGTCTGATCCCACCTGTGACTGAAGGGGTTTTGTGTTTGCCTTTCAGACCAGCTTTCTGAAGAGGGAGAAGAAACTAAAGCACCTGTCCAGCAACCATCCCCAGAGGCCCATAATGGATTGAGGATCATTTCCACTAGGAAATCCAACTCCAATGCTAAGCAAGGTATCTTCTGTGTCCTCTTGAATGCTGTGGAAAGCCCTGGCTAGTGAGAGGAGTCAACTGCTGAAGGTCTAAGACCTAATTCTCTGATAATACAGCCAGATTCAGGCATCCTCAGCAAGTCTGCAGATAATACCAAGCTGAGGGGTGCAGCTGATGGGAGTGAAGGGTGGGATGGGTGTCACCCAGAGAGACCTGGGCAGGCTGGAGAGATTGGCTGAGGAAAATCTCTTGAGGTTCACTAAGGCAAAATTCAGGATCCTCTGCCTAGGCTGAGACAATCCCATGTGGCAAGAGGAGACTGAGAGCAGCCCTGCACAGATGGACTTGGGCCTAGAAGGCCAAAGGCAGCCTGGGCTGCATCCAGAGCAGCATGGCCAGAGATGGAGAGAGAGGATCCTGCCCCTCTGCTCTGCTCTGGGAAGACCTCACCTGCAGGGCTGTGTCCAGCTCTGGAGCCCTCCACACAAGAAGGACCTGGGCCTGATGGAGGGGTCCAGAGGAGGGCCACAAAAATGATCAGAGACTGCCTGCAGGACAGGCTGAGGGAGCTGAGGGTGTTCAGCCTGGAGAAGAGAAGGCTCCAGGCAGATCTTAGAGCTGCCTTCCAGTACCTGAAGGGGGCTACAGGAGGGCTGCAGAGGGACTGTTTGGAAAGGCCTGCAGGGACAGGACCAGGGGCAATGGTTTGAAATGAGAGCAGAGCAGATTGAGATTGGATGTGAGGAACAAGTTCTGCACCAGGAGGATCATAGAATCAACCAGGTTGGAAGAGACCTCCAAGATCATCCAGTCCAACCTAGCACCCAGCCCTATCCAGTCAACCAGACCATAGCACTAAGTGCCTCATCCAGGCTTTTCTTGAGCAGCTGCAGGGACAGTGACTCCACCACCTCCCTGGGCAGCCCATTCCAATGGCAGGAGGGTGCTGGAACACTGCAACAGGTTGCCCAGGGAGGTGGTTTAGGCTCTATCCCTGGAAATACTTAAGGTCAGGCTGGAGAAGGCTCTGAACAAGCTGCTCTAGTGGAGGATGTCCCTGCTGAGTGCAGGGAGGTTGGACTGACAGAGCTTTGGAGGTCCCTTCCAACCCAAACCATTCTGGGATTCTGTAGAGATGGATTTAAATGCTTAAATGACAATAAAAGCCTGCAGGAGGGGAGGGGAAGTGAAGAAAGCTCCCAGTTGGGGATTAAACCAGCAGCCATTCTGTGAGTGAGCTGTGAGAAGCTTGAGGATCTGCCCTTCAGCAGCTGTTTTCCCAGCCTCAGTTGCCATGAACCATTTTGTGTTTTCAGATGACAGTTTAAATTTTGGCATCAAAACACTTGAAGAGATCAAACTGAAGAAACTGAAGGAAAAAACAAAAAAACAAGGTGGTGAGTTCATATCCTTAACTCCTTTCTCCTTTTGCCTTCTGGTCACCTCCATGGGTGGGGTTTTCTTTTTACTCCTTCTGTTCCCTGCATCTCTGCCTGTTGGTGAATAGAGTTTAGTAGCAGAAGTTCAAACTGGACAGGCTGGGGGCAAGAAGGGAAAGGGAACTTCCTAAGACTCAGTAAGGACAAGTGTAGAGTCCTACACCTGGAAAGGAACAACTCCAGGCACCAGGATAGACTTGGAGTGGTCCTGCTGGGAAGCAGCTCTGTGGGGTCCTGCTGGGAAGCAGCTCTGTGGAGTCCTGCTGGGCAGCAGTGGGGCAGCAGTGGAACCTTGTGGCCAAGAGGGCCAATAGGCTGCATCAAGAGATGTGTGGGCAGCAGGTTGAAGGAGGTGGTTCTTCCCATCTCCTCTGCTCTGCTGACTTCATACCTGGAACAGTGTGGCCAGTTTTGGGCTCCCAGATTGAAGGATCAGAGGAGAGAGTCACAATGGAAGTGGTGAGGATGATGAAGTTGAAAATCTCTGCTATGAAGGCAGACTGAGAGCCCCAGGGCTGTTTAGTCTGGAGAAGAGAAGGCTGAAGGGGAACCTTATCAGTGTCTATAAATATCTGAGGGGTGGGTGTCAGGGTGAAGGTTCCAGGCCATGTTTGGTGGTGCCCAGTGTTAGGACAAGGATGAACAGGCACAAGCTGGAACTCAACAGGTTCTACCTCAGTGTGAGGAGAAAATTCTTCAGGGTGAGGGTTCTGGAGCCCTGGAGCAGGCTGCTCAGAGAGGTTATGGAGTTTCATTCTCTGGAGACTTTCAAAACCCACCTGGATGTGTTCCTGTGTGCTCTGCCCTGGATGATCCTGCTCTGGCAGGGGGTTTGGGCTGGGTGATCTCCAGAGGTCTCTTCCAACCTCTGCTGTTCTGTGACTCTGTGTGACTGCAGCTGAGAGCTGCTCAAGGCATACATTTCCACATTCATTTGATGGCCTTGAGCTACTTTGGCATGAAACTTGTCTTAAACTCAAGGAGCTGCTATCCTGCATTGGAATTCCAAGGACAAACCAAAGGGCAATTTGCTCTTCTCCTATTTCCATGCTCTGACAGTAATAAAGACCTTTCAGCTTTGGTCTCTTTGATAGTTCTGTTTTTTTTGGTTGAGGTTTTCTGTTGTTTGTTTCTTTGGATTTTTTTTCCTAACCACCTTTCTCTTTTGTTTGCTCTACCCAGAAGGTCCTTCAGGAGTTTCAGTTCATCCACTCCAATCCCGGACTATTCCTGTGCCAGAAAAGGAGAATGTGAGGACAGTTGTGAGGACAGTGACTCTGTCCCAAAAACAAGGTGAGAACCAACGCTGCTGGTTGCATTTCGTGACTCCTAAATCAAAGGGACAAGTAAGAACTAAGACGTGCACCCTGCATGTCTCCACTTGAGGGCAGAAATGAGCTAATCTGACCCTTAAAGCATGTCTGGAGCCCCTGTTACAAGGGGGATGCTGGTGAAAGGCCTGGAACACAAACCCTATGAGGAGAGGCTGAGGGAGCTGGGGTTGTTTAGCCTGGAGAAGAGGAGGCTCAGGGGACCTCATTGCTGTCTACAGCTACCTGAAGGGAGGCTGTAGCCAGGTGGGGGTTGGTCTCTTCTCCCAGACAACCAGCAATAGAACACAGCCACAAGTTGTGCTAGGGGAAGTATAGGCTGGGTGTCAGGTGGAAGCTGTTGGCAGAGAGAGTGATTTGCATTGGAATGGGCTGCCCAGGGAGGTGGTGGAGTTGCTGTGGCTGGAGGTGTTGAAGCCAAGTCTGGCTGGGGCATTTAGTGCCATGGTCTGGTTGGTTGGGCAGGGCTGGGTGCTAGGTTGGCCTGGGTGAGCTTGGAGCTCTCTTCCAACCTGCTTCATTCTATGATATGATTCTCTGTGCTGGAAGGTGTCCAGAGAAGGGCCAGGAGGATGAACAGAGGACTGGAGCTGCTCTACTGTGAGGACAGACTGAAAGAGTTGGGGTTGTTCAGTCTGGAGAAGAGAAGGCTCTGAGGAGACCTTATTGTGGCCTTGCAGTATCTGAAGGGGGCTTCAAAAAAGGCTGAGGAGGGACTTTTTAGGCTGTCAGGGAGTGACAAGACTGGGGGGAATGGAGCAAAGCTGGAAATGGGGAGAGTCAGACTAGATGTAAGGAAGAAGTTCTTCAGCATTAGGGTGGTGAGAGCCTGGCACAGATTGCCCAGGGAGGTAGTTGAAGCCTCATACCTGGAGGTGTTTCAGGCCAGGCTGGATGAGGCTGTGGGCAGCCTGATCTAGTATGAGGTGACCTTGGCCATGGCAGGGGGATTGGAACTGGCTGCTCCTTGTGGTCCCTTCCAACCCTGACTGATTCTGTGTCAGAAAAGAGGAATTAGTGTGGAGATAATCAAGACCTTTGTACTGCTAGGACTGACTTAAGGACATGTATAGGGTGTCAGAGGGGGTTGGAACTTTGAACTGCTAGGACTGACTTAAGGACATGTATAGGGTGGCAGTGGGGGTTGGAACTATGAACTGCTAGGACTGACTTAAGGACATGTATAGGGTGGCAGTGGGGGTTAGAGCTTTGTACTGCTAAGACTGACCTTGGCAGTGGGGGTTAGAGCTTTGTACTGCTAAGACTGACCTAAGGACATGTATAGGGTGGTGGGGGGTGGGGTGGACCTTTGAACTGCTAGGACTGACTTAAGGAGATATATAGGGTGGCAGTGGGGGTTGGAACTTTGAACTGCTAAGACTGACTTAAGGACATGTATAGGGTGGCAGTGGGGGTTAGAGCTTTGAACTGCTAAGACTGACCTAAGGACATGTATAGGGTGGCAGGGGGGACACACCTTTGCACTGCTAGGACTGACTTAAGGATATGTATAGGGTGGCAGTGGGGGTTAGAGCTTTGAACTGCTAAGACTGACTTAAGGACATGTATAGGGTGGCAGTGGGGGTTGGAACTATGAACTGCTAAGACTGACTTAAGGATATGTATAGGGTGGCAGTGGGGGTTGGAACTATGAACTGCTAAGACTGACTTAAGGACATGTATAGGGTGGCAGTGGGGGTTGGAACTATGAACTGCTAAGACTGACTTAAGGACATGTATAGGATGGCAGTGGAGGTTAGAGCTTTGTGCTGCTAAGACTGACCTAAGGACATGTATAGGGTGGTGAGGGGTGGGGTGGACCTTTGAACTGCTAGGACTGACTTAAGGAGATATATAGGGTGGCAGTGGGGGTTGGAACTTTGAACTACTAAGACTGACTTAAGGACATGTATAGGGTGGCAGTGGGGGCTGGAACTATGAACTGCTAAGACTGACTTAAGGACATGTATAGGATGGCAGTGGGGGTTGGAACTATGAACTGCTAGGACTGACTTAAGGACATGTATAGGGTGGCAGTGGGGGTTGGAACTATGAACTGCTAGGACTGACTTAAGGACATGTATAGGGTGGTGGGGGGTGGGGTGGACCTTTGAACTGCTAGGACTGACTTAAGGAGATATATAGGGTGGCAGTGGGGGTTGGAACTTTGAACTGCTAAGACTGACTTAAGGACATGTATAGGGTGGCAGTGGGGGTTAGAGCTTTGTACTGCTAAGACTGACTTAAGGACATGTATAGGGTGGCAGGGGGGGTTGGAACTAGATGATCTTTGAGGTCCCAACCCAAACCATTCCATGAATCCATGAATGCTTTTACTGGCTGCTGCTGCTGCTTTCTGTGCACTGAAAATGTGTTGTTTGCTGTAGGGGAGGAGCCAGTGATTAGGCTGAATCTTGCTGAGAGGCTGGGAAAACGAAAAGCCTCCCCAGGTAAGAGCATTTTTTTGGGGGAGGCTGTTTCTGGGAGGAGGTTATTTTTTGGGGGTGTCCTCATCTAAACCTGACCGCAGCTGAGGGTGTTTTTGCAGCGATGTGTACCGAGTGCTGACCTAACAAATCCTGTTAGCAATTAAAGGCAAATAAAGGAAAATCTGCTTGGGGGAATCGAGATTTGTGGCTGATGGGTGTGAAAAATCCTTCCCCTGAGAAGTGTCCTTCAACTCTTTGCTGCTTTTCTCTCTTCCTGAAGCTGGGAAAAATGTCCTTCCTCTGAAGCGCAACCTCGCCGAGAGGCTGGGGAAGAAGATTGAGACCTTGGAGAATGCAGACAAAGCACCCAAGAGAGGTAACAGCTGCTAAACATCTGCAGCTGAGGGTTTTCTCTTTGTCCTTTCATCTGAGACAATCCTAGAATGGGTTGGATCACAAGGGAGCTCCAAAGGTCATCCATTCCAAGCCCCCTGCAGTCATCCTCTGCTAAATCAGGTTGCTCAGGGTTCTCTCTGATGGGTTGGCTGAGGGTTCAAAGGAACTTTGAACCCCAGAGAGGTGATCTTCTGCCTCAGTTTGAAATGTGAGATTCCTGCAGGCTTCTCTGATTTTTTTTTTCTCTTCTCTCTTGTAGTTCAAGTCCCCAAGTCTCTGAAGGAGAGGCTGGGATTGTCCTCTGAACAGCCCAGTGCAGAGCCAGGTAATAACTGGGGAGTAAATTAACTTTCCTCTTCTTTCATTCCATGAGCTTCCATGCAACCCTTAGAGTGTAAAAAGTGATGATTTAAAGAGTACTGAAGCTGTGCTAATGCCTGGTGTCAGAAATAGGCCTCTGAGGGGGTTGTTTTCCACTTGTGCTCCATCAGGGTTTCAGTCTGCAGCTGGGAAGTCCCAGAAGCTGCAGTGAGCTCACACACAAGAACTGTGGCCAGGAGCAGGAGGTTGAGATGCCAAGGAAGAAACAATCTGAGGAACAGAAGCACAGAATGGTTTGGGTTGGAGGGGACATCCAAAGCTCAGCCAGTCCAAATCCCTGCACCCAGGAGGGACATCCTCCACTAGAGCAGCTTGCTCAGAGCCTTGTCAAGGCTGACCTTGAATATCTCCAGGGATGAGGTCTCAGCTACCTCCCTGGGCAACCAGCTCCTCCCTGTGTTGAGGGCTCCAGAGCTGGATGCAGCACTGCAGGTGAGGTCTCAGCAGAGCAGAGGGGCAGGATCTTCTCTCCACTTGCTGGCCTCACTGCTTCTGGTGCAGCCCAGGCTGCTGTTGCCTTCTGGGCTGCCACCCCACAGTGATGGTTTTATTGTGTGGCAGCTCTGTCAGTAGCAGTGATCTGCAAGATACAAGTGGCTTTGAGGAGAAGGAGAGTATTGGGCAGAATGGTTCTGTCCTAAGATGTCCTAAGACATTGGAACAGGCTGCCCAGGGAGGTGGTGGAGTCCCCATCCCTGGAGGTGTTCAAGAAATGTATGGACATGGCCCTTGAGGCCATGGTTTAGTGACCTCAGTGGTGTTGGGTTGATGGTTGGACTGAGGATGACCTTAGAGGCCTTTTCCAACCTTTATGGTTTTTGGGAACCCTCAAACTTTGTTTGCCTTAACATTGTGACACCTTTTGGAGAACTTCAGGTGTTGTTGGGCTCCTTAACTCTTGGTGCTTCTTTTATTTTGGATGGTTTGGGGGAGGGACAATTGACAAGGGCTTGGAATGAGAGGAGGAGGAGGGTTAAAGTGGCAGAGGGGAGATTGAAAGTGGATGTTAGGAAGAAGTGAGAGTGGTGAGACACTGGCACAGGTTGCCCAGGGAGGTTGTGGAGCACAGAAGCACCCAATGTGATCAAAGATCACATTGGGTGCTTCTATGCTCCACAACCTCCCTGGAGGTGTTCAGGACCAGATTGGATGAGTCCTTGAACAACCTGTTCTAGTGGGAAGTGTCCCTGCCTATGGCAACGAGTTGGAGCTGGCTGAGATTTGAGGTCCTTTCCAAGCTAAACCATTCAATGATTCCATTCTATGATTACACAGAGAAGGCTGCCAAGGCAACAGGAGAAATCCATGTGAAAACCTTGGAAGAAATTCGTCTTGAAAGAGCTACTCAGAGACGAGGAGAGCCCCAAACCAGAGCCCAGGCTGAAGGACGCTGCAAAGCAGAAGATCCCAGCTCAGGGCCAAGACCTTCCCCTGCAGTTCGTATCAAAACCTTCTCAGGAGCCCTGGTTGAGAAGAATGACAAACAGCTGGAGGAGGAGAAACCAAAACCAGAAGAGTTTCCCATCAAGACAAAAGCTGAGAGTGAGCCCAGGAAGTTGAGTGTCCTTTCTCCAACCGTGCCCAGCAAAGTGCAGCTGACAGAGGCAGGGAATAAAGCCAAGGCTGCAGGAGAAGTGAGAATTAAAACCTTGGAAGAAATCAAGAAGGAGAAAGCTCTGCGGATGCAGCAGAGTGGGGAGAACCTGCCAGCAGCCCCAGCACAGCCTGAGCCTGCCCCAGCTGGGAGGAGGTTGTTACGGGTCACAAAGCTCATGGGTAAGGAGCTGCTGCCTGCCCTGTTGCACTTCTGCCCCTGTCAGACAGTTTGGGTTTGCTCAGGATTCACTTTGCCTGCAGAGTGCTGCCCAGAGAGGTTGTGGAGTCTCCTTCTCTGCAGAACTTCCAACCTGACCTGGGCATTGTGATGCTGGGCAAGCTGCTGTGGGTGCTCGTGCACGAGCAGGGGAGCTTTGGGTTGAATCCAGAGGTCACTTCCAACCCTTCCACCATGCTGGGATTCTGGGATTTGGCTTTTGTAGTGTTTTACTTGGCTGTTGCTGTGTCTGTGTTTGCATAGCTCATGGCAGCATCTTAATGTGAAAGGCAGTTTGGGTCTAAAATGGACAGGCTGGATGGGTGGGCAGAGGCCAATGGGATGAGATTTAACAAGGCCAAGTGCAGGGTTCTGCACTTTGGCCACAACAGCCCCAAGTAGCACTACAGGCTGGGGACTGAGTGGCTGCAGAGCAACCAGGAGGAAAGGGACCTGGGGGTACTGATAGATAGTAAGCTGAAGATGAGCCAGCAGTGTGCCCAGGTGGCCAAGAGAGCCAATGGCATCCTGGGCTGCATCAGGAGCAGTGTGGGCAGCAGGACAAGGGAGGTTATTCTGCCCCTGTACTCAGCACTGCTCAGGCCACACCTTGAGTGCTGTGTCCAGTTCTGGGCCCCTCAATTCAAGAAAGGTGTTGAGGTGCTGGAACATGTCCAGAGAAGGGCAACAAAGCTGGTGAGGGGCCTGGAACACAAATCCTATGAGGAGAGGCTGAGGGAACTGGGGGTGTGCAGCCTGGAGAAGAGGAGGCTCAGGGGTGATCTTATTACTGTCTACAACTACCTGAAGGGGCATTGTAGCCAGGTGGGGGTGGCCTCTTCTCCCAGGCAACCAGCAATAGAACAAGGGGACACAGTCTCAAGTTGTGCCAGGGTAGGTCTAGGCTGGATGTTAGGAAGAAGTTCTTCACAGAGAGAGTGATTGGCATTGGAATGGGCTGCCCAGCGAGGTGGTGGAGTCCCCATCCCTGGAGGTGTTCAGGAAAAGCCTGGATGAGGCACTTAGTGCCATGGTCTGGTTGACTGGATAGGGCTGGGGGATAGGTTGGACTGGATGATCTTGGAGGTCTCTTCCAACCTGGTTGATTCTATGATTCTATGATTTCCTCATTAAGCCATGTAATCAGAGATGATGTGATTGAGGGAGAGGGAGCTCAGATGCTGCCTGAATTGCTTCCTGCAGCCATTCCCAAATGAACAGAGGTTTCTTTTCTTTCTTCTGTTGAGAAAATGATGTTTGTTTGTTTGTTTAGCACCTGGGAGAGAAGAAAAGAAGGTTGTGGAATTGAGCAAGACTTCTCCCAAAGCTGTCTCTGCTCCTGCAGAGGTGAGTCCTTTGAAAGTTCTAAGGACACATAGGCAAGATCTGCTCCCATTTTTTTTCCCTTCACCTTCCCAGTCTCAGGCTGCTCCCAACCCTTCCCCCTTTGGCAAGCTCTGCAGTGGAGTTAGGAGTCCTGTCACTTTGTGTGACAATATTATGACATCAGTCTTGGCTTTCATCTTCTCTTTCATTGTCAGGTAGAAACTTTTAGCACCAGATCAAATCTGTGGAGTTCCCAGATGCCAATCCAGGCTGGGAGGTAATGGGGTTGAGAGCAGCTCTTCAGAGAAGGACTTGAGGGTGCTGGTGGGTGAGAAGCTGGACAGGAGCCAGCAATAGGCACTGGCAGCCCAGAAAGCCAAGGGCAGCCTGGGCTGCATCCAGACCAGCATGGCCAGAGATAGAGAGAGAGGATCCTGCCCCTCTGCTCTGCTCTGGAGAGATCTCACCTGCAGGGCTGTGTCCAGCTCTGGAGCCCTCCTCACAAGAAGAACCTGGACCTGATGGAGGGGTCCAGAGGAGGACCACAAAAAGGATCAGAGACTGCCTGCAGGACAGGCTGAGGGAGCTGAGGGTGTTCAGCCTGGAGAAGAGAAGGCTCCAGGCAGATCTTAGAGCAACCTTCCAGTACCTGAAGAGGGCTACAAGAAGGCTGCAGAGGGACTGTTTGGAAAGGCCTGCAGGGACAGGACCAGGGGCAATGGTTTGAAATGAGAGCAGAGCAGATTGAGATTAGATGTGAGGAACAAGTTCTGCACCACGAGGCTGCTGGAACACTGGGACAGGTTGCCCAGGGAGGTGGTTGAGGCTCCATCCTTAGAGATACTCAAAGTCAGGCTGGAGAAAGCTCTGAGCAAGCTGCTCTAGTGGAGGATGTCCCTGCTGAGTGCAGGGATTTGGACTGGCTGAGCTTTGGAGGTCCCTTCCAACCCAAACCATTCTGGGATATCTTCAGCTCTTGTCATGGAAAAGGCCAGAGCTAAGGTCCAGCAGTGAATGCTGGCTTGGGGAGCTGTAGAACTTTGTCTTGCCTAAAGAGAATGCCATAGCTTGCAGCTAGAGTCTTCTGCTGTGCTGCAGAAGCTTGCTGTGGTGGGAATTGCAGGGCTTTTGGAGCAGTATTTCCATGGATCTTGTTACAGGCAACATTTTAAGGAGGAAATGTCAGCTCTGACCAGTGTTGATGTGCTCTGTTCCTCCCATAGTGCTTTCAGAGGGATTGCCACTCAGATGTTCTTCATGAAACCTCCAGAGAGTTTTGTCCTATTCATCCTCTCTTGTTTCTTCCCAGTCCTCTGGTCAGAGCACAACAAACTCCAAAGTTCAAGTGAAGAGCCTGGAAGAGATAATGAGGGGCAAGAGGCAACTGAAACAACACCAAGAGGAGAAGCTTCAGAAGGAGGCAGCTGCTGTGCCATCATCTCCTGCTGAAAAAGCAACCAAGGAGAAAGCTCCAGCAGCAGGGAGTCCTGAATCCAACCTGGTTTCAGGGGCAGCTCATCAGCTTGGCAAGAGGATAACAGGGAAAGCTCTGGAAGAAGAGGGGGCTGAAAGCCCAGGAAAAGATGCTGCTGTGTCCCCAGGGAAGCAGGCAGCTCAGCTTCCTGAGCACAGAGCTAAAAGTAAGGCTGGAGGAGGTGGTCAAGAGGTCCTGCAGGGCATGTTGTGAGGAAAGGGCAGATGGGTGCCCATTTCCACCTTGGATCTCTTTACCTCCTCTTTGTGATTTCTGTGCTACTCTTTTACACCTTCTGGGAAACAGTTCACTGTGTGGAAAAGCTCCTGGGCAGTGGTGGTGTGGTTGTGCAGGCCAGATGTGGTCAGCTGAAAGGATTAGAGTCATGGAGTTGTTTGCTTTGGTTAAAATCATCCAGTCCAAACTATCTAATCCCTGCCAAGGCTGGGGCTAAAGCATGGCCCTCAGCACCACAGCTCTGTGGCTTTGAAACCCCTCCAGGGATGGGGATTTGATTACCTCCCTCAGGAGCCTGAGCTGGTGTTTGAGAGCCCTTTCTGTCAAGAAGCTTTTTCTTATGTCCAACCTAAACCTCCCCTGCTGCAACTTCAGGTCATTTCCTCTCACCCCTATCACTTCTTCCTTGGGAGAAGAGCCCAACCCCCCCACCTGGCTCCAGCCTCCTTTCAGGGAGAGCAATGAGCTCTCCCCTAAGCCTTCCTCACACTAAACACCCCCAGGCCCCTCAGCTGCTCCTCCTCAGCCTTATTCACCAGACCCTTCAACTCCAGCCACTCAATATCCATGTTGGAGTAAGGGTCCCAAACCTGACCCCAGCACTCAAGGTGTGGTTATAGGAGTGGTAAGAGAAGCTGTTTGGTTTGGAAAAAGCCTTTCTCAGTTCTTCCTTCCCAGCTGCTCCTCTCCAAGCCTATTCTCCAGACCCTTCAACTCCAGCCACTCAATATTCATGTTGGAGTAAGGGCCCCAAACCTGACCCCAGCACTCAAGGTGTGGTTATAGGAGTGTTAAGAGAAGCTGTTTGGTTTGGAAGAAGCCTTTCTCAGTTCTTCCTTCCCAGCTGCTCCTCTCCAAGCCTGTTCTCCAGACCCTTCAACTCCAGCCACTCAATATTCATGTTGGAGTAAGGATCCCAAACCTGACCCCAGCACTCAAGATATGGTTCTAGGAGTGTTAAGAGAAGCTGTTTGGTTTGGAAGAAGCCTTTCTCAGTTCTTCCTTCCTTTTCTCCAGCCAAACCCAAGGTGTGCCTGAAGCCCCTGGAGGGCAAAGGCAGCTCCCCCACGAAGCAGACGCTGAAACGCAAGGCAGCTGAGAGCCATCCCTCTGCCGTGGCAGCTGTGAAACCCTTGAATGCCACTGGTGGGGACACCAAGGAGCCCTCAGCTAAGAAAGCAGCTGTGGTAAGAACAGGGTCTGGGGCAGGAGTTGGGTGGCTGGTCAATGTTAGGCACAAGTATTACTCCCTTCTTGGGGAAAAGATGAAAAACTGAAGTGTTCTGCAGCTCTCTTTCCTTTCAGATCCAGAAGTGGTAGGCAGGGAGCTGCCTGTCTGCTTTTGTTAGCTGAGTGGCAGTGTTGGCATCACCTTCTGCTGCCATTTCTCTGTGGCACAAAGCAGTTTTGTCCATTCATGGTGTGTCCTTAAAGACACAAGCTCACAGAATCACAGAATCAACCAGGTTGGAAGAGACCTGCAAGATCACAGAATCAGGCAGGTTGGAAGAGACCTCCAAGCTCCTCCAGTCCAGCCTAGCACCCAGCCCTATCCAGTCAACTAGACCATGGCACTAAGTGCCCCATCCAGGCTTTACTTGAACATCTCCAACTCTCCTTCAGGTGTGCCCTGGTTGTGTAGTTGAGTTTAGGCTCAGCAATGCAAGAGGAGAAGCAGCAGAGGAAGATTCTGTAGGAAGCTTTTTGCCTGTCATAAGATCATTTTGCTTCTTCCTAGGCCATTGTTCCTGCTTTGCCAGAGGACAGCCTGGTCTCCATACCTGTGAGAGAAAAACCCAAACCCAGGTACCAGCTACATTTGTTCTTCTTTTTTGTCTCACTCCAGTCCCCTCAGAATCTTTGTAGCCTCTCTTATACTCTCTCCAGTAGTTCCCTGTCTCTTTTGAAATGAGGAGCCCAGAACTGGACCCAGTGCTCCAGCTGTGGCCTCACTAGGGCAGGGTTCTTTGCCAGAGCTCAAATGTTCTGTCTTGACAGCTAAATCCTTATGCCCACAAAGGCAGCTGCTGCCCCAACTGCTCTCTCCAGGGAGCCCCAAGTTAACTGAATGACAGAGTCATGGAATGGGTTTGGGTTGGAAGGGGCCTTGAAACTCATCTAGTTCCAACTCCCTGCCATGGACAGGGACACCTCCCACTAGCCCAGGTTGCTCAGGGCCTCATCCAACCTGGCCTTGAACACCTCCAGGGAGGGAGACATCTACAGCCTCCCTGGGCAGCCTCTTCCAGTGCCTCTCCACCCTCAGTGGGAAGAATTTCAGCAGTGCCTGTGTGAGGTCCAGGTGTGGGAAGGTTAACTCTACTTTTAAGAGCTGGTTTGCAGCCCACATCTGTCTGGTTGAGGGATGCCATTGGCCATGAACACCTCCAGGGAGGGAGACATCTACAGCCTCCCTGGGCAGCCTCTTCCAGTGCCTCTCCACCCTCAGTGGGAAGAATTTCAGCAGTGCCTGTGTGAGGTCCAGGCGTGGGAAGGTTAACTCCGCTTTTAAGAGCTGCTTTGCAGCTCACATCTGTCTGATTAAGGAATGCCATACACTGATTTTTTTCTCTCTCTCTTGTTCTTCCAAGTCCTGAAGTGCACATTGGAAGCCAGGCAGACTCCATGGCACAGTCAGAGGTCTCCAGCTCAACCTCAGCTTCTCCCCAAGTACCAGCAAAGACTCGGCGGATGAGCTCCACAGGGGCTGGGAAAGCTCCTTTGTCAGTAGAGGATGACTTTGAGAAGCTCATTTGGGAAATCTCAGGAGGCAAACTGGAAGCAGAAATTGACCTGGACCCAAGCAAGGACGAGGATGACCTGCTTTTGGAACTCTCTGAGATGATTGACAGCTGAACTGCAGAGTCCTGGGGATAAAACAAAAAGCATAGGGGGGAAAAAAAAAACCCACAACAACCAAACTCAAAACTCTCTTTTGTTGGACACCTCAGAGGTGAAAGGGTTAAAGGGTTTGCTTGGTTGGACACCCAGAGGTGAAGTTGATCCTCTTTCTATCTGAGGTTTTGCAAGGAGTCTTTAAAGCACAGCTGAACTTGGCAACCTCTGCACTCTGTTGTCCTACATTTCCCTGCTGGTCAGAGTTGAGGTCTTCTGCATCCTTCTGTAACTGTTGGCATGAAGAGGATGAAGGAGGACAAAGCACTTCTGTATTTTGGGACAGAGAGATGCCAACCTCCAAACTGTGGTGGTTGGGAACTCCTCTACTGATTGAGCCATGCCCTGAAGGTTTCAACTTCTAAGTTTCATCCCCTCACCCCTGGGCAAAACTCAACGTTGGGCACGTTTCAAAGCTTTGATGTTCTTCATTTCTTGGACAGTTGCTGTCTAAAGCCTGGAGTTACTATGTCAACTCTTGAGTTTTATTTATGTCTGCTCTCCTTTTGGACTTTCACCTTTTTTGGGGGGTAACTTAATGAGAATATTGGGGGTGGGAGGGAGGAGGAGGAGAATTAATCTTTTGGACCAAACATGCTGCCAGGGGTGGGTGGTTGGGGTCGAGTCCATCCAGCCTTACTTTGACTTATCAGGGATGACACAACATGGGGGTGAGAAGCAGCAGCTCTGAGCACAGCCAGCATCTGCCCCTCACCTTTTGTTGTGCTGTACCAAAACCTGGCTGGGAGTGTGGGGAGAGGGTTTGGTGCTTCTTGCCCACGTGAATCTGAATCTAGGGAGGGTGCTCAGGATTCCTCTCCCAGTCTGCAGTCAGTTGGTAAATGAAGAACTGGTTTAAGTGCCTCCTGCTTCCACTCAGCTGCTGGCTCCTCTAGGGCCTTGTGTTCACCATCAACTTCGTCCCACCAACTTTGTGGCACTGTCAGTGACCCCCACCCGAGACACCAGGAGCATGTTCCCAGGCTGATGATCTTGGAACCTGCTCCTGCTGCAGGCCCAACCATGCTCCCTTGCTTGGGCATCCTCCCTTAAGCCCTCACTTTGTAGAGAAGTCTGTGCTGGAGGCAGGACTGGAGTTGCTGGTTTGCCTGGGGTGTCCCTGGGCAGGCTGTGACACCCCCACCCCCCAGAAGCCAGCTGAGCCTGGAGTGTGTTGTGTTCCTTGCCTCTCCCTAGCAGATTTTGCTTTCTTCCATTTCTTCAGTCTCTCCCTGCTCTGATTCTTGAAGCCCTCAGGCACTCACTGCTGGCAGAGGGGAAAAAAGAGTTTGGGTTGGAGTTGGCTGTAAATAGTTCTTTTTTTGGTCTCTTGGGAAGCAAAACACCTTTTGTGCTTTGATTAAATCCACTGTCAGGTCTTAGTTCTTAGAGCAAAGGTTTGAAACCAAAAGGTAGAAACCTGCAGTTGTGGCTCCAAAAAAATATTCCTCTTCCCCCCCCCTACCCTTTCCCCTGCCACTTCTGCCAGCAGCTGGGAGAGAGAAAGAGCAGAGCAGAGCCTGCTGAGGAAGGCTTTCCCCATGCTGCTTCCCACCTCCTGCTCTGCCAGCCCCTGGCCCAGGCTCTGGGCTGTGGTTCTGTGTCCTGGTTCCTGTAAATATTTTATTCTTCCATTTTATATTTGTATTATTTAAGGGATTGTATCCAACCTAGTCTGGCCTCTGCCCTCGCCTGTGCCCTGCAACAGCCTCAACCCTGGTTTTAAATAAAGCTGGCACAGGAGGGGAGGTCTCTGCATGGTCTGTCTGTGGGGTGGGGGGAGCACAGGAGGGTCCTGGAGGGCACCAGAGACTCCCATGGGGTCTGGAGGAGGAATACAAGAAGGTGCCAGAGAGGAGTGAAAGATAATGTGGGGTGGGGATCAAGAGTGTCTAGGGTGGGAAAACGACAGAGTCCAGGAGGGTGTGGGATGGGTGTCTGAGGGGGGCAGAAGAGGGTCCTGGCTGTGGCATCAGGGGGTCTAGGGCAAGGCAGGAGCCATAGAAAGTCGTGGGGGATACAAGAGGATCCTAGAGGTGGCACAGTGGGTTTTGAGCAGGGTACAAGAGGGTCACGCTGGGACTGAGGGCATAGAAGGTCCTTGGGGTGGCATGGAGAGTCTCAAGGGGAGGATGAGAGGGCTCAGGGCAAACCTCATTGCTGCCTACGACTACCTGGAGGGAGGTTGTAGCCAGGTGGGATTGGGCTCTTCTGCCAGGCACCCAGGGACAGAAGGGGATACAGCCTCAAGCTGTGCCAGGGCAGGTTCAGGCTTGAGTGCTGTGTTCAGTTCTGGGCCCCCCAGTTTAGGAGGGACATTGAGATGCTTGAGCGTGTCCAGAGAAGGGCAACGAGGCTGGGGAGAGGCCTTGAGCACAGCCCTACGAGGAGAGGCTGAGGGAGCTGGGATTGGTTAGCCTGGAGAAGAGGAGGCTCAGGGCAGACCTTATTGCTGTCTGCAGCTACCTGAGGGGTGGTTGTGGCCAGGAGGAGGTTGCTCTCTTCTCTCAGGTGGCCAGCACCAGAACAAGAGGACACAGCCTCAGGCTGTGCCAGGGGAGATTTAGGCTGGAGGTGAGGAGAAAGTTCTTCCCTGAGAGAGTCATTGGGCACTGGAATGGGCTGCCCGGGGAGGTGGTGGAGTCGCCGTCCCTGGAGCTGTTCAAGGCAGGACTGGACGTGGCACTTGGTGCCATGGTCTGGCCTTGAGCTCTGTGCTAAAGGGTTGGACTTGATGAGCTGTGAGGTCTCTTCCAACCCTGATGATACTGTGACACTGTGGCGGAGGGGCAGGCTGCGGGGGCTGCTCCCTGGCTCACGGTGAGCACAAAGGGCTCTGCAGGGTCATAGTGAGCACAAAGGGCTCTGCAGCGGCAGAGGTGCAGGCTGCGGGGGCTGCTCTCTGGCTCACGGTGAGTCCGAAGGGCTCTGCAGCGGCGGGGGGCAGGCTGCGGGGGCTGCTCCCTGCCCGCCCCTGCGCGGAGCAGTCGAGTCCGCAGTCCTCCAGCGTGCCAGAGCGGCCGCGGCCGCCAGCATCCCAGCGGCCCTTGCGCGCTCCCGCCCTGCTGCTCGGCTCCCGGCGGCGGCGGCAGCGTGGGCCCGGCCAGGCCAGCGGCAGCCATGGCGTACCGCGGGCAGGGCCAGAAGGTGCAGAAGGTGATGGTGCAGCCCATCGTATCCTTCCCCTGCTCCAGAGGGGCACCGCAGCGGCCTCGGCTCGGAGCCGCGGGCAGGGCGGGCGGGGGGGGGCGGCGGGCTGAGGGGTGGGGGGGGGGGCAGGCCATGGAGGCGCTGCCTTGCAGGCCCGTGGGGGGCTGGAGGGTGCCCGTGGGGGGCTGGAGGGTGCCCGTGGGGGGCTGGAGGGTGCCCGCCGCGGTCTGGGTGGCCGAGGAGGTGTTGCCGTGCTGGGACCTTAACGATCCGCTTCAGAACCTCATCTTCCGCTACCTGCAGAACGTGAGTACCGCGGGGCCGGGGGGGGGGCGAGGCTGCGGCGGCCTCAGGGCCGGGCGAGGGGAACGTGCTGGGGCTGCGTGGGCAGCCTTAGGCCCGAGTGGGGCCGGCACCGAGCCGCGGGGGTGTTAACCAGCTCGGGATTCGGCTTTGGGAAGTGTTTCTGCTGGACTTAAGGGTCGGGGACAGAGGAAGTCACAGCAGTGGTGCGAGGGATGGAGGCCAGGCGGGGTTGGTGCTCAGAGGTCAAGTCCGACCTCTAACCTCGCTCCACATCCAGCCTGAAAGACTTGCGGGGATGAGGACTCCAGCACCTCCCTGGGCAGCCCTTCCACTGCCTAATCACCTTTCCATGAGGAAGTGCTTCCTAGGATCCAGCCTAAATGATGTGAAGGGATGGAGCCAGGCTCTGATCAGGGATGCCAAGTGAAAGATGCTGAGGTGCTGGAAGGTGTTTGGAGAAGGGCAGCAAGGCTGGGGAGGGGCCTGGAGCACAGCCCTGTGAGGAGAGGCTGAGGGAGCTGGGGGGGTGCAGCCTGCAGCAGAGGAGGCTCAGGGCAGAGCTCATTGCTGCCTGCAGCTGCCTGCAGGGAGGCTGTGGCCAGGTGGGGTTGGGCTCTGCTGCCAGGCAAGCAGCAACAGAAGAAGGGGACCCAGCCTGAAGCTGTGCCAGGGCAGGTTGAGGCTGGATGTTGTTAGGAAGTTGTTGTCAGAGAGAGTGATTGGCACTGGAATGGGCTGCCCAGGGAGGTGGTGGAGTGGCTGTGGCTGGAGGTGTTGAAGAGGAGGCTACATGAGGCACTCAGTGCCATGGGTTAGTTAGTGAGAAGGTGCTAGGTTGGACTGGATGATCCTAGAGGTCTGTTCCAACCTGGTTCATTCTGTGATGCTCTGAAGTGACAGGCCAAGGGGCAGTGGGTGCAAGCTGGAGCAGAGGAGCTTCCACAAGAGCAGAAGGGTGAGAGTGGCAGAGGGTCTGGGTGTAAAGGTGACAGAGTCCTGCAGCAGGCTGCCCAGAGAGGTTGTGGAGTCTCCATCCCTGGAGACTTTCCAACCCCACCTGGATGCATTTCTGTGTGACCTGCCTTGGGTGACCTTGCTCTGGCAGAGGGGTTGGATTGGATGATCTCTGGAGGCCTCTTCTAACCTCTCCTGTTCTGTGACTGTTAGGAAAGGGTTCTTTGCAGTGAGGGTGGTGAGACACTGGCACAGGTTGAAGGTAGTGAGAGACTGGCACAGGTTGAGGGTGGTGAGAGACTGGCACAGGTTGAGGGTGGTGAGACACTGGCACAGGTTTCCCAGGGAGATTGTGGAGCACAGAAGCACCCAATGTGATCTTTGATCACATTGGGTGCTTCTGTGCTCCACAACCTCCCTGGAGGTGTTCAGAACCAGGCTGGATGAGTCCTTGAGCAACCTGTTCTAGTGGGAGGTGTCCCTGCCTATGGCAAGGGCTTGGATCTGGTTGAGCTTTGGGATCCCTTCCAACCTATTCCATTCTATGATTACACAGAGGAGGCTGCCACCAGCCTCCACCAGGTTGCTCAGGGACTCATCCAGCCTGGCCTTGAACACCTGCAGGGCACATTCTGTGCTTCTGTGCTCCACAACCTCTCTGGAGGTGTTCAGGACCAGCTTGGATGAGTCCTTGAGCAACCTGTTCTAGTTGGAGGTGTCCCTGCCTATGGCAACGAGTTGGAACTGGCTGAACTTTGAGATCCCTTCCAAACTAAACCATTCTATGATTCCATGTCTGTGTTTGTGTTCCTCTTTTGGCCTCTTCCACCCCTCTGCAGAGATCCAGGATCCAGGTGTGGCTCTATGAGCAGGTGAACATGAGGATAGAAGGCTGCATCATTGTGAGTACCAGGGGGTCCTGTTAGCATCCTGCTGGTCCTCACCTTTCACATCCCTCTAACTATTCCTTCCTGCCCCCTAATAAAAGAATACTCTGGGCTGTGGAAATACTTCCTGGCTCTGCAAATAACAAATTGTGGCAGGGTTTTGTTGTCAGCACAGCCTGGGAGTGTTGCTGCTGAGGTTTCTCTCACTGCTTGCTTTTGTTGCTGCTTCTTAGGGCTTCGATGAATACATGAACCTGGTGCTGGATGATGCAGAGGAGATCCACTCCAAAACGAAATCAAGGAAGCAGCTGGGTATGTTTGTGTGTCTGTTTCAAGCTGAGTGCTGCCTGCCTCAGCCTTCCACACAGGAGCACCTCAAAGTGCACAGCACCAGAGGGAGGGTGGAGTTTGCAGGGCAGGTGCTGGCTGAGCTCTCCCTGCTGCTCTTTCAGCTGCTGGTTTTGCTGGACCTGCAGAGGAATGTGGTGAGAGATCAGTTGGGGTTTTCAAACGTGTGGAACAACTCTGCTGGGCTTTCTGCAGCTGGGGTGGCTGCAAGGAGTCACTCCCCCAGCTCCTCTCAGCTGGCACAGGCAGCCCTGAGCAGTTCCTGGTCAAAGTTGGGAACCACTTCAGTGGCTTTATTTAGTATTGATCTCCTGCTGATGAGGGTAGAGAGCAGGCAGTGACAAGGGACATGTTTAGACTCTTAGCAGGGGCAGAGCACTGCTCAAACCCAGCATCTCAGCGTGGTAGGGGTTGGAAGGGACCTCTGGAGATCATCCAGTCTGACCCCACTGCTCAAGCAGGGCACCTACAGCAGCTTGCCCAGGATCTCAGTGGCCAGGTGGGGTTGGAAGCTCTGCAGGGGAGACTCCACAGCCTCTCTGGGCAGCCTGCTCCAGGCCTCCTGCACCCTCACACCATGGACGTTTCTCCTGTTCAGATGGAACCTCCTGGGTTCCAGTTTGTGCCCACTGCACCTTGTGCTGACTCTGGACAGCACTGACAAGAGTCTGGCCCCATCCTCTTGCCCCTCACCCTTCAGATACTTGTAACTTACTCAGATGCCCTCTGAGGCTGCTCTCCTCCAGGCTCTCAGCCTCAGGGCTCTCAGACTTTGCTCCTCACAGAGCTGCTCCAGGCCCCTCAGTGTTTTTGTAGCCCCCATTGGACTCTCTCCAGTATTTTGCTGTCTCTCTTGGACTGGGGAGCCCAGAGCTGGACACAACACTCCAGATGTGACCTCACCAGGGCAGAGCAAAGGGGCAGGAGAACCTCCCTGGACCTGCTGCCCACACTTCTGCATGCAGCCCAGCACAGGAGTGGTGCTTCTGTCTGAGGTGCTGCAGTGTGGATTGTCAGGCTGGGCTCACAGCCCATGTAGGAAGGGACAGAGTCTGCTCAGCAAGTTTGCTGATGGCACCAAGCTGAGAGGCTTGGCTGAGCCAGCTGAAGGCTGTGTAGGCATCCAGCCAGACCTGGACAGACTGAGAGTGGGCACAGAGGAACCAAATGAGGTTCAAGAAGGCCAAGTGCAGAGTCCTGCACCTGGGGAGGAAGAATAAACTGCAGCAGCACAGGCTGGGAGGTGACTGCTGGAGAGCAGCCCCAAGGAGAGGGAGCTGGGAGTGCTGGGGGAGAGCATCCCTGGGGCAGCAATGTGCCCTGGGGGCCAAGAGGGGCAATGGGGTCCTGGGGGGCATTGAGCAGAGTGTGCCCAGCAGATCAAAAGAGGTTCTCCTCTGCCTCTACTCTTCCCTGCTAAGACCTCATCTTGAGCACTGCCTTCAGTTTTGGGCTCCCCAGTTAAGGAGGGACAGGAACTGCTGGAGAAGGTCCAAGGGAGAGCTATGAGGATGATGAGGGGAGTGGAGCACTGCCTGGTGAGGAGAGGCTGAGGGCCCTGGGGCTGCTTAGTCTGGAGAAGAGAAGACTCAGAGGGGATTGAATCAATGTCTATAACTCTCTGAGGGCTGGGGGTCAGGAGGGGGGGGACAGGCTCTGCTCACTGCTCCCTGGCATAGGACAAGCAGCAGTGGATGGAAGCTGCAGCACAGGAGGTTGCAGCTCAGCAGAAGAGGCAACTTCTTGCCTGGAAGGGTCCCAGAGCCCTGGCACAGGCTGCCCAGAGAGGTTGTGGAGTCTCCTTGTGTGGAGCCTTTCCAGGCCTGTCTGGATGTGTTCCTGTGTGCCCTGAGCTAGATTGGATTCCTGCTGTGGCAGAGGGTTTGGACTGGATGATCTCTTTAGGTCCTTCCCAACCCCTGACATCCTGTGAGCCTGTGACTCAGTGACCTAAACCTGCTCTGCTGTCATGGGGAACATCTTCCTAGGCACCTTGGAGCTGAGAAATGGCTTTTGAAAGCACAAAGCTATCACCAGAGCTGGGACCTCTCTAACCCTGCTTTCCTTTCTCTCTTGCAGGTCGGATCATGCTAAAGGGGGACAACATCACTCTGCTCCAGAGTGTTTCTAACTAGGGTTTGTTCTTCTCCACCTCAAACAACAGCTCTAGACTGAAGCAAGTGTTGGTGGCAGCAGGAGCAGGCAGTGGAGTGGCAGTTTTGTGTCACAGGGTCAGGCTGCAGGCTGCTTTGGGCAGCTCCTGGGGAGGGGTTTTTGTAGTTTGAAACAATTGAGCATTTCTTTCACAAATAAAACGTTTTTCATGGTACCTGGAAGGGGTAAAATCTGCCTCTCTTCAGTCCCTCGAGGGGAGAAATGTCTGGAGAGAGGCTGCCAGCATGGATCTGTGCACTCCCTGGTCCTTGGCTGTGTCTTCTGCTGTGGGACAGCTGCTTTAGGGGCATGAGGTTTGCTTGGGCAGGCTGCTGGAGCAGCACTGCCCTGGTTTGTGTGGTGCTAGTGAGAGTACAACAACCACAATCTGCAGAGCTCACTGCTGGGTGTGTGCTTGTGAGGTCACTCCAGGAAGAAGTTGTACAAGAGGGATATGGAGGAGCTGGAAGGTGTCTAGAGAAGGGCCAGGAGGATGTTCAGAGGGCTGGAGCTGCTCTGCTGTGAGGAGAGACTGAGGCAGTTGGGGCTGTGCAGTCTGGAGAGGAGAAGGCTCCCAGGTGACCTTCTTGTGACCTTTCAGTAGCTGAAGGGGGCAACAAGAAAGCTGGGGAGGGACTTTCTAGTCTGTCAAGGAGTGATAGGAGTGGGGTGGATGAAACAAAGCTGGAGGTGGGGAGAGTCAGACTGGATGTTAGGAAGAAGTTCTTCAGCAGGAGAGTGGTGAGAGCCTGGAAGGAGTTGCCCAGGAGGTGGTGGAAGCCTCATCCCTGGAGGTGTTTGAGGCCAGGCTGGCTGAGGCTGTGGGCAGCCTGCTCTAGTGTGAGGTGTCCCTGGGCATGGCAGGGGGGCTGGAACTGGCTGCTCCTTGTGCTCCCTTCCAGCCCTCACTGATTCTGTGATCCTTCAGTAGGAGAGTATAGAGGCTCTGGAATAGGCTGCCCAGGGAGGTTGTGGCCTCCTCCTCCCTGGGGGTGTTCAAGGCCAGGAGGGATGAGGTCTTGAGCAGCTGAGTCTAGCTGAGAGGTGTTCCTGCTCATGATGGGGAGGTTGGAGCAGATGAGCTCTGAGGTCCCTTCCAGCCTGAGCCTTTCTATGAGGTGAAAGAAATCTCCAAGCAGACCTCTCAACTGGTCTGGTTCAGCAGGCTGGAAAACTTAGAGACTCCTGGGGTGGGGAAGATGATTGGTGACATGTCCATCACTTTTGGTCACCAGATGCTGATGGCTTTCTCCTCTACCTCCCTGCACACCACCTTCCCATCACCAGCCTGAAGAAGGAAGATGGGGGAAGAAACAGCACAGGCAAGGGTTTGAGTCAGGAGCTGGAATGTGGTAGCTCAGTCCTCTGTGGTCCCCGAGCAATGCAGCGTGTCAGGGCAGGGCTGATGGCCCTCGGTGACTCGATTGTCTCAAACAAGGTGTGACAATAGAGAGGGTGGTGGCTTTGATAGCTCTGGAGGATAGCTGCTGGCTGGGCAGGTGCCTGAGCAATGAACGAATTCCTGCAGAGAGGACTGAGTGGGTTGGAAGAGACCTTAAAGACCTTCCTGTGCTCAGCGCTGCTCAGGCCACCCCTGCAGTGCTGTGTCCAGTTCTGGGCTCCTCCGTTGCAGAGAGATGCTGAGGTGCTGGAAGGTGTTTGGAGAAGGGCAGCAAGGCTGGGGAGGGGCCTGGAGCACAGCCCTGTGAGGAGAGGCTGAGGGAGCTGGGGGGGTGCAGCCTGCAGCAGAGGAGGCTCAGGGCAGAGCTCATTGCTGCCTGCAGCTGCCTGCAGGGAGGCTGTAGCCAGGTGGGGTTGGGCTCTGCTGCCAGGCAGCCAGGGACAGAAGGGGACAGAGGCTGAAGCTGTGCCAGAGCAGGTTGAGGCTGGATGTTGTTAGGAAGTTGTTGTCAGAGAGAGTGATTGGCACTGGAATGGGCTGCCCAGGGAGGTGGTGGAGTCCCCATGCCTGAAGGTGTTGAAGAGGAGGCTGCATGAGGCACTCAGTGCCAGGGGTTAGTGAATTAGAAGCTGTTAGGTGCTAGGTTGGACTGGATGATCCCAAAGGTGTTTTCCAACCTGGTTAATTCTGTGACCATCCAGTTCCAAGCCCTTGCTGAGCATTGCTCAGATCCCCCCTGGAGCTGCTCTTCTCCAGGCTCAACAACCCCAAGGCTCTCAGCCTTTCCTCACAGAGATGCTCCAGGCCCCTCAGCCTCTGCTGGACTCTCTCCAGTGATTCCTTGTCTTGAACTGGGCCCAGTTTTCCTCAGGCAGTAGCTCAGGTGCTGCAGGAAGGGAGGTTTGTGATGCAGGGCTGTGAAATTCACCTGCCTGCATCTCCTCTTTGTCACAGACCAGTGAGGGCCTTGAGCCTCCAGAAAGTTGAGGCTCCACAAACAGATCAGACTCTCTTGGAAGCAACTTTGAAGGAATCAGGTTGGACAAGGCTCTGAGCAACCTGCTCTAGTGGAGGATGGCTCTGCTTGACTGCAAGAGGGTTGGACTGGATGACCTTTAGGGGTCCCTTCCAACCCAGAGCACTCTGAGTTCTCTTTCCCAGTGTCACTTTTTCACTGTCTGTGTCTTTAGGAAAGATTTATTTCACAGAATTGGGGTTGGAAATGCCCTTTGAAGTCATCAAATCCAACCACCCTCTAACTGAATTCATTGCTGACCTGCTGGTGTGTGTCACATCCCTGTGCTTGGCTCATCCAGGGCCCCTGCCACAACACTGGGCTGGGAGCCCTTGTGGAGCTGTTCTTCCTCTCTGCCAAGAGGCTGCTCTTTAAGAGCTGAGCATTAGGGGAAGTGGCTCCCTCTTATCAGCAGGGCTGCTGCCAACTCCAGATTGTCCTCTTTGAGGCACCTTAATGCCTCCTAAAGCTTCTCTGCTCTTTGATACCATCAAATTAGAACAAATGAATGTCAATATTGGGATAGGTTGATGATGGGAGGAAGGAAGTCTGAGCTAATCAGCTCTGAAGCATCTCATGATAAGATACCAAAATAGGCACTAATTATGTTGGGGGAGGAGGGGAGGAGTTGCAGAGGAAGAGGAGAAGCTCCCCAGGAGGAAGCTGTGAAGGCTGCAGAAAGCCCAGAGGAGTGCCTGGGGGTGTGTGGATGTCCAGGAGGAAACACAGCTCCATTGTTTGAGGAGCTCCTGGCAGCAGAGTGCTGTGCTCCAAGAGCTGCTGAGTACAAGCAGCACACAGCCAGGACACAAACCAGCCCTGGCTGTGCCAAAGCAGCACTGCTCTGTCCTCACCCAAACCATGGCACTGACTCAGAGCCACACAGTGTCAGGGGCTGGAAGGGAGCTCCACAGCTCAGCCAGTCCAAGCCCTGCCAGAGCAGCAGCACCCAGAGCAGGTCACACAGAACACAGCCAGGAGGGGTTTGGATATCTCCAGAGAGGGAGACTCCACAGCCCCCCTGGGCAGCCTGTGCCAGGCTCTGGCACCCTCACAGGCAAAAAATTCCTCCTCATCTTTCCATGGAGCTTCCTCTGCCTCAGCTTCCACCACTGCCCCTTGTGCTGGCATTGGGCATCCCCCAGCAGAGCCTGGCCCCAGCCTCTGCCACTCACCTGCACATCTTTATAGCCATTGCTGAGGTCACCTCTCAGCTGCTCTGCTCCAAGCTCCCAGCCCCAGCTCCCTCAGGCTCTGCTCCTAACAGAGCTGTTCCATTCCCTGCAGCATCTCTGTGGCTCTGTGTTGGACTCTCTCCAGCAGTTCCCTGAGGTCCTTCTTGAACTGAGTGGCCCAGAACTGGACACAGTACTGCAGATGCAGCCTCAGCAGGGCAGAGCAGAGGGGCAGGAGAACCTCTCTGGACCTCCTAACCACAGCCCTTCTAATGCACCCCAGGATGGCACTGGCCCTGCTGGCCACAGGAGCACATTGCTGGCTCAAGCTCACCCTCCCATCCACCAGCTCCCCCCAGAACCTCTCTCGACCTCCTCACCACAACCCTTCCCAAGCAGTTAGGACATTGTGAACACCTCTGCCCCTCACCCTGGCACTGGGCATCACCCAGCAGCAGATCCTGCCTCCAGCCTGCCTCCAGCCTCTGGGCACATTTTTCAACCCCACAGCCTCCATCTGAAGGCTGCCTGAGCTTTTTCAACTCCAAACCCCCTTCCAAACTTCCCAAACCCTTCCCTAGCTGCAGGCAGCCCCAGGGTGAGGTGTGAGGAGCAGCTGGAGGCGGCGGTGGCAGGGTTGGGGCTTGCAGCAGGGCGCAGCAGACAGGAGATGGTGCTGCGGGCTCGGGCAGCTGCTGCCACCCCTGCAGCCCAGCGGCACAAGCAGGGACTCTGCGTTCCCCGGCGGCTCCGTTGGTTCCCAAACGAGCTGGAGGAAAGCAGAGCCGGGCGGCTGCTTGCTGGGCTGCTCTCCCATGGTGTGGCAGCCGGACAGGCTGCTTGGATCCCCTGGGTGCCAGCACCTTGGCTCCTTGCAGAAGGGGGATGAGGAGTGGAAGGTGCTGAGCAAGAGGCAGTGAGGAAGAGCAAGGTAGAGTGAACGCTTGCAGCTGGCTTCAAATGCCCTGGCTTGGCTTCTGCTGCTGCCTGGCAGCCTGCTGAGGGCTTTGCTTTTGCCGATTGTTCTTGTCCATAACCTGCAAATTCCTTTTCCTCCTCCAGGGCGGGAGTGGTGGGGAGCAGGGAGGGAGGGGGAAAGGGCTGTGGGGTTGGGGTGAAGTTGTGCCAAAGGAGGTTTGTGTTGGATATTGAGAAGAGTTTCTTGACTGCAAGAGGGGTCAGGGATTGGCACAGGCTGCCCAGGGAGGTGGTGGAGTCTCCATCCCGGGAGGTGTGCCAGGGAACCTGTGGCCGTGGCACCTGGGGACGTGGTTTGGTGGTCGTGGTAGTTGGACTTGGTGATCTCGGTAGGTCTTTACCAGCCTTAATGGTTCTGTGACTCATTAAAAGCTCCTTTTGAAGGAGATGCCCTGGGGTGGCACTGTTAGGAGCACCTCGGTGTGCTGGGCATGGCACAGAGGCTGGCAGGGCTCGCACAGCCTGGCACACACAGTGCCCGTGGCAGGGGGTCGCCAGAGGGGAGGTTTTCTTACCCTTCCCAGCACTTGGGTGTCTGTCAGAGCCAGGAGTGCAGCCCATGGCAGTTTCAGACACCAACTCAGCCTCTCCTGGTGCCGGTTTTTGTAGCAGCAGAGCTCACACCTTAAAAAGGAGAGTGGTGGAGACCTGCTTGGCCACTGCTGCTGGCACAGCCTGCCTGAGGCAGAGCTCTCTGCCCTGTGGGGCTTCGGTTTGGCACCTTGGGGCTGGTTGTGGCAGATGAAAGACTGCACAGAGCCAGGCAGAGCTCTGCAGTGTTTGCTCGCTCGCTCCTTCCTCTCCTTCCTCTCCTTCCTCTCCTTCCTCTCCTTCCTCTCCTTCCTCTCCTTCCTCTCCTTTCCTTCCTCTCCTTCCTCTCCTTCCTCCTTTCCTCCTTTCCTTCCTCTCCTTCCTCCTTCCCCTCCTTCCTTCCCCTCCTTTCCTTCCCCTCCTTTCCTTCCCCTCCTTTCCTTCCCCTCCTTTCCTTCCCCTCCTTTCCTTCCCCTCCTTTCCTTCCCCTCCTTTCCTTCCCCTCCTTTCCTTCCCCTCCTTTCCTTCCCCTCCTTTCCTTCCCCTCCTTTCCTTCCCCTCCTTTCCTTCCCCTCCTTTCCTTCCCCTCCTTTCCTTCCCCTCCTTTCCTTCCCCTCCTTTCCTTCCCCTCCTTTCCTTCCCCTCCTTTCCTTCCCCTCCTTTCCTTCCCCTCCTTTCCTTCCCCTCCTTTCCTTCCCCTCCTTTCCTTCCCCTCCTTTCCTTCCCCTCCTTTCCTTCCCCTCCTTTCCTTCCCCTCCTTTCCTTCCCCTCCTTTCTTCCTTCTTCACCAGCACTGGAAGAGGCTTTGTAGGGATATTGTCTCCTTATTCCTTGCCTCTGGTTTGGGGTCGTGGGATAAAGGCTGAGTTTCTTCCCTTTTCCACTTGGGAGTTGCTTGTCCTGGCCCTGCCCTCCAGCAGAATGAAGCACTCTGTGCTTGTGCAAGCCCCCGAGGAGGGAGGCAAAGTGTGCCCTGCCTCTGCAAGAGGGGAGCTTTTCCTGGGGTTCTTGGGTAGGGTGCAAGGGTTTGTAGGATGGGTTGGATCTGTTTGAACCCAAACCTCTGTTGGAGTGAGGGCAAGGGAGGGGATTCTGCCCCTTGGCTCTGCACTCCTCAGACCCCACCTGCAGTCCTGGGGGCAGTTCTGCAGCCCCCAGCACAAGCAGGACATGGAAGTGTTGGAGCCAGTGCAGAGGAGGCCACCAAGATGCTGAGAGGGCTGCAGCAGCTCTGCTGTGAGCACAGGCTGAGAGAGTTGGGGCTCTGCAGCCTGGAGAAGGCTTGGAGGAGACCTTGGAGTGGCCTTGCGGGATGTGAAGGGGGCTCCAGGAGGGCTGGGGAGGGACTACTGACAAGGGCTTGGAATGAGAGGAGGAGGAGGAGGAGGATGAGGAGGAATGGGTTTGAAGTGACAGAGGGGAGATTGAAAGTGGATGTTAGGAAGAAGTTGTTTGCAGTGAGGGTGATGAGAGAGTGGCACAGGTTGGGGGTGGTGAGACACTGGCACAGGTTTCCCAGGGAGGTGTTCAAGGCCAGGCTGGATGAGTCCTTGAGTGGCCTGTTCTAGTGGGAGGTGTCCCTGCCTGTGGCAGGGGGTTGGAACTGGCTGAGCTTTGAGCTCCCTTCCAACCTCAGCCATTCTCTGATTCTGAGCCAGGGAGAGCTGCCTGCAGGCTGGGACCTTGCCTGGCTCCACAGAGGCATCCTTGCACTTCTTCTCAGGCCATGTGAGCTCCACCCTGGGGCAGGGCATGGATCTGTGCTGGCAGGAGACCACACACAGTAGCATACCCTTTGCTGCTTGCTGAGCTTGGAGGTGGTGGAGTCCCCAACCCTGGAGGTGTTCAGCAGCTGTGGCCACAGCAGTTGAGGATGGGGTTTAGTGGCCATGGTGGTGTTGGGTTGCTGGTTGGAGCAGAGGATCTTGGAGGGCATTTCCAGTTCTCTGATTCCATGATAGAACCACAGAGTGCAGTGAGTTGGAAGGGACCTGAAGGGATCCTGCAAGAGGCTTTTCCTGAGGGTGTCTGGGGACAGGCCAAGGGGGAATGGTTTGAAGCTGAGGCAGAGCAGGGTTAGAGTGGAGCTGAGGAAGAAGTTCTTCAGTAGAAGGGTGGTGAGCCCCCAACACAAGAAGGACATGGAACTGTTGGAGGCCACCAAGATGCTCAGAGGGCTGCAGCAGGGTTAGAGTGGAGCTGAGGAAGAAGTTCTTCAGTAGGAGGGTGGTGAGAGTCTGGAATAGGCTGCTCAGGGAGGCTGTGGCTGCCTCCTCCTTGGAAGCTGGATAAGGCCTTGAGCAGCTGAGTCTAGCTGAGAGGTGACCCTGCCCGTGGTGGGGAGGCTGGAGCAGATGAGCTCTGAGGTCCCTTCCAGCCTGACCCATTCTATGACCTTGTCCACCCCTGTCCTGCCATGGGCAGGGACATCTTTAAGGAGATCTCTTCAGCTCTCCTGAGTGTCTGTGCAATGAGTAAGTGTGGAGCTGGGATGTGGAGCTGCTGGGGCTGCACAAGGGGGGGGAAATCCTCCTTCACCTTCTGCCAGCCTTGGCCCCTGCCCTCCCTGAGCTCCTTGCTCCCACAGCCTCACCACCTCCTGCGCTAGGGCAGGTCTTTGGGGAACTTACTCCAAGTGCTGCTGCAGTTTAAGGGTTCTGTGCCTAAAAAGAATGGCCCCGAAGTGCCACCAGTGCAAGGTCACAGCCTGCGGTGGCTCAGGAGCTGTCCCCTTAGGGCAGCATCTGAAGGGTGCAGGAGGGCAGAGGCAGGAGCTGGAGGGGAGCAACTTTCAGGCACTTTCTGCTGCCTCCCTGAATTCTCCCTGCCTGGTGTCCAGGATGGAACCACTTGGGGTTGGTTCACAGTATCACAGTGTCACAGTATCACCAAGGTTGGAAGAGACCTCACAGCTCATCAAGTCCAACCCTTTAGCACAGAGCTCAAGGCCAGACCATGGCACCAAGTGCCACGTCCAGTCCTGCCTTGAACAGCTCCAGGGACGGCGACTCCACCACCTCCCCGGGCAGCCCATTCCAGTGGCCAATGACTCTCTCAGGGAAGAACTTTCTCCTCACCTCCAGCCTAAATCTCCCCTGGCACAGCCTGAGGCTGTGTCCTCTCGTTCTGGTGCTGGGCACCTGAGAGAAGAGAGCAACCTCCTCCTGGCCACAACCTCCCCTCAGGTAGTTGCAGACAGCAATAAGGTCTGCCCTGAGCCTCCTCTTCTCCAGGCTAACCAATCCCAGCTCCCTCAGCCTCTCCTCGTAGGGCTGTGCTCAAGGCCTCTCCCCAGCCTCGTTGCCCTTCTCTGGACACGCTCAAGCATCTCAATGTCCCTCCTAAACTGGGGGGCCCAGAACTGAACACAGCACTCAAGGTGTGGTCTAAGCAGTGCAGAGTACAGAGGCAGAATGACCTCCCTGCTCCTGCTGGCCACACCATTGCTGATGCAGGCCAGGATGCCACTGGCTCTCTTGGCCACCTGGGCACACTGCTGGCTCATGTTCAGGCAGGTATCAATCAGCACCCCCAGATCCCTCTCTGTCTGGCTGCTCTCAGCCACTCCAACCCCAGCCTGTATCTCTGCATGGGCTTGTTGTAGCCAAAGTGCAGCACCAGCACTTGGAGCTATTGAACTCCATCCCCTTGGACTCTGCCCATCTGTCCAGGCAGTCAAGGTCCTGCTGCAGAGCCCTTCTGCCCTCCAACCCAGCCACATCTGCCCCCAGCTTGGTGTCATCTGCACACTTGCTGATGACTGACTCCATGCCCTCATCCAGATCATCTATGAAGATGTTAAAGAGGATGGGGCCCAGCACTGACCCCTGAGGGACACCACTGGTGCCAGCTGCCAGCTGGATGTGGCACCATTCACCACCACTCTCTGGGTCCAGCCCTCCAGCCTGTTCCTAACCCAGCACAGAGTGTTGCCATCCAAGCCATGGGCTGACAGCTTAGCCAGCAGTGTGCTGTGCTCTTTCCCCACCCCCCTAGCCCCTGGCTGGGTGAGGATGAGGATTTGTCCCACCGGGAGCAGAGGAGATGCTGCGGGCAGAGTTTTCCAGGCAACCTTTCGTGTCCCCCCCCCCGCAACACCCCTGCAGAAAGGCTTCTCCTGGCACACGATGCCACCGAACTGGCTGCAGCAGGTTTTTGTCGGTGGCAGTCCCCTCGCTTGGCAGCCCACACACAAGGTGCCCAGCATGGCTACCCCCTCCCCCCTCCTTGCCTCCCCGCCCCCCCGCCGAGCCTGTTCACATTCAAACCCACCAGGGGCATCGCTCCCATTGTTTGTGACAGCTCGGGGAAAAATGAGTCACGGGCACGGAGCCTGCCCTCAGCAGGGGAACTCTGCCACATGAGCAGCAGCAGCAGCACCGCCCGTGCCCCGCAGCCTGCTCCCGGGGCCGGCAGCCCCTTCGCCCGTCGAGCTGGGCTGCCTGGGCACAGCCTGGGTCGCTGGTGCTGCCTGGGCACAGCCTGGGTCGCTGGTGCTGCCTTGGCACAGTCTCGGTCTCTGGTGCTGCCTGGGCACAGCCTGGGTCGCTGGTGCTACCTTGGCACAGCCTGGGTCGCTGGTGCTACCTTGGCACAGCCTGGGTCGCTGGTGCTGCCTGGGCACAGCTTCGGTCTCTGGTGCTGCCTGGGCACAGCCTGGCTCCCTGGTGCTGCCTGGGCACAGCCTGGGTCGCTGGTGCTGCCTGGGCACAGCTTCGGTCTCTGGTGCTGCCTGGGCACAGCCTGGCTCCCTGGTGCTGCCTGGGCACAGCCTGGCTCTCTGGTGCTGCCCACCTGGGCTGCAGGGAAAGGTTGCCCCAGGCCTGCAGGGAGCTGCCAGCGAGGCATGGCAGGATCAGAGAGCCATGGGATGGGAGAGCCCTTTGACTGCCAGGGCTGGGGCTGAGCCATGGCACTCAGCACCACAGCTCTCAGGCTTTGAAACACCTCCAGGCGTGGGGGACACAACCACACCCCTGGGCAGCCTGTGCCAGGCTTTGAGAGCCCTTTCAGGGGAGATTCTGCTGATGTCCAACCTAACCCTCCTCTGGCACAGCTTGAGGCCATTCCCTCTCACCCTGTCACTTGTCACAGCAACCTCCAGCACTCCAAGCACAGAGACCTGCTCCTTTTGCTCCTTTAGGTCTTTTTTTTCCCCTGCAATATTTAAGCCCAATCCTCCTGCACTTAACTTTGGGCCTCATTTCCTACCCAGCACAGCATCGTGGGGGGTAAGGGGGTTTGGGGCTTGTCCCACCAGGATGCCAGCTGGCCTGTGGCAGGGGTGGAGATCACAGGCTCACAGGGTGTTAGGGGTTGGAAGGGACCTCCACAGATCATCCAATGCAGCCCCCACTGCCAGAGCAGGACCACAGAATCCAGCACAGGTCACACAGGAACACATCCAGGCAGGGCTGGAAAGGCTCCAGAGGAGACTCCACAACCTCCCTGGGCAGCCTGTGCCAGGGCTCTGGGACCCTTCCTGAGGTGGTGATGTGCAGCTCTGCTCCATGGGGCATAGACTTGGCAGAGCAAAGCCAAGAGATGGCTTCAGGTTTGGGCAGTTCCTCTGTGTGTGTTGAGAGGAGACTCAGGCTGGAGAGAGGGAAGAAAAGGGTTTGGCAGACTCCTAGAATCACTGTCAGGGGCTGGAAGGGACCTCCAAAGCTCAGCCAGTCCAACCCCCCCCTGCCAGAGCAGCAGCACCCAGAGCAGGTCACACAGGAACACAGCCAGGTGGGTTCTGAATCTCTCCAGAGAGGGAGACTCCACAGCCCCCCTGGGCAGCCTGTGCCAGGCTCTGTCATCCTTACACTGAGGGTGGTGAGAGCCTGGCCCAGGGTGCCCAGAGAGGTGGGAGCTGCCCCATGCCTGGAACCATGCCAGGTGAGCTTGTTTGGGGCTCTGAGCACCCTGCTCTAGCTGGGGATGTCCCTGCTGACTGCAGGGGGGGTTGGAATGGTTTAGCTTTAAAGGTCCCTTCCCACCCAAGCCAGTCTGGGATGCTGTGATAATGAGCTACAAGAGGGACTAAACCCCAAGCCCACCCCAGAACCAGGTGAACTCAAACCTGGAGCTCTAAAGCCACTTCAAGCTGCAGACTCAGCTGGAAACAGCCTTGGCTTAGCTCTGCTGCATTGCTGACCTAGGGAGGAAGGAGCTGCAAGGGAGAAGAGGTGGAACTGGATGAGCTTTGAAGGTCCCTTCCCACCCAAACCAGCCTGGGGTGCTGTGATTCTGCTCACCCACGAGTACCGATGAGGACCCAGGACTTCATCCCAGGTTCTGTCACGGCAGGAGGTGGATGAGATCAGGTCTGCTGCAGGGTTTGCTTTTCCACAGGGGCCAGAGCTTCAAAGGCAGCCTGAGCTCCCCTGCAGGTCCTGCCCCGCTTCTGGCTGCTGCTCCTCAGAACCTTTCCTTATCTGCTCCTCCTCAGCCTCTTGTCTGCCAGAGAGGAGCAATTTCTAATGGTCCCCTGGGGGGGTGATGGCTGCTGGAGGGGGGTGATGATGTCCTCAGCTGAGTGGAACCAACCTGCTGCCTGCAGCTCTCCTGCTGCCAGGCAAGCTGCTCCCTAAATCAATCTGAGTCTCCTGGGGACACTTCTCCCCTTCCCTGGGCTCCCTGCTGGGTAGGGTAGGGGTTAAGGAGAGCCTTGGAGTGGTCATTTGTCACCTTGTGAACTGAGACAGGAGGAGGCCAGGTCCAGCTGGGGAGGGACCTCAAAGGCTTTTGGACTTCAGTGGCATGTGGCACTGCTCAGGCCACCCCTGCAGTGCTGTGTCCAGTTCTGGGCTCCTCCATTGCAGGGAGATGCTGAGGTGCTGGAAGGTGTTTGGAGAAGGGCATCAAGGCTGGGGAGGGTCCTGGAGCACAGCCCTGTGAGGAGAGGCTGAGGGAGCTGGGGGGGTGCAGCCTGCAGCAGAGGAGGCTCAGGGCAGAGCTCATTGCTGCCTGCAGCTGCCTGCAGGGAGGCTGTAGCCAGGTGGGGTTGGGCTCTGCTGCCAGGCAGCCAGCAACAGAAGAAGGGGACAGAGGCTCAAGCTGTGCCAGGGCAGGTCTAGGCTGGATGTTGTTAGGAAGTTGTTGTCAGAGAGAGTGATTGGCACTGGAATGGGCTGCCCAGGGAGGTGGTGGAGTGGCTGTGGCTGGAGGTGTTGCAGCCAAGCCTGGCTGGGGCACTTAGTGCCATGGTGTGGTTGGTTGGGCAGGGCTGGGTGCTAGGTTGGGCTGGAGGAGCTTGGAGCTCTCTGCCAACCTGTCTCATTCTATGATCATAGAATGGCTGAAGTTGGAAGGGTCCAAGGGGCAGTTATGTTTGACCAACCTGAGAGCCTGTTGTGAGCACATCCCCAGGTGGGCTGATGATGGCAGGGCAGTGGATGTGCTGCATCTTGATTTCAGTAAAGCATTTGGCACTGTCTCCTACAGCATCCTTCTGGCTGAACTGAGGCAGTGTGGCCTGGGTGGTCAGGCAGTGAGGTGGATTGATAACTGCTTAAATGAAAGAAGCCAGAGGGTTGTGCTCAATGGGATGGAGTCCAGTTGGAGGCCTGTGCCTAGTGGAGTCCCTCAGGGGGCAGGACTGGGACCAGTTCTGTTCAATAGACTCATCAATGCCCTGGCTGAGGGCACAGAGGGCACTGGCAGCAAGTTTGCTGATGGCACCAAGCTGGGTGGAGAGGCTGCCACAGCAGAGGCTGTGCTGCCATTCAGCCAGACTGGGACAGGCTGCAGGGGTGGGCAGGGGGAGATGGAATGAAACTCACCAAGGGCAAGGGGAGAGTCTGGCAGCTGGGAAAGAACAAGCCCAGGGAGCAGGATGGGTTGGGGACTGAGCTGCTGGAGAGCAGCAAAGAGGAAAAGGCTCTGGGGGGGCCTGGTGCATGGGAGGGTGAGCTTGAGCCAGCAATGTGCTCTGGGGGCCAGGAGAGGCAATGCCACCCTGGGGTGGGTTAGAAGGGCTGTGGGTAGGAGGTCCAGAGAGGTTCTCCTGCCCCTCTGCTCTGCCCTGCTGAGGCCACATCTGCAGTGCTGTGTCCAGTTCTGGGCCCCCAGGTCAAGAGAGACACAGAACTGCTGGAGAGAGTCCAGCACAGAGCCACAGAGATGCTGCAGGGAAGGGAACAGCTCTGTTAGGAGCAGAGCCTGAGGGAGCTGGGGCTGGGAGCTTGGAGCAGAGCAGCTGAGAGGTGACCTCAGCAATGGCTCTAAAGATGTGCAGGTGAGTGGCAGAGGCTGGGGCCAGGCTCTGCTGGGGGATGCCCAATGCCAGCACAAGGGGCAGTGGTGGAAGCTGAGGCAGAGGAAGCTCCATGGAAACATGAGGAGGAATTTTTTGCCTGTGAGGGTGGCAGAGCCTGGCACAGGCTGCCCAGGGGGGCTGTGGAGTCTCCCTCTCTGGAGATATCCAAACCCACCTGGCTGTGTTCTGTGTGACCTGCTCTGGGTGCTGCTGCTCTGGCAGGGGGCTTGGACTGGCTGAGCTGTGGAGCTCCCTTCCAGCCCCTGCCACTCTGTGGCTCTGTGATCTAGGAACCAGTTCTTCACCATGAGGGTGCAGCAGGGAGGTGGTTGAGGCTCCATCCTTGGAGACACCTGAGGTCAGGCTCGACAGGGCTCTGAGCAAGCTGCCCTAGTGGAGGATGTCCCTGCTGAGCGCAGGGGGTTTGGACTGCCTGAGCTTCGGAGGTCCCTTCCAGCCCAACCCGTTTGAGGATTCAGCGGTTCAAAACCTGCCCCTGCCCCAACCTAACCATGGTTTGTGTCAGTGGCACCTGCAGGGCTGCTCTCTGCCCCCTGAGCCGTTGTGCCAGGTCTGCCCCTTGCCCTGCCAGGTGCAGGTGCCAGGGGAGGGGAGGCTGGGAGGCTTTGCTGGCTGTTAAGGCAGCAGCATCTGCCGCTGCAGAGGCTTTGTTCTCGCCTGGGGCAGAGCGAAGCCTCCTCCCCGGAGCAGGCTGCTTTGGAGCCCATCCCTTTATCAGCCATCAGCCGCAGAGCTAATATTCAGCTGGAGGAAGTGAGATAGGATCAGAGCCCAAGGGTGGGCTCCGAAATGGGTGCCTGAGGCATGCGACGAGTCTGGGGGGGGAGAGGGATGGGGACGGGGCGGGGGGGGGGGGGGGGGGGGGGACGGGGACTGTGGTAGGAGCTCTTTATCAGAGAGGAAATTGCACCCTTCGAGGGGTAGAGAGCATCTGTCTGTCTGTCTGTCTGAGCCTGCACACTTGTGTCTGTAGCTCTAACCAGCAGCATCAAAGAGCTCCCAGCACGGGACAGGCTCATTGCCAGCTCCTGGACTGGGGTTGGCACTTTGCAGGCACCACCAGACCTTGTGTGTGCCCAGGCTGGGGTCGGTCCAGTCCTCCTGAGGAACTCATCACTGCCATCCCCTAACCCTGAGGCTGGCAGCTTCAGAGGATGAGAGCAAGCCCCCAGGAGATGCAGGGATCGTGACAGGAGCAGGCAAAGCAGCATCAGAGCTCCCAGGGGATGGGTACCTTGGGACTTGGAATCAGAGAATGGGTGAGGTTGGAAGGGACCTCAAAGCTCAGCCAGTTCCAACCTCCTGCCACAGGCAGGGACAGTTCCCACTAGAACAGGTTGCTCAAGGACTCATCCAGCCTGGTCCTGAACACCTCCAGGGATGTTGTGGAGCACAGAAGCACAGAATGTGATCTCTGATTACATTGGGTGCTTCTGTGCTCCACAACCTCCCTGGGCAACCTGTGCCAGTGTCTCACCACCCTCAACCTGTGCCAGTGTCTCACCACCCTCAACCTGTGCCAGTCTCTCACCACCCTCACTGCAAACAACTTCTTCCTAACATCTACTTTCACTCTCCCCTCTGACACTTCAAACCCATTCCTCCTCCTCCTCTCATTCCAAGACCTTGTCAATAGTCCCTCCCCAGCCCTCCTGCAGCCCCCTTCAGATCCTGCAAGGCCACTCCAAGGTCTCCTCCAAGCCTTCTCCTCTCCAGCCTGCACAGCCCCAACTCTCTCAGCCTGTGCTCAGAGCAGAGCTGCTGCAGCCCTCTCAGCATCTTGGTGGCCTCCTCTGCACTGGCTCCAACACTTCCATGTCCTGCTTGTGCTGGGGGCTCCAGAACTGCCCCCAGGACTGCAGGTGGGGTGTGAGGAGAGCAGAGCCAAGGGGCAGAATCCCCTCCCTTGCCCTGTGCCCACACTGCTCTTGCTGCAGCCCAGCACAGGGTTGTGTCTGGGCTGCACTCCCACTGCAGGCTCCTGTTGAGCTTTGCATCAGCCCAGACCCCCAGGTCCTGTTCCTCAGGGCTGCTCTCAGCCATTCCCCACCCAGCCTGGAGTTGTGCTTGGAGCCCTGAGCGACCTGATCTGGTGTCAGGATGTCCCTGCTGACTGCAGGGGGCTGGACGAGATGATCCTTCCAGCCCAAAGCATTCTCTGATACTCAGTGTGCTTGGCCTCTGCGAGCTCCAGCCGAGCTCCTGGAGGAAGGACACAGCCTTTGCTCCACAGCAGAGGCACCAGGGGGCAGAGGGATGCGGTCAGGCTCCAGCAGTGCCAGGATCCAGCACCTCTCATCACCTGTTTTTTCATTCCCAGGTAGCTTCTCCTGATTCCCAAGCAGATCCCTTGGTGATTTCCCCAGAAATCAGTCTTCAAGGCACTTGGGGCTCAAAGTCCTCCCTGCCCTTCTGCCTGGAAGCAGCTGGGACTTCCCAGGATTAAACCAAACCCCTCCAGGTTGAATTTGTTAGCTGCAGCTGCTTCCCTCTCTTTGACAAACCCAAACCCTGCCCCTTGGTCTTGTGAAGCTGTGCTTGGGCTGCAGCTAACCAACAGCCTGGCCTGAGCTTGTCCCCCTCTGAAGTGACCACTTGGTGCCCAGGCAGCTCCCAGGGACGTTTGGGCAGTGGGGAAGGCTGTCTGGTGGCAGCTGCTCTGTGTCCAGACCTTGTGCAGCCTCTCAGCCTGGGAAGAGTTGGGGGCTGGGTTGGGCAAAGCTTGGCTGGGATCTGGCTGTGGGTTAGCCAGGAGGGGGCCAGCCCCCTGGCAAGGGGAGTTCTGGTGGGGCTGAGGCCAGCTGGCTGCGTGGTGGTGGCACAGGATAGCAAAGCTGACCCAGGTGGGAGCTGGGCAGGGATTGTCCCATCTGTGCTCAGCACTGCTGAGAACACAGCTTGGGTCCTGGCTTCAGTTTTGGGGCTCTCACTCCCAGAAGGACATTGAGGAGCTGGAGTAGGTCCAGAGAAGGGCAACAAAGCTGAGGAAGGGTCTGGAGAAGAGTTCTGGGGAGGAGCAGCTGAGGGAGCTGGGGGTGCTCAGTGTGGAGAAGAGGAGGCTGAGGGCAGAGCTCATTGCTCTCTGCAGCTCTCTGAGAGCAGGCTGCAGCCAGGAGGGGGTTGGGCTCTGCTGCCAAGGAACAAGCAACAGAATGAGAGGAAATGGCCTCAGGTTGCACCAGGTCAGGTTTAGGTTGGAGATGAGGAACAATTTCTTCCCCCAAAGGGTTGCCAAGCCTTGAAACAGGCTGCCCAGGGCAGTGGTGGAGTCCCCATCCCTGGAGGGGGTCTCATAACCATGGAGATGTGGTGCTGAGGGCCACGGTTCAGTGGTGCCCTGGCAGTGCTGGGCTCAGGGCTGGGCTCGATGAGCTTAGAGGCCTCTTCCAACCAAAACGATTCTGTGATTGATTTTCTGCAGGGTGAGTGTCCCTCTCCCCCCCCCCCCGCTGAGCTTTGCCTGACCCCAGACCCCTCCTGGGGCTCAGCCTGGGCTCCCTGCATGAGTTACTCAGCTGCTGTGAGCAGCCTGATGCTGGGAGGGTGTCTCTGGGGACAGCCTGCTCCATCTCATTCCTGCTCCATCAATCTCCCAGCCCATCCCCAGCACCTCCTGATGTGCTGGGGCAGCTCGGGGAGGCTCAGCTGGGGGCTGGAGATGCTTCCCTGCTCCCTCCCCCAGCTTTGCCATGGTACCCAGGTCCGTTCTGACAGAGGAAGGAGCTATGCAAATCAATCCTGGGCTGAGGAGGGCTGCAGAGGCAGGGGAGGGAAGAGCCAGGGCTGTCCTCTCCTCTCCTCTCCTCTCCTCTCCTCTCCTCTCCTCTCCTCTCCTCTCCTCTCCTCTCCTCTCCTCTCCTCTCCTCTCCTCTCCTCTCCTCTCCTCTCCTCTCCTCTCCTCTCCTCTCCTCTCCTCTCCTCTCCTCTCCTCTCCTCTCCTCTCCTCTCCTCTCCTCTCCTCTCCTCTCCTCTCCTCTCCTCTCCTCTCCTCTCCTCTCCTCTCCTCTCCTCTCCTCTCCTCTCCTCTCCTCTCCTCTCCTCTCCTCTCCTCTCCTCTCCTCTCCTCTCCTCTCCTCTCCTCTCCTCTCCTCTCCTCTCCTCTCCTCTCCTCTCCTCTCCTCTCCTCTCCTCTCCTCTCCTCTCCTCTCCTCTCCTCTCCTCTCCTCTCCTCTCCTCTCTCCCAAAGCTCTTTGGTGATACCAAATCCCTTTTTTCCTGGCTGCTGACCACCAGCAAATGCATGCTGGGGGCTGAGAGGTGGCAGCCCAGGTGGGCACAGGGCATCTCCAGCGGGTACAGGGAGAGGAGCACCAGCAAAGAGCCTCATGCAGCGTGGCTGCAGCCTGGCACCTCCCTGGGCTGCAAGCCAGCAGCTTGGTGCCTCTGTCCTGGCTCTGCTGCAGGGTGGGTGGCTCCTGGCAGCCTGTGGAGCTTCACCTCCCACCCTCTTAAATGCCAGGTGGGACTTTTTTGTCCCTGCCTATGGTGTGTGTATGTGTGGGGGGGTCAGAACTGGATGATCTTTGAGATCCCTTCCAACCTATGCCATCCTATGCTTTTTTTGCCCCCCCCCTCCCCCTGGCACAAGCTGGCTGGGGGTCCACAGGGGTGAAAGAAGCCACCTCAGCCTCTCTGGGGCTGAGCCCTGCCTGCTCTCACCCCATCCCCACGGGCTGTGGGTGTTGGGTTGCTCTGCCCTGTACAGCTGGGTGGTCTCCACGCCCCTGCCCACGCTGGGCTGTGCGGGCACAGGGCTGGCTGCAGCCTGCGCTGTGCCTGTTTAGGAAGGATGGGCAGAGGAGGGGGTTGGTGTAGGGGGGGAGGGGGTATGAAGAGATGCCTGCCGTGGTTATTATTTAGTGTCCCACACACAGAGCTCAGCCCTGGCCCTCGGGAAACCTCCACGCAGCGCGGGGCTGGGCTGGGCAGCAGAGCAAACAATGGCATCCCCAGGGACAACACTGCCCCATTGTGCTTTGAAGCCAGGACAAAGGAACAATGCCCCACGCTCTGCTCCCTTTATTCCCAGGCACACCCCCGCCCCCCCCCCTGCCCTCTCCTGCAGCCCCGGGGGTGGGGGGACGCTGGATGAGGGTTTTTTTTGGGGGGGACACCCCCACACCCACCCCAGGACCTGCTGCTGCTGCTGCTGCTGGTTGTGTGCCCCCCTCGCTGCCTGGCTGCCATCCCTGGCTCAAGGGGTGAGTCTTGGGGTGGGTGGGGATGTGTAGGGGCTGGGGGGGTCCCCTCTGTGGTGTCTCCGTCTGTGTGGGGTAGTGGCTGAGAGGAGAAGGAGGTGGAGGTGGCTTCTGGCAGGGCTTGTGATTCTTCCCCTCCCTGTAGTCCACTCTGGGCAGAGCCCACCTGGAGCACTGGAGAGAACTGGAGCACTGCAGCCAGCTGTGCTGGAGCACTGCAGCCAGGCCTGCTGGAGCACTGCAGCCAGTCCTGCTGGAGCACTGCAGCCAGTTGTGCTGGAGCACTGCAGCCAGTCCTGCTGGAGCACTGCAGCCAGCTGTGCTGGAGCACTGCAGCCAGTCCTGCTGGAGCTCTGGACAGAACTGGAGGACTGCAGCCAGGCCTGCTGGAGCACTGCAGCCAGTCCTGCTGGAGCACTGCAGCCAGTTGTGCTGGAGCACTGCAGCCAGGCCTGCTGGAACACTGGACAGAACTGGAGCACTGCAGCCAGTTCTGGAGCCTCTATTACAGGAAAAGTCTGGAAGTGCTGGAAGGGTCCAGAGCAGGCCTACGAGGGCTGGAGCTGCTCTGCTATGGAGACAGGCTGAGAGAGTTGGGGATGTTCAGGCTGGAGAGGAGAAGGCTCCAAGGAGACCTTCTTGTGGCCTTTCAGTAGCTTAAAAGGGCTACAAGAAAGCTGGGGAGGGACTTCTTAGGCTGTCAGGTAGGGATAGGGCTGAGGGGAATGGAACAAGGCTGGAAGTGGGGAGATGCAGATTGGATGTTAGGAAGAAGTTCCTCAGCATGAGGGTGCTGAGAGCCTGACACAGGTTGCCCAGGGAGGTGGAAGCCTCATCCCTGGAGGTGTTTAAGGCCAGGCTGGATGTGGCTCTGAGCAACCTGCTCCTAGTGTGAGGTGTCCCTGCTCGTGGCAGGGGGATTGAAACTGGATGGTCCTTGAGGTCCCTTCCATTCCTGCCAGCTCTGTGATTCTGTGATGCTCAGAGTTTCACCAGGGGGAGGGATGGAGAAGTGCTGGCAGGTCAGGCAGTGCCTGCCCCAGGGAACAGCAGGGCTTTGTTGTCTCTGGGGACAGCCACTCTGCTGCTCAGGGCACTCCCTGGAGCTTGCCTGATGTCTCCTCCTCCCCCCCCCCCCCCCCCCCCCCTCCTCCTCCTCCTCCTCCTCCTCCTCCTCCTCCTCCTCCTCCTCCTCCTCCTCCTCCTCCTCCTCCCTCTCCTCCTACTCCTCCTTCTCCTCCTCCTCCTCCTGGCCTTAGAAGCAAGCCCAGTGGCTGTGTCCACCCTGGTCACTTGCAGACACCCCTCAAGGAGAGCACCAAGAGGGTGCACTGAGGTGGGGGCTGGTGTCCTAGTGCCAGGTGAGAGGAGTAGAGGAAATGGCCTGCAGCTGTGCTAGGGGAGGGTTAGGTTGGAGGTGAGGACAATGTCCATTGCTGCAGGAGTGGTCAGGGACTGGCACAGGCTACCCAGGGAGCTGGAGCAGTCCCCATGCCTGGAGGTGCTCAAGAAAGGTGTGCCCATGGCACTTGGAGCCAGGGTCGAGTGGCCATGGTGGGGCTGGGCTGAAGGTTGGACTGGATGAGCTTGGAGGGCTTCTTCATCCCTTGATTCCAGGGTAATGCTCTGTGTAAGGGTGGGCTTGGGGTAAAACCAGGGTGTGGAGGGGTCTCCACCATCCTGCAAGGAGCTGAGCACCTCAGAGAATCATGGAGTTGTTCTGGCTGGAAAAGAACCTCTGAAGTCATCGAGGCCAACCCCAACCTCTGGGGCCTTTGAGCTGCTTCCTGGGTGCCTCTGCTCTCTTCTCTGCCCAAGGGGGAAGCCCTCAGCTGCTTTTTGCTTCCCTGGGCTCCTCAGAAGCTGTCTTGGAGCAGAGGGGTGAAGCCCCCACCCTGCTTAGCCAGCACTGGGCTCTGGTGGCTGACAGCCAAGGGGATGGGTGCCCACCCTGAAGCTTCAGGAGGATGCTCTGGGGAGTGGGAACAGTGCTGCAAGGCAGCCTTGGTGTTCCTGACCCTTGGCTGCTCTCCTCATCCCCTCACTGGCTCCCAGCCATGGCTGTGTTAACCAGGGCTCACCAGTGCTGAGGCCATGGCTGCTTGGCCAGGTATGGACCCAGCATGGATCAGAGCTCAGATCCCCATCCTGGCTCTGGCAGGCAGAGCAAGCAGAGCACTGCAGCCCTCCATGTCCCTGTGGCTTCACTGTGCTGGAGCTGGGTCCCTCTCTGTGCCTCCATGTCCTTGCTCTGCTGGAGCTGGGCACCTCTCTGTGCCTCTGTGTCACTCTGCTGGAGCTGGGCACCTCTCTGTGCCTCTGTGTCACTCTGTTGGAGCTGGGCACCTCTCTGTGCCTCTGTGTCCTGCTGGACCTCTCTGTGCCTCCATGTCCTTGCTCTGCTGGAGCTGGGCACCTCTCTGTGCCTCTGTGTCCTGCTGGAGCTGGGCACCTCTCTGTGTCACTCTGCTGGAGCTGGGCACCTCTCTGTGTCTCTGTGTCACTCTGCTGGAGCTGGGCACCTCTCTGTGTCCTGCTGGACCTCTCTGTGCCTCCATGTCCTTGCTCTGCTGGAGCTGGGCACCTCTCTGTGCCCCTCTGTCCCCACTGTGCTGGATCTGGGCACCTCTCTGTGCCCTGTGTCCCCACTGTGCTGGATCTGGGCACCTCTCTGTGCCCCTCTGTCCCCACTGTGCTGGATCTGGGCACCTCTCTGTGCCTCTGTCCTGGGCACTTCCCTGTGCCTCCATGCCCCAGCTCTGCATGTGACTCTGGCACAGAGTGCCCACCACTGTGCCAACATCCTCGTTCCATCTGCTGAGCAGCAGCAAGCTGGGGGCTGGCTTGTCCTTATTCTTTCCTCCAGTGCCCATCTGTCACAGAGAAGGGAACCCAATGCTGGGCTTGGGGATCCCCCTGATGTCCCCAGAGACCACCACTAACCTCATGGGAGCTCCTAGAGCCTCACCCCACCCCCACTCCTCCCAGTTACACAACCACAGAACCATCCAGGTTGGCAAAGCCCCTCAGGATCTCCATGTCCAACCTAGAACCACAGGATCAGAGGATGTCAGGGATTGGAAGGGGCCCAAAGAGATCATCCAGTCCAACCCCTCTGCCAGAGCAGGACAATCCTCTCTAACACAGATCACACAGACAGGCCTGGAAAGGCTCCACACAAGGAGACTCCACAACCTCTCTGGGCAGCCTGTGCCAGGGCTCTGGGACCCTTCCAGGCAAGAAGTTGCCTCTTGTGCTGAGCTGCAACCTCCTGTGCTGCAGCTTCCATCCACTGCTGCTTGTCCTGTGCCAGGGAGCAGTGAGCAGAGCCTGTCCCCAACTCCTGGCAGCCCTCAGAGAGTTATAGACATTGATTCAATCCCCTCTGAGTCTTCTCTTCTCCAGACTAAGCAGCCCCAGGGCCCTCAGCCTCTCCTCATCAGCCATGCCCTCCACTCCCCTCATCATCCTCCTAGCCCTCCGTTGGACCCTCTCCAGCAGATCCCTGCTCCTCTTCAACCTGGGGAGCCCAAAACCCAACACAGGATTCAAGATGAGGTCTGACCAGGGCAGGGCAGAGGGGGGAGAAGAACCTCCCTTGATCTGCTCCCCCCTACAAGTCTCCTCTTAAACCATATCCCCAAGCACCACATCCAAACGACCCCTCCCGGCTGAGTGACTCAACCACCTCTACCTCTGAGCATCCAAACCCACCTGAATAGGTCATGAAGAGAGGAGAGAGAGAGAGAGAGAAAAGAACCCAGGAGCACTTTTGTGTCGCCGCAGGGGCCAGGGCGGGCGGGGGTGGGGGGGAAACAATCTCTAAATACAAATCACCCAGAGAAAGAGGAGAGAGAGAGAGAGAGAGAGAGAGAAAGAGAGTAAGAGGGAGGGAGAGACAAAAGCAAGAGCCCAGGCACAAAGGAGAGGAATGAAATGGTAAGTAAAGGCAAACAAAAAGGAGCCGGGGCTGAGACAAAAGGAGGGAACAATATCCCCGAGGCAATAGGCTCCTGAACAATGGGGACAGTGACAGCGACACAAAGGCTCCCTGTTTGCGGGTAGACGTTATCTCACACAGCCCCTGCCAGCCCTGGTCCTGCCGCTTCTATTTTCAGGGATGCTTTTGTGCTGCGCTGAACAATATTCCTTGCATGGCTGCAGATAGAGAGATGAGGGAGGTTTGCTTTGCTCTCTCTTCTCTCTTCTCTCTTCTCTCTTCTCTCTTCTCTCTTCTCTCTTCTCTCTTCTCTCTTCTCTCTTCTCTCTTCTCTCTTCTCTCTTCTCTCTTCTCTCTTCTCTCTTCTCTCTTCTCTCTTCTCTCTTCTCTCTTCTCTCTTCTCTCTTCTCTCTTCTCTCTTCTCGCTTCTCGCTTCTTTCTTCTCGCTTCTCTCTTCTCTCTTCTCTCTTCTCTCTTCTCTCCTCTCTCCTCTCTCCTCTCTCCTCTCTCCTCTCTCCTCTCTCTTCCCTCTTCCCTCTTCCCTCTTCCCTCTTCCCTCTTCCCTCTTCCCTCTTCCCTCTTCCCTCTTCCCTCTTCCCTCTTCCCTCTTCCCTCTTCCCTCTTCCCTCTTCCCTCTTCCCTCTTCCCTCTTCCCTCTCCTCTCTCCTCTCTCCTCTCTCCTCTCTCCTCTCTCCTCTCTCCTCTCTCCTCTCTCTTCCCTCTTCCCTCTTCCCTCTTCCCTCTTCTCTCTTCTCTCTTCTCTCTCCTCTCTCCTCTCTCTCCTCCCTCTTCCCTCTTCCCTCTTCCCTCTTCCCTCTTCCCTCTTCCCTCTTCCCTCTTCCCTCTTCCCTCTTCCCTCTTCCCTCTTCCCTCTTCCCTCTTCCCTCTTCCCTCTTCTCTCTTCTCTCTTCTCTCTTCTCTCTCTCTTTCTCCTCTTTTTTCTTTTGCCTTCTCGGTGCCAGCTCTCTGTGATAAAAACAGGTTGAGCCCCTGTGGAGAGCTGGGCATGGGAAGGGGGGGTGAGGGGGTAGGCAGAGTTGGTTGAGAAGATGCAGAGATGCCAAGGATGGTGCGGGTTGGTTGGTGGATGGGCAGCGATGGATGCCAGCGGCTGCAAGGGACAGGCTGGGTGGCCCTGGCAGGGTTGGCACCCCGGTGTGAGTGGGAGCTGGTGGGTCTGAGGGACAGTGACTTGGTGTAAGCAGGAGCTGAGGGTTGTGGAGAACAGGATCCCACTATGGGCAGGAGCTGGCAACTCTGGGGGCTGACACCCCACTGTGAGCAGGAGCTGGTGGCTGTGGGGGTCAGCACCAGTCTGTGAGCAGGAGCTGGTGGCTGTGGGGATCAGCACCCCACTGTGAGCAGGATCTGGTGGCTGTGGGGATCAGCATCTCACTGTGAGCAGGATCTGGTGGCTGTGGGGATCAGCATCTCACTGTGAGCAGGATCTGGTGGCTGTGGGGATCAGCATCTCACTGTGAGCAGGATCTGGTGGCTGTGGGGATCAGCACCACGCTGTGAGCAGGAGCTGGTGGCTGTGGGGATCAGCACCACTCTGTGAGCAGGATCTGGTGGCTGTGGGGATCAGCATCTCACTGTGAGCAGGATCTGGTGGCTGTGGGGATCAGCACCCCACTGTGAGCAGGATCTGGTGGCTGTGGGGATCAGCACCACGCTGTGAGCAGGATATGGTGGCTGTGGGGATCAGCACCACGCTGTGAGCAGGATCTGGTGGCTGTGGGGATCAGCACCACGCTGTGAGCAGGATCTGGTGGCTGTGGGGATCAGCATCTCACTGTGAGCAGGAGCTGAAGGTTGTGGGGATCAGCATCTCACTGTGAGCAGGATCTGGTGGCTGTGGGGATCAGCACCACGCTGTGAGCAGGAGCTGGTGGCTCCTGCAGGAGTTTCCTGCCTCAGGTGCAGGACTTCTCAGCCTCTCTGCATTTGGGCAGCTGCAGGCCCAAAGGCACGAGTGGGCAGAGCAGAAAACTGCTTCTGCTGCCTGCTTTTGTTACAGGCACCTCAGGTTTTTAACCTCTGCAGTGTGGGGGCAGGCAAAGAGGTTGTCTGCTGGGCTGGCAACCTCCTCCCTGGCTGCTGCCAGAGCTGCTGGCACTTCCAGATCCTTGGCATCCCTCTGACCCCTGCCCTGCTCGGTGGCTGTGGGGGTCACCAGAGGGCACAGTTTGGAGGGGTTCATCTGCAGGTCATGGCTCTATATGAGCCTGAGTCTGTCCACTCTGGATGAAGATGTTCCCAGTCCATCCAGCCTCGTCCTTCCACGCTCCAAGTTGTGCTCAACCTGGAGCTAGAGGCTGGGCAGGTGGTGCCCATTTGGCTCTCGTTGTGCTGGGGCTGCCATGGTTAAGGGGGATGGGGCAGGGACAGGGCACTGCCCTGGGCCCTTTTTGTCTTCTTGTCCCCAGTATCCCACCCTTGGCTGGTGCCAGTCAGTGGCAGCCCCTTGAGATGTGCCATGGGGCATGGCTGTTCCCACCAGCCAGGCTTCTGCAGCCCTCGGTGCAGACCTCTCTTGCTGGGGCTGTGATGGTTCAGGGGTTGCAGTGGAGCTGGTGGAGCTTTCAACCAGTTTGTGTGTGGCAAATTCACTCTGTGGGACCTTTCCAGTTGTCTCCTCATGTCTGGTCCTGCCTGGTACACCCCAGGGTCATGCAGGCATGGACAGATCATAGAATCATAGAAGCAGGCAGGGCTGGAAGGGACCACAGGGAGCAGCCAGTGCCAACCCCCCTGCCATGCCCAGGGACACCCTACCCTAGAGCAGGCTGCACACAGCCTCAGCCAGCCTGGCCTCAAACACCTCCAGCCATGGGGCCTCAACCCCCTCCCTGGGCAACCCATTCCAGCCTCTCACCACTCTCCTGCTCAACAACTTCCTCCTCACCTCCAGCCTCACTCTCCCCACCTCCACCTTTGCTCCATCCCCCCCACTCCTGACACTCCCTCACAGCCTCAAAAGTCCCTCCCCAGCTTTTTTGGAGCCCACTTCAGGTGCTGGCAGGCCACAAGAAGGTCCCCTGGGAGCCTCCTCTGCTCCAGCCTGCACAGCCCCAACTCTTTCAGGCTGTGCTCACAGCAGAGCTGCTGCAGCCTCTCAGCATCCTCTTGGCCCTAGAGATCCCAGCACAGCTACCAGCTGTGTGTCAAAGCACCACAGCTCTAGAGCACCCAGACATGTTCTGATCCAACTGGATCTGTCCCTTTGGGCAGGCAGTGATGTTGCCACAGACACCCATCCCTTGCTGGAGCTCCCACCATGCTCATGCCCTTCCTTCCCCCCTCAAGTCCTGCACTCACCAAGTCATCCCTCCCTATGCCACCCCACTGCAGGCTGCCACAACCCATGGGGACATCAGCCAGACACCATAAATGGGAGAGGAGAAAACAGCACCACAGCATCACAGAATGTCAGGGCTAGAAGGGAGCTCCACAGCTCAGCCAGTCCAAGCCCTGCCAGAGCAGCAGCACCCAGAGCAGGTCACACAGAACACAGCCAGGTGGGTTTGGATATCTCCAGAGAGGGAGACTCCACAGCCCCCCTGGGCAGCCTGTGCCAGGCTCTGCCACCCTCACAGGCAAAAAATTCCTCCTCATGTTTCCATGGAGCTTCCTCTGCCTCAGCTTCCACCACTGCCCCTTGTGCTGGCATTGGGCATCCCCCAGCAGAGCCTGGCCCCAGCCTCTGCCACTCACCTGCACATCTTTAGAGCCATTGCTGAGGTCACCTCTCAGCTGCTCTGCTCCAAGCTCCCAGCCCCAGCTCCCTCAGGCTCTGCTCCTAACAGAGCTGTTCCATTCCCTGCAGCATCTCTGTGGCTCTGTGCTGGACTCTCTCCAGCAGTTCCCTGAGGTCCTTCTTGAACTGAGTGGCCCAGAACTGGACACAGCACTGCAGATGTGTCCTCAGCAGGGCAGAGCAGAGGGGCAGGAGAACCTCACTGGACCTCTTAATCACAGCCCTTCTAACCCACCCCAGGATGGCATTGGCCCTGCTGGCCCCCAGAGCACATTGCTGGCTCAAGCTCAATCTCCCATCCACCAGATCTTTTCCCCCTTCCCTGCCTTCCAACAGCTCAGCTTTCCAGCTGTGTCCACCTGCTTGCTCTGCTCATCCTCCACCACCCAAGCAGGGTGGTGCCCACCAGGATGATGCACCTGCAGATGGTCCAGAGCTGGTATGCACTGAGGCACAAGGGATGGTTTGGCTCCTGAGTGCTCTCCAGCTCCTCCTAACAGAGATGTCCCTTTCCCTTCATCACTTTGTGGCTCTGTGCTGGACTTCCCCAGGCAGTCAGATCAAGTTGTTGTGAAGACCAAGTCAAAGGCACTGCCTATCAGTGCCAATCTCAGCCAGCCAGGTTTAGCAGATGGGTTGAAGCTCTCACTTGAGAAAGTAGCAATTCTGATATGGATCATCTTATCTGAGGGGACATCCTGTTGCTAAGTTTGGCTGCTTCCTCCCATCAGCTGCTGTTTGTGCAGCTACAGCTGCTCTCGACCTGCCTGGAGGGGATGGCACCTGCCAGGGGTTGGGGGAGGGGGCTGGGGCACCTCAGAGTGGATCCTGGGTTTGGTTTGGCTGTGGTGGGGGTGGCAGGTGCCATAGGGAGGGTCTGATGCTCCTCAGAATGGATCTTGGGTTTGGTTTTGCTGTGGTGGGGGTGGAAGGTGCCATAGAGAGGGTTTGGTGCTCCTCAGAATGGATCCTGGGTTTGGTTTGGCTGTGGTGGGGGTGGAAGGTGCCATAGAGAGGGTTTGGTGCTCCTCAGAATGGATCCTGGGTTTGGTTTGGCTGTGGTGGGGGTGGCAGGTGCCATAGAGAGGGTCTGGTGCTCCTCAGAGTGGATCCTGGGTTTGGTTTGGCTATGGTGGGGGTGGAAGGTGCCATAGGGAGGGTCTGATGCTCCTCAGAATGGATCCTGGGTTTGGTTTGGTTTGGCTATGGTGGAGGTGGCAGGTGCCATAGAGAGGGTTTGGTGCTCCTTCAAATGGACCCTGGGTTTGGTTTGGCTATGGTGGAGGTGGCAGGTGCCATAGAGAGAGTTTGGTACTCCTCCAAATGGATCCTGGGCTTGGTTTGGCTGTGGTGGAGGTGGCAGGTGCCATAGAGAGGGTTTGGTGCTCCTCAGAGTGGATCCTGGGTTTGGTTTGGCTATGGTGGAGGTGGCAGGTGCCATAGAGAGGGTTTGGTGCTCCTCAGAGTGGATCCTGGGTTTGGTTTGGCTGTGGTGGAGGTGGCAGGTGCCATAGAGAGGGTTTGGTGCTCCTCAGAGTGGATCCTGGGTTTGGTTTGGCTGTGGTGGGGGTGGCAGGTGCCGTAGAGAGGGTTTGGTGCTCCTTCAAATGGACCCTGGGCTTGGTTTGGCTGTGGTGGGGGTGGCAGGTGCCATAGAGAGGGTTTGGTGCTCCTCCAAATGCATCCTGGGCTTGATTTGGCTGTGGTGAGCACCCTGGGGCAGGGCATGGATCTGTGCTGGCAGGAGACCACACACAGTAGCAGACCCTCTGCTGCTTGCTGAGCTTGGAGGTGGTGGAGTCCCCAACTCTGGAGGTGTTCAGCAGCTGTGGCCACGGCAGTTGAGGATGGGGTTTAGTGGCCATGGTGGTGTTGGGTTGCTGGTTGGAGCAGAGGATCTTGGAGGGCATTTCCAGTTCTCTGATTCCATGATAGAACCACAGAGTGCAGTGAGTTGGAAGGGACCTGAAGGGATCCTGCAGGAGACTTTTCCTGAGGGTGTCTGGGGACAGGTCAAGGGGGAATGGTTTGAAGCTGAGGCAGGGAAGAGTTAGAGTGGAGCTGAGGAAGAAGTTCTTCAGTAGAAGGGTGGTGAGCCCCAAACACAAGAAGGACCTGGAACTGTTGGAGGCAACCAAGATGCTCAGAGGGCTGCAGCAGTTCTGCTGTGAGGACAGGCTGAGAGAGTTGGGGCTCTGCAGCCTGCAGAAGACTTGGAGGAGACCTTGGAGTGGCCTTGCAGGATCTGAAGGGGGCTCCAGGAGGGCTGGGGAGGGACTATTGACAAGGTCTGGGAATGAGAGGAGAAGGAGGAATGGGTTTGAAGGGGCAGAGGGGAGACTGAAAGTGGATGTTAGGCAGAAGTTGTTTGCAGTGAGGGTGCTGAGACTGGCACAGGATGAGGGTGGTGAGAGACTGGCACATGTTGAGGGTGGTGAGAGACTGGCACAGGTTTCCCAGGGAGGTGTTCAGGACCAGGTTGGATGAGTCCTTGAGCAACCTGTTCTAGTGGGAGCTGTCCCTGCAGGTGGATTTGAACTGGCTGAGCTTTGAGCTCCCTTCCAACCTCAACCATTCTATGATCCTGCCCAGCTGATGTCTGATGTGCTCTGAGCTATCTTGAGTTCTACCAAGGAATGTTCCATGGTTCTATCAAGGAATGAGTAGAGATGGCACTTGGGGGACATGGTGGTGTTGGGTTGATGGCTCAGCTGGATGATCTTAGAGGTCTCTTCCCACTTCAATGCTGTCCTCAAGGCCCTCAAACCCTTTGTGCCTTGCTGGAGAGGCAGCTCCATGGTCTGCATCCTGGCCAAGGTGTTCAAGGCCAGATCAGATGAAGCTTTGAGCAACCTGACCTAGTGGTTGGTGTCCCTGTGCAGGGCAAAGGGGTTTGAACTGGATGATCTTGAAGGTCTCTTCCAACCCATTCAGTGACTCTATGGACCTATGAATCCTTCTCTGCCTCTGGCAGGACCCTTTGCATGTCCTTGCTCCCAGTGGCTGAGTTGACCACTAACCACTAAGCCCAGGGACTTCTAACTCCCTCCACCCTCCCTAGGGCAAGCAGCTCTGCTCTGCCACCCTCAACCCTCCTGCTTCCACCAGGCTCAGCCACACCACTGAGGCTGTGCATTTCAAACCTCCCCTCTCCTTCAGACCCAGCCTGATGCTCTTTGGTCTTCCCTGGGAAGCCTCCCTCCCTCCAAGCAGCCCATTCCAAGCCTCGCCCAGCCTGCGGGGCTCATCCTTTGCTTTGCCTGCCCGACTGAGGAATTTCTCTCTTCTGAGCCTGCTTGGGGGGAAACTAAATCTGCTTCTTGCTTTCTTTTTTTGTCGGAGATGATTTTTGTGAGGTCGGAGGGGTTTTTCCCCTCCCCCTCCCCCCCCCCACCCCCCCCCCCGCTGGTAATTAGCTGGTATTTAAACCCTCGCTAACCCTTAACAGCCTAATGACAATAATAATGATGCTCCACACGTCCTGCGGTGCCACCCGTCTAAAGATTACACTCGCTAATTAATTAAGCTCCGACCTTCCCCCAACACTTTCCCTCCCCCCCCCCATCCTCCTCCCTTGCTCCCCACATCACTTTCTTCAGCGAGGAGAAGAAATCGCTAAGAGTCTCTTAAGAAAGGGACATAAAGGCAGGGAAATCCAAGCCCCGAAAGAAGACAAATGGGGATTTGAAGACAATCTGGGCCGGCTCCATCTGACCCGAGGAGTGGACCAGGCGAGGAGAAAGGATAAAATAAAATGCCAAGCGCAGAGAGGCCGGGGGGGGGGAAAAAAAACCCCAACCCCAACCCTCGGCTTAAAAAACCCCTGGCGAAAGAAAGGCACCAAGATGAAGGGAGTGACAAAGCATCAAAGGGATGAGAAAGCAAAGGCGTCAGAACAAAGGACAAGCTGGAACAAAAGGACCAAAGAGGGGAGAACAAAAGCACTAAATAGAAAACAAAGGCGGGGGGGGACAAGAAAAGCTCCATCCGAGGGGTTGAGCTGGAGGGTCCCAGCCCCGCTGGGAGGTGGGTGGCAGGGCTGGGTGCCTGCTGCAGCGCAGGGTGATAGAGCCTGGGAGTGGAGACTCGGTGGAGACCCAGTTTGGCCTTTGAATTGGAGGTGATGGGCTCGACCCACCCCCCCACCCCACCCCCCGGCCGCACACAGACACCCACACCCCAGCGTGGAGCCGGCTCAGGAGCTGCCTGCAGGTCGTCGGCAGCCTGGGGATGTGGCTTTGCTCCTGCGCTGCCCTCCGGCCGGGGCCTCCTCCCATCCTGCTGTGTGGTCCGGACCGGGCATCCCCCCCCTCATTCCCTCCCTTTATCTCTCCTTCTCTCTGTTCTTCCCTCCCTCCTTCCCTCCCTCCCTCTTTCCCTCCCTCTTTTCCTCCCTCTTTCTCCCCCTCTCTCCATCCTTCTCTCCATCTCTCCCTCCTTCTCTCCCTGCCTCCCTCCCTTTTTCCCTCCCTCCCTGAATCCCTCCCTCACTCCATCTTTCCCTTCCACACTCCCTCCACCTTTCCCTTCTTCCCCCTCCCTCCCTCCCTCTCTCCCTTCTTCCCTCTCTCCACCTCTCCCTCCTTCCATCCCCACCCATCTCTCCTGCACGTTCTGCTCAGCCTCACCCCCTGCACTCCTCCACCACAACCCCTTCTCCTGTCTCCCACCTCAACCCCGTGGCATGGGGACCTCTGGGGGTGCTTCCAGGCTGGCTGCATCCTTGCCACCTCATGGCTTATCCCTCAAGAGGTGTGTGTGTAGCTCAGTTTGGTCCAGCCTTGCTGGAGAGGACAGATTCTTAGCAGCTGTATCAAAGCCAACAGCAGCATTCAGACTGGGAAGAGAGAGTCATGGAGATGATGGAATCAGAGAAGGGTTGGAAGGGACCTTAAAGATCAAGTTCCAAACCCCTGCCATGAGCAGGGGCACTTCCCACTGGTCCAGGCTGCTCAAAGCCTCTCATCCAGCCTGGTGTCAAACACTTCCAAGGATGAGGTGTCCACAGCACTGTGTAAGACCAGGTTGGATGAGGATTTGATGTGATGCTGCAATGCTGCTCTCTTTCCTCTCCCCATCAAATCCCTCTTTGGGGCAGGGTTATTGGGATGCAGGGCCCTGGATGTGCTGACTCCAGAGGGGATGCTGTGGGTAGCCTCAGGGCTGAACAACCAGTGAGGGGTGAGGATGGTGCCAGTGGAGCTGGGGTGCTGGCACCATTCTGCACCTGGGGTGGTTGGCTGCTTGTAGCTGCAGTTGATTTGGAAGTAGGAGGTGAATCTCCTCAGCATCAGGCAAGAGGAGAGGAAGTGGTGGCCTGGAATAGTCCCAAAGGAGGTTGGGGTTGGAGATTGGGGAACAATTTCTTTGCTGCAGGAGTGGTCAGGGATTGGAGCAGTCTGCCCAGAGAGGTGGTGGAGTCCCCATGCCTGGAGGTGTTCAAGAAAGGTGTGGCAGTGACACTTGGGGCCATGGTTTAGTGGCCATGGTGGGGCTGGGTTGGTGCTTGGGCTGGATGAGCTTAGAGGCCTTTCCCAGCCCAAACAATTACAGACTCATAGAATCAGTCAGGGTTGGAAGGGACCACAAGGATCAGCCAGTTCCAACCCCTCTGCCATGGGCAGGAACCACCTCATCCAGCCTGGCCTTAAACACCTCCAGGGATTCTCTTTCAGTCTCTTTTGGAGATGCCAATCTGAGATGCTCCAGGAGCTTCCTGGAAATCCTCCTTCCAGCCTCAAAATGTGGTCCTGGGTCTCTTCTTTATCACCTGCCCTGGCTGCACACTTACTCTGGTGGCATCTCCTCTGTGTCTTGCCACCAGGCAGCATTGGCCAAAGCCAGCCTCCTCCCAGTACCACACATTGCCCTTGGCAGAGGCTGTTGGCTGGGTGGGGAGGGGGTCAGGGCAGTGGGATGCAGGAATTTAGCAGTGTCCATCCTATGCTTTCCACAGGAACCATTCCTGAGTATTGTCCTCAGCTGTTTCTGCTCATGCACCTGCTGGAGTTCACCTGCAAGCCCAGCCTGGGTCACCTCAGCTCTGCTTTGCTACAGAGTCGTTGAGCTGCTCACTTTTGCTTTGCTTTTCAGAGGAGCTCTCCCTGAGACATGGCTAAGAGTGGAGCTGCTCCAATTGTGCTCCCCATGGAGCACTCCTGGAACATCTTGGGCTCATTATGCCCAGATTAGAGCCTGGCAGGTTGTGGGTGGGCTTTCACACAGCCCCCAGTCCCTGCAGTAGCTGGGCACTGCCAGTGGCAGGGAAAAAGGCAGCACAGAACTCCCAGCTGCTGGAAAATGCTCTGGAATGGCTGGGATGAATTGTGGTGTTTGAGTGGACAGGACAAGGGGCAGTGGCCACAAACTTCCTTTCAATGCTGAGCAAGAGCTAAAGGGTTGGGGGCGAGAGGATGGGGCCAGACTCTTCTCTGTAATGCCCAGCAACAGGACAAGGGGCAATGGGCACAAACTGGAACCAAGGAGTTGGCATCTGCACAGAAGGAGAAGCTTCTTTGGTGTGAGGGTGCAGGAGCCCTGGAGCAGGCTGCCCAGAGAGGCTGTGAAGTCTTCTCTGGAGAGCTTCCAAACGCTCCAGGCCACCTTCCTGTCACTTGCTCTGGGTGCTCCTGCTCTAGCAGTGGGATTGGAGCACAGCCCTGTGAGGAGAGGCTGAGGGAGCTGGGGGGGTGCAGCCTGCAGCAGAGGAGGCTCAGGGCAGAGCTCATTGCTGCCTGCAGCTGCCTGCAGGGAGGCTGTAGCCAGGTGGGGTTGGGCTCTGCTGCCAGGCAGCCAGGGATAGAAGAAGGGGACACAGCCTCAAGCTGTGCCAGGGCAGGGTCAGCCTGGATGTTAGGAGGAAGTTGCTGGCAGAGAGAGTGATTGGCACTGGAATGGGCTGCCCAGGGAGGTGGTGGAGTGGCTGTGGCTGGAGGTGTTGCAGCCAAGCCTGGCTGGGGCACTTAGTGCCATGGTGTGGTTGGTTGGGCAGGGCTGGGTGCTAGGTTGGGCTGGCTGAGCTTGGAGCTCTCTGCCAACCTGCTTGATTCAATGATTCTATGATTAGATGTTCTCCATCAGTCCCTTTCAATCCCCACCACGCTGGGGCTCTTCCCCAGATTCTCACAAGCCTCAGGGAGCCATGTGGGCATCTGGGAGCCACGGGGGCAGTTGGCAGGCCCCGTTCTGCTTGCTCCCTGCTAGCCCTGCAGCTTTCCCAGGCTGGTGAGGAGCAGAGCACATGCCCATTTCCAAACAATGGCTCTGCTTCCGCGCAGGAAGCAAGGTCGGATTTGTTCTCCCTGCTTTGCCCCCTCTGGCCAGTTCTGAAGTGGCCAAGCCATTGTCTGAACCATTTCCATGACTCAGTCCCCAGTATCCTGCGATGGTGAGGCTGAGACTTGCAGCCAGCACAAAGCAGGAGGCCCAGCTCCTGTGGCCAGCAGCGCTGCAGGGTGGGGGGCTTGGGAAAAGGAAGGTGAGGGCTGGCTGTGCCTCCCCCCTCCGTGCCCCCTGCGCTGGTGGCTGCAGGATCTTTGCCCCCATCAGCTTTCCTGATCCCTCCACCCATTGTCCTGGCTTCCTTCTGCTGAGGCAAGCAGAAAGCCAGGGGAAGGATTGCAGAGGGGGAGCAGCCTTGGTTGCACACCCAAGGGGAACCCAGTAAAGAGAGATGGAACAGGAGTGGACCTCGTGTGACCCCAGGTGAAAGGACAGGAGCTGCCCCTGTGCCATCATATCTGCCCCTGTGCCATCATATCTGCCCTGCCACCTCTTTCCCGTGGTCCTGAGGATACCCAGCAGGTGCTAGGGATGCCCCACTGGGTCCTGGATCACAGGATCACAGGATCACAGGATGTTAAGAGTTAGAAGGGACCCAAAGAGATTATCCAGTCCAACCCCCCTGCCACAGCAGGAGCATCCAATCTAGCTCAGGTCACACAGGAACACATCCAGACAGGCCTAGAAAGGCTCCAGAGGAGGGGACCACAACCTCTCTGGGCAGCCTGTGCTAGGGCTCTGGGACCCTTCCAGGCAAGAAGTTCCCCTCCTGTGCTGCAGCTTCCATCCATGGCTGCTTGTCCTATCCCAGAGAGCAATGAGCAGAGCCTGTGCCCCCACTCCTGACCCCCAGCCCTCAGAGAGTTAGAAACAATGGAGATGCAAAACAGGTCGTGGGGATGAGCCCTGCACATCCTGGGGATGCCCGGCAGAGAGGGTGGAGAGAAGATGTGGGTGGAGCTGGTGTGACTCAAAGGAGGACATGAGGAGGAGCAGAGCCAAGATGGGGACAGGGGTGTGGAGTTAGGACACCACCTCCTGGCACTCATCTGGGAAGTGATGTTGGAGTCAAGAGACAGCAGTGTGTGGCCAGTACCTGGTAGAACCTGCCAGGCACCGGGCAGGGATGGCCACCGTGGCCACCACGGCCAGTGGGGACAGGGAAGAAGGAAAGGAAAGTGAAAGTCCGTGGCTGCTGCTCTGGCCTGGCTGTTGCTATGACGACCTGAACAAAGCTCCTGCTCCCTCTTCTTGTTTTTTTGGCTCAGTCATGCCCAGTCCTCAGCTTCTTTGTTAATTGTTTCCCTGTCCAGTTTGGGGGATGCCTCCTCCTGCCTCCAGAGGGGCTTGAGGGGCAACTTGGGGCATCCACGTCCCCAGGAGCACCTGGAGGTTGCTGTGAGCTTGGCACTTGCTTCACCTCTCCTTCATGTGACCTCTTGGGGTCTTCTTCGAGCTGGAGGTGAGAGCAGTGGCAGCCAACACAGAGAGGCTGGTGGCTTCGAGTGGGCATATGAGGGATGGCTCTGAGGGCAACCAGTCCCAGTTAACTGGGGGCGTTGGAGGGGCTCAGACAGGGGGAGCTAACTTTGCATCCTGCCCTGCTGCATCCCTGCAGGCTGCCCAGGGAAGTGGCAGAGTCTCCATCCCTGGATGCATTTAGAAGCTGTGGAGATGTGGTGCTTGGGGACAGAGTGAGTGATGCACTTGGTAGAGTGGAGTTAATGGTCAGACTTGCTGACCTCGAAGGTCTTTTCCAAGCTAAATGATTCCATGATTCCACAATTCCATGATTCCACAATTCCATGATTCTGTGTTTGGGACTTGCTGTGTCTGCTCCGGACCTCACTTTCTCCATCTCCAAAGTGGGAATTTGTGCCACTGAACTCTTCCCGTGGTTTTGGGGTGCAGCCCACTCACCACTTTGGCTTCCAAACACTGCCATGACTTGGATTTAACCCTCTGGATGTAGATGCCAGCTGAGAAACTCTCCCAGCTCGCTTCTTGCCTGGCTTTGCTCTCTCCTGTGTGCTGGAGCCAGGGCGAGAAGAGGCTGTGGCTGCAGAGAATAAAAAACCCCTCTCCAGAATTCCCATCTTTTCCCAGCCTGGGAGATTAGAGAGTCCTGAGAGCTCCAGGAGCCTGAACTTTTGTCTTCTGCTCCCGAGACCGGGGTGAAAACAATGTTTGGACAAAAGAAATTCCCATGGAAGGGAATAAGGGCGCGGGGGAGGAAGCGGCGTGGAGGCACTGGGAATTTTCCCGGTTGGAGAAATGTAAACACTTCTCCTGCAGTGTTGACATAACATTTGAAAGGTTTCACGGCACAGAAAAAAAAAGTCTGTTTGTCAACATCTGTCTGTCCAAACCGCCTCCCCTCCCCCCGCCGCTCTCCGGCTGGTGATGGCGTTCCCGACCGAACCCCGTTCGGTGGGATGCAGGGCGCAGGGTGAGCTCCTCGGTGCCTGATGGCAGCAGAGAGCCTGCCAGGACCCACATTTCTCTGGTGGTATCCCCCCCCCCCCCCAAGCTTCCCAGCCAAGTTGTCTGGACCTGCCCACGCGTGGGAATGCTCTTTGCCTGTCCCTCTGCCCACTGCCCACCCTGCTCCGTGCCAACATTGTCCCCCAGAGCTGGGGTGGTCTTGTGGCTCTGGGCTGCTTGTGTGGGCAAAAAAGAAGGGAATTGGGGAGGGGGGAGGGGGAGGTGAGGCTGGAAGTGGGGGGGACTGGCACTTGGTGTGCAATGGTTTGTGCCCCCCAGCCCCATGGGTGTGGATTCTGTCTGGCTGTCGGTCTGGCTGTGGGGGGGGCAGCTCTCTCTGTCAGTCTGGCTGGGGGGGGGACAGCTCTCTCTGTAGGTCTGGCTGGGGGGGGGCAGCTCTCTCTGTCCGTCTGGCTGTGGGGGGCAGCTCTCTCTGTCGGTCTGGGTGTGGGGGGGCAGCTCTCTCTGTCGGTCTGGCTGGGGGGGGCAGCTCTCTCTGTCGGTCTGGGTGTGGGGGGGCAGCTCTCTCTGTCGGTCTGGCTGGGGGGGGACAGCTCTCTCTGTCGGTCTGGCTGGGGGGGGCAGCTCTCTCTGTCGGTCTGGGTGTGGGGGGGCAGCTCTCTCTGTCGGTCTGGCTGGGGGGGCAGCTCTCTGTCGGTCTGGGTGGGGGGGGGCAGCTCTCTCTGTCGGTCTGGCTGGGGGGGGGGGGGGGCAGCTCTCTGCCTGCTGTCCACCCCTGCTCCGTGCCGATGTGGTCTCCTTCAGAGCCCGTGGTGGTCTTGCGGGTGTGGGATGCTTGTGTGGGCAAAGGCACAGAGTGTGGGGGTGATGTGGGCAAAGGCACAGAGTTTGGGGGTGATGTGGGCAAAGGCACGGAGTTTGGGGGTGATGTGGGCAAAGGCACGGAGTTTGGGGGGATGTGCGAAGGAGAGGCTGGCAGCTGGGCTTTCGCTTGGTGTGCCGTGGTTTTGGGAACGCTCCCCCCCCGAGCTGTGAGCTCTCCCCACAAGCCAGGCATTGTTTCGGCTCCTTCGCGGGGTCCCTGCATGGTTGAGGGTTCAGGGGAGGGGCACTGGGGAGGGGGTCCCAGGCTGCCTCCCAGGATTGCTCCGAGCCTATGGTGGCGTCTGGGTTCCCAAAGAGAACTCCAGGGAAGAGGGTGGGGGGCACCCGGAGGTGTCACACGTGGGTTTCCTAGCAGGGCAGGGGGTCCCGAGGGGAGGGGACAGGGCAAAGGGGCCGCCCCCGGAGCTGGCTGCTGGCTGGCTGGACCGGTGTCACTCCTCCTCCTTCTTCTCCTCCCCTCCTCCTCCTCCTCCTCCTCCTCCTCCTCCTCCTCCTCCTCGTCGCTCCTTCTCTCCGCCCGGCGCCGGGGCAGCTTCCACCGGAGGCGCTGGGGACATGGAGCGGACCTGAGCCGGGCGAAGCGGTAGCGGAACCCACACCGGCAACCGGCAGCGGCGGCAGCACCGAGAGCGGCGGCGGGGACAGGGGCACCGCGCGGAGGAGCCGTGAGTGAAGCGGGGGCACGGGCAAGGGACTCAAGCCCGGCTTGGGGGGCACGGGCATCGCCCCAGGCGGGGCACCGACGTGGTCCCGGGGCAGTGAACATCCTCTCGGGGTGAGGAGCATCCTCCCGGCTTGCAGTCCCTGATCCCGGCTGGGCTGAGAGCGGCTGGGGGCGTGGGGGGGGGGGGGGCATGGCAGGACCCTCGTCCCTCCCTCCAAAGCCTTTTTTCGCCTAAAGAGGAGAAGGGGACGCTGGAAGTGGGGGTGCAGGAGCCGTCTCCAGTCTCCGCTGCAAAGTTTGGGGCTGTGAACTCTCCTCCGAGAGCTCTCCACCCCCCCCCTCTCCCCCCACCCCCCCACCCGAGAACTCGGCAGGGAAAGGGTTAAGCCACGGGCAACCCCCGGGGCCACAGAACTGGGAGGTAAAGGATTAACCCATGAGGACATTCTCTTCCTTCCCGACCCTTGACCTGACTACCAGAGGTTGCCCCACGGAAGCCCCCTCCCCGGGACCCCCCTGACACCCGCCCTGGGAAGGCTTCTCGCCCCCTCCCGCTGGTCATTTGGGTTCCTGGAGTGGGGACCTGGGCACACAGCCTCGGACTCACTGTATGCTCTGGGTCAAGGTTAGGGGGGGCAGCTGGCACCCCCCAAGACACGGCACTGGGGGTCATAGCAGTGCGCAGGGACAGACGGACATGCTGACACCTCGGGCCGGCACAGACGGGCACAGAACCCGGCTGCCATGGGCACATGGTGTGTGCCCCCAGGGCTGGGGGCCGGCTGGGGGCTTTCATAGCTCTGCGGCGCTCAGGGGTTGGGGTCCTCACCTCTCATCTCCCTCCCTAGTCTCTATCCCTTGCCCTCGTCTCTTATCCTCATCCGTCTTTCCCATCTCTTGTCCTCATCCTTCCTTTCCACCTCTGCCCTCCATCCCTCATTCCGTGCCTTATCCCCATCCTTCATCCCAATCCCTCATCCCTGTCCCTCATCCCCTGCCTCACCGTGGCACAGTTGGGACATTCCTGCCCCCTTGTCCATCTCCCAGCGTCTTTCCCGTGCGCAGAGAGGCAGTTTGTTGTCCTCTGTGACAGCATCACTCCACGCCAGCCCCGCAGAGCCACGTCCCGGCAGCATCAGAGGGAAGCAGGCACAGCCTCCGGGCAAGGAAAAGTTGCCGCGGGTGTTTGTCCGTCCGAGAGGGGCTGGGATTGCTCTGCCAAACCTTAGCCCCAGCGTCGTGATAGCACCAGGCCAGAGAGGGTTTGGGGCTGGGCTCAGCACTGAACTCACTCTCAGCAAGAGGGAACCTTGGCACCGAGCTCCCTTGGCAGCCTCGGAGCCGCCTGCCCGACCCGTCCTGGGCAGGCTGAGGTCCGAAAGCGCTGCACAGCAGAGCCCTCCCAGTGGGCTTCGTGCTGGGTGGGGGTCCCACAGCCATCCGGCAGCCCCTATGGAGCTGTGGGGGCAGCTGTTGGCGTGGAGCGGGGGGAAGCTTTCACCTCCTGGGCGCTGACAAACCTCAGCTCAGAAAGCAGTGAGGTGGGCGACGGAGCCCAGAGCTGGAAGCTCACCTCCGGGGGACCCTCCACCCCCCCTTAGGTCAACGCCAACAAAGTTGCCAGCGGAGAAATAAACCCAAGCGATGCATCCCCCCAGGGGAGCCATCGAGGAGAGGATTTTTGAGGGTGAAACGCTGAGATAAAGGCAAAACTTTGCCTCTTTCCTCTTCCACCCTGCTGATTTTCGGCAAGGTTTGGGTGTCAGGAAGGGGAAAAAAAGAGATCCAGAAGGTGGCTGCGTGTAGTTGGGAGTCTCAGTTACCTCTCGTGGAGTACTTGGGGCGTCGGCAAACACTCCACTTGCCCAGCAAATCAGGAGTAATAGGTTTTAGGAGTGGGAAAAGAGAGAAATAAACGAAAGCTCTCTTCCCCCCCCACCCCTCCCACCCCCCCCATTAGCTCGGCTTAATGTGATTTTCTCCGTAGCACAGAGCAGATAATATCACTCAGCGACTCCCCTATTGAGCCAAGAACTCCTGTTTGTAATTCATGCAATTTCCTTTTAGTTCAATTTCATTCTGTACTCAATCCATTCTGTTGACACTGATACAGGACTTCTTTCCTCCTCCCCCCTTCCCCCCCCCCCCCCCCCCCCCCGCCCTCTCCCCCCTTCCCCACCTCTTCTCTCGTCGAAAGGCTGCGATTTCAGAGGCTTTGTGTTAAAAATAGCTGCTGTCCTTTGACAAACGTGGGCAGGCTAAAGGCAGTTTGCTAAATCATTGGCGAGTGACAGGATGATTTTTTTAACCGGTATCTCCCTTGGTGCTGTTTGTTTGTTTCCTACCCCCCCCCCCGTCCACCTCCAGGCTGGCAGAGCTGCTGCTGGGGCTGGGGGCTTGCCCTTGGCATCTCAAGTGGTATGTTAGAAAGCAATTCTTGACAGTGAAGGGTGATGAGACTCTGGAACAGGTTGCCCCGGGGAGGTTGTGGATGCCTCGTTGCTGGAGGTGTTCAAGGCCAGGTTGGATGAGGCCATGAGCAGCTTGGTCTAGTGGGAGATGTTCCTGCTCGTGGCAGAGGTGTTGGGCAAGGTGACCTTTGAGGGTCCTTTCTAACCCAATGCAATCAGTGGCACAGGCTGCCCAGGGGGGTTGTGGAGTTTCCCTCTCTGGAGATACTCAAGATCTGCCTGGATGTGTTCCTATGTGATCTGGTGGAGGTGATCTTGCACTGCAGGGGGGGGTGTTTGGACTGGACGAGCTTAGGAGGTCCCTTCCATGCCCCTGACATCCTGTGGTGCTGTGATCTGTGAACTCGATGACGTTTAAGATCCCTTCCAACCTAAACCATTCTATGAATCTCACCCAGGAAGCACAAATCCCTTTGGAGCAGAGCAATAAATAGGAGCAGAGACCTCAGATGGTTAAAACTCCATTTTCCTCCCCACCGTGAAGCCCTTCAGGCTGCCACCTCACCTCCAGCGTGCCCGAAGTGCTTTTTTTCACCCCCACCAAACCATTCCTCCCCCCACCAACAAGGTCCTGACAAACAAAGTTTATTCCAGCCAGGGTGCAAAATACCCCGGAGGGGAATAGCTGAGCTTTTTGTCTCCCTGCCGAAGTGCCCATTTTCCACGGAGGTGCCAGAGGAAGGGAGTGGGGGTGGGGGGGAGCTGTGCCTTGCCACTTTGGGACCAAGGAGAGATGGAGCAGGTCGTAAACTTGTTATGTGCTGGAGGGGGGTTTAATTTCGTTCACAGGAAGGGTTCTTCTCTCCGTGCAGGGAAGGCAGAGGCACAGTAAATCTACTCTTTCAGTGGGTTTATTTTTACCTTCGTTACTTGCTGGTGGGATCCCCTCCCCCGGGGGAAGGTTTGCCCAAGCTCTGTTGCCCTCTTGCCTTCCTGGAATCGAGGCTCGCTAAGCAGCCCTTCCACACCCTATGAGCTGGTTGGAGGACAGGGACAAAGGGTGGCTCTGGGACCTGGTAGCAACGTGCTTTGGCCCTTCCCAGGTGAGTTTAGCTCCGTTTCAGGGCTGCTTGGGGGGGTAGTGGTAGGGAGATGCATGCCAGCTGCTCCTGGGGTTGCTGGAGCCTGGGTCTGAGCAGTGCCCCCACGGATGGAGCGTTCTTGGGGCTGCAGTGAGCTGGTGTTGAAGGGGTTGAAAGTTTGCTGTTGAGCAGGTGGGGTGGTGCAATAGATCCCTGAGGGGTAGAGTGGGCTGTGGGTGTACACAAGGTGGGACATTTTGCTCCCTGCAGGGAGGGAGGAGGTCACCTCGGCTGTCCCCAGCCCTCTCACACGCTCCGTGCAGCTGCAGCTTGCTCGGCCGCGGCTCGGCCATGCCTGCCTGAGCTCCAGCACAGAGCCAAAAAGCCAAACTAACTTTGGGAAGGGTTTGGAAGTGATGCTGGTGTCACAGCCGAGCTGTTGGCTCTGCTTTTAGGGGCGGGAGGGGTCCCTCAGTGCAGCCCCAGACCGAGGAGGAGCAGAGGCTCTCAGTGAGCCTGTGGTCCCTCGCCGCTTGCTGTCCCGCACTGCCCAGCACGCAGCGCGGTCAGCCCTGCTTTGTCTGCCTGCTGCCAAGCCACGTCCCTGCTTGCTCCTCCAGCTTTAGCCCATTGTAAACAGTCGGGGTGGTTTGTGCTGGGCCAGCTGTGTGCCCAGATGTGTGCCTGCAGAAAAGAGAAACCTTTCTGACCTTCCTCGGGCAGCTGCGACCGGTGACAGGGATGCTCTCGGCAGGGCAGCTCTGCTTTTGTGCCCTGGAATCCTCCCCAACCGTGGTAACAAAAAGCATCCTGCTTATTTGCCTTTAAAAACGGGGTTGTTTTATCCCAAATCGAGCGGTGGACAGGCAGGGCAATTGTTAACCTCTCGCTTGTGAGCCGCGGAGAGAGCTTCCTTGGCCTCTTTTGTTCTCTTCCTGCGGCCGCGCCGCTGAAGTGGGAGCATCATCGCTGCGACCTGGGAGCAGCATCGCTGCGAACTGGGAGCATCACTGCTGCCAACTGGGGACGGATGGTGAAATATTTTCGTTTCCCCCCCCCCCGGGCTAAAAGGCACTGATGGGGCAGAGAGGCGCCGGTTTCTTGTGCATCTGACAGCAGCTTGGTCTGGCAGAGAGGCTGATGAAGGAGTTGTGCTCGGCAGGAGGGAGAGCCCAGAAAGATGGGGCAGCTCCAGGGTCGGGTGTTCCCCTGGCTAAGGGGTTCCTTGCAGCAACCCAGCCAGGATTGGGCTTTCCTAAGCTCTGCTGCTTTATATCTTCCCTCCACCCCAGAAGCTTTGTGGAGGTTTTGGTTTCATTGTGCTGCAGGGAGGAAGATTTGAGCCACTTAAGAAGTTGTGCACGAATTTCCACCCTGGTTTAACCCAGTGAAGGGCATGCAAAAGGGAAATAAATTAGGGCAGCTCCTGACAGTTCTTGCTGAAAGAAAAAAAATAAATATGACTATCTCAGCGTCTTTGCCTCCATCCTGTGCCCTTTGGGGAGTCACTTCAGGAGTGAAATCCTCTCTCCTGGGCAGAGCTGCTGCTGGCCTGGCCCTGGCACCGGTGAGCTCCTCATGTGTGG